>NW_005187463.1:2455494-2479374 GCF_000239375.1 Pundamilia nyererei | reverse complement strand
TCCAACTCATAAAATTTCTAATCATGAGATCCAAAATATTCCATTTTTTGCCTTTTTTTGTTCACACATTCACATGCATAGTTATTTTTCTCACACTTATCAGATATTGTTCATATCACAGTCAGCAACACAATTCTTTTCTACACTGAACTCTATTTCTTTTGTTTAAATCTGTCAAGATCTGCAATGTCTCTGACAACAATTACTTTAGCTTGTTCTGGTGTCCCATTAAGTCTAATGAATACCTTACAGTTCCTGGTCCAGGTATCTTGGATGTGCCTTTCCTTCTTCAATAGTCTTGCCTGTCGTGCAATTTCAGCATTTCTCTTGGTGAGATGCTCATTCACATATACGCTGGTTCCCTTTAACTTCTTTCCCATCTTTAACAGTTCAACTTTATATTTCCTGTTCACAAATCGTAGTATGATAGTTGGCATCTTGGTATGTTTTTGTGGAATAGTATGACATGCAGCTATGTTTTTGCTATCCAAAAGAATATCTTTGTCTTTGAAAAACTGAATAACTTGCTGCTCAAGCAAATCCTTTTCAGCTCTTGGTGCATCTTCCCCCTCCTTGTCACCTGCTGTACTCCGTGCATAGGTGTAGTGATTTGTCTTCAGTCCAGAAATAATCACATCTTCCATTCTTGTATACTGCTCCAAATCTTCAACTCTTTTTTCCAGCTCTTCAATCTTCTTGTCTTTTTCCTTAATCACAATCTTCAGTTGTCTTACTTCTTCAATTAAGTCCAGTAGTCCTGCTTGCTGTTTCACCACCTTACTCAATTCCTCTGACATGAAGTTAAGAGACTTCTTAACTTCTTCAATATCTTCTGTTAGCCTCTTAGTTGTCATGTTTCTTGATCACCAATTTAAATTCTTAGAAGACAAAATTAATTCCAGGCTCCAGGTAATCCAATAAGGCAGGTGTTACTTGTAGAGCACATGTGATGAAAGAAAGGGACCCTAAACTTCAAAGTTTGTGGAAATACTCACACAAAATGAAGCAAAACTTCTTTGTGAAGATACAAGTCTTAACCAATCTTTTGGATGTTAAGTTCTTTTCGTGATGTTTGTTGGATTGCTAAGAGTAACAAACACAGTTTTCCCAATCAGCAGCCATCTTGGTTTCAGCGTGCACTGAATGACACCTTATCTTCATCACGAGGAAGATAAATAAACTAGCATTGTAGGTTGCTTAACATCTCAGTAGTTTGTGTTAAAAATGGCTGCAAATGAATGTGAATCTATCTGAACATAGCATTCCTTCGAATAACAGAACCCAGCTGAATCGCATCTGCTCCTTTCTAGCGTGGCAGCGTTATCTTGAGTGGAGTTCTCGTTAGGCATGCAAGACTTTCTTTGTCTTTATTTGGTGCTGTTGTGTTTGGCTTCAGGCTCGAGTGGAGTGGATATTTCATCTCCATGCATTTGCAAACATTTGCAGTCTGGATCACTGAAAGGAAACTGATTACTAATTTTAGATCAGACGGGGTTACTGTACGTTTATGTGGTCCTTGTGTGAACATGTAACAAGACTAGTAAGATATTAGGATTTATTTATTTTTAAAGTCCAGTTAAAATAAACTTTTGCTTTTCCAGATTCAACAACTGGAGACGCAGGTGATCGATGCGGAGAAACGGGCGTTCACAGCTCAGCAGCAGGTGAGGACCAGAAACACAAGTTTGTTTGTCTTTCCTTTCGACGTGTCGGAATGCGATTATGTGAGTACATGTGTGATGATTCCAGGTGCAGTGGATGGAGGAGAAGCTCAAAGCAGCAGATGGTCAGTCTGGAGACTCAGAGGTGCGTCTGTTTCAGCGGTGCCAGGAGCTGCAGGCGTTAGTGCAGGAGAAGGAGGATGTAATCGCACAGCTGGAGCAGCAGCTGGAGGAGCAGGTAAGAAAAAGCACACGCATAAAGAATTTCAACAGATCCGATGCCAGTGGAGTAATTCATAATCCCCTTTTTTAAAATTTAATACCACGTCTATCTCTATGAACACCATCTTTAACCTCCTTACTGTTCACTTATGTTTCCCCGCCCTTGTTCTCTGTTTCGCTTCGTCTAAATCTGCCCTTCTTATTCCAAAATATATTCACCCAGAGAGACAGACGGCTCATTTTTACTTCTTTCAACAGAAACAGCTCCGCCTTCAAGATGCCAAGACGGTGGAAGAGAAGGCAGCTAAGATCAAAGAGTGGGTGATGCTGAAGTTGTCAGAGGTAAATCTGTGTGTACGTCAGCTGTAAAGGCTCCTAAAACACAGATAAGAAAGACACGGAAATCTGGAAGATAAGTTAAAGTATTTAATGTGGTTGCTGGTTTATGTGAGAACATGTTTGTGCTTCAGTTTGAGGTAGAGAATACAGCATTAAGAGAAACCAACAAACAACAGGAGGCTCAGATTTTGGAGCTTCAAAAACAAATACAAGGTATAAGCTTTTGGAACTTTGTTGGAACATGTTAACATGCAAGTTATTTATGCAGGTTAAAACTCCTAAATGCCTGCTACTAGCAAATACAGATTTATCAATGCTAATACATTGTAAGCACACGCTGCAGTATGCGCATGACTGTTTGCTGCTTTTGCAGCCTTTGAGCAGAAGTGCAAGGGTGGAGCTGGAGCCCTGTGTAGGCCAGGTGAAGCCCAGCGTCTTAGCAGCCTGACGTTCGGCTGCTTTCAGGTGAGAGGGAAGAACCCGCAGGTCCTGACTGGACCAGCGCCGTCCCAGAAGACCCTGAGCACACAGGGGGAGACGGACGCCAGGGACAAAACGGGTAAGTCCCCACACAGTCACGCAGCTATGGATAATGAAAACAGCATCTGTGAGTGGTTAGATGGGACTCTGGGGCAGAGCTGGACACAGGATGGTAACTATCTGAGTGAGGTCATAGTCATGCTGTATTAAGGAAAGTATTTGCCACTGGAGTATTTTATGGGCTATTTGGAGACTTTTAATAATAATAATAATGTGTGATAGTTATATAACATAATAACATCACTGATTGTTAGAGTAAGAATGTGAAGAAACAATATAGTTATACTGTGAGATACTAAGATTCTTCAGTCATAATTGTGCAGATCTATTTAATGTGGTGCTGGAATTGTATTAACATTGTTTGCCAAACTGGTTTTAGTGTGTTAGAAAGCCAACACTCACTAATTAGCTATAAACACACAGCATAGCAGAGACTGATGAGAACAAGAATTGGTTCTCCTAGTGTTTGGTCATAAACCAAGTATTGTAGAGGAAGAGCTGAAAGCTTTAGTCAAAACAAAGCATTTACTAGATGGTGTTCCTGGGCACAAAGGTCCAGAAAAACACCCTGAAGAGAGGCTAAAAGTGGGTTGAAGAGCTGGAGTTAATGTACTGCTGCTCAGTGATCAGTGATGTGTGTCAGGTGGGTCAGAACGGAACCTGGAGGGAAGCCACAGGAAAGGCTTTCACACATAGGGGAGGATTTACTACCTGGGGGGAGTTTGTGTGATGCCGCAATTGCAGATTTGCACGAATGGGGTTGGAAAGTTCTGCAGGTGATCTACAAAAAATGGTCTAACTTACAGACAAAGATACAGCCAGTACATTACAATAATAACCAGACTTCTAACAAGCTGCTGTGGTGTAGAGCATTAGTAAATCTGGCCTGTGAACACACTTATTATTGCAGACCTCATTAAATATGTATTTAGATTCACTTTCAGATCCCGCAAGTCAGCCATAATATAAAATGCGGTCAATAAAAATACTTTTTAAAGCACCTTGCAGTGTTTTTGAGTTTTACATCGAAATGTCTGTCAAAATGTAGTTAATGAGACTCCAGAAGATCAGAAGTGTCTTAAGATTAATATCTGAGTCTTTCAATATATAATACTCACTTTAACTAATACACAGCATTACAGGGCAAACAGGAAAAGGATGAGTCAGGATCTGACAGTAAATGATTATTCCTGTGCTTTTGCACACTGCACTGGTCAGATGCAACACAGATGTCAGGTTTGCATGGTGAATGCTGCCTCCACCCGAGCTGTCAGATATATTTCTGTTTGTAACGTTAGCACTAGCGTAGATTTGCAAATTCACCAGAAAATAAATGAGGGAGAGAAATTAGATCAAAGAGAGGGGGCAACTATCCCAGAGGAACAAATCCTTCAATTAACTTATTTAATTTGAATTATTTAACTTTCTTTCTTTTTTTTGAAATACATAGTTCACTTAAATTGTAATCTGTAATCTAGAAAGATCTCAAATGCTTCGTCTTTAGTGCTCCACCAGCTGTGAAATTATTGCACATTTTTATGCTTTCTTTGGCAGATAAAAGTAGTAAGAAGACATCCTCATCAGTGACAGATGGTGAAGTCCATAAACCGAGCCAAACTGGACTGCTGTGTTCTCCGCTAGAGGATGACGGTGCACCTGAAAGCTCTGTTAGCAATGCATCTGGACCCGAGTCCCGCCGCGTATTGTCTGTGCTCTCCAGTGCTGCATCAGTGGAGGAAGAAGTATGTGAGAGCAGAAGCGGAGCGTGTGTTCTGGAGTTCAGCCGGCCCAGCAGTGAGACCTACCTGACAGCTTCAGACGACAGCAGCTCTCTGTTTGACGATGACATGCAGCGTACAGAGCGCCCCAGCTTTAGCCTGCTGGAGCCATCAGATGGAACACTAGCAGGGTGTAAGAATGACGAGGAGGAGGGACGCACGGTTAAGTTGGAGGATTGCACCTCTGAGGAGCTCAACAAACGATTCCAGTCACAGAGACTTGACTCCTCATCATCTTCCAGTGAACCTAACACTCCCAGCCCCATCCTCACACCAGCTCTCACCCCTAAACGGCCCAACCTGCCCCAGGATCCAAAAGACAACCCCGCCTCACCCAAACAGCCCCGTCTGAGGACTCCTACGGGGTTCGGGTTGATGAACGTGTCTCTGGCCAAGAAACACCTAAGCCAGCCGTCAATCAGCAGTGAGGCGGCACATGGCCAAACGCGTAATGCACTCAGCATGCTGCGCCCCCTCCAGCCTCAGGAAACTGATGTTGATGCACAGCAGGAGGTTGGAATGGAAATGGGAAAAGCCACAGTTCCCGAAATCCTTCCCGGCTCACAAGCAGCAACCACCGTGCCATCCGCACCAAATTCATCAGAACCTGGGACAGAGATGGGCTCAGAGAGGTCAGACTGTGATAGCACCACACCTGGCAGCAAACCTCCTACTCCACCTTTACACAGACTCCCCTCCTGGGTAAGACTGCCCTTCATGTTAGGCACACCAAGTTGTGTTTTTTTTTAATTGCAAATTTGGCACTGGCAACAAATTCGAAAACAAATTCCCAATGTTCAGCTAAGTATGAATAAAGAAATCAAATATGTTTCTTACAGAAATCAATCCTTAATACATTGGAAAACTGCTTATGTTTTAGGCAATTTATTTATTTTTTTACAGAATTTGTTTTTCCTGGATAAAGGAAACAATATTTTGCACTACTGTGAAACACAAATAGTCCTTCATGAAGTCCTTCATGTGAAACATTACAATTTTAACCACATATTTTCTTCTAAGTGTTGGACTAAGTACAGGAACTTCTCCATGTTTGTAATTCTGTTGTTTACACTGCCATCTGCTGTAAATGTGAGTAAACAGAAAAGTTTCAAATAGATAAATTCAGTGATTAGAATTAGAAAGCCGTCTTAGCAATGGTGCGGATAACAAGGTTTAAACAGAAAATTAACTGAAGCCCAAAGTGAATAAATAGTAAAAAATATCCAGTCAAAATAAATAATAGTAAATTAATGGACATAAAATGAAACAAAAAGTTAAATTAGCATACTGAATTGGTAAAATTGTTAGCTAAATTGTTAGCTTTAACAGCTACAATGCTAAACAAAAGGCTATTAAGTATTAGCTAATGTACGGCTAATGGCTAAGGTACTAAGCTTAAAGTAGTAACAGTTGAAATTTTTATGTAAAAATAACTTAAAAGCACTAAAGTCGCTAAAGATTAAAAAATGTATTGAATTTAAATGCAAATTAAAGTAATGGGCAGGTTGTTGAGCTACTTGCTACTTCTTGGCTAAACAGCTGAGAGTCAGTTTAAAGGTAAGATGAACTCTTGCTCATATTATTAACCAGGAGTTGCCTTCATATACTGAAGGTAGATGATATACAAAAATAAATATAGTGTATGCAGTTACAGCTTTTGAATGTTATTATCTAATGGCAGACTTGGTTTTAAAATTGACTAATGACATGGCACATTTTCTTTTCAGGAAAGTCGTATATATGCTGTTGCTAAATCAGGAATCAGACTGTCTGACACTTCATGCACAGACCTGTCTAACAAAGGTAAGAGAGTGGGTAAAAAACAGGTCTCCCTACTTAGCTGACAGCTTAGTCTGCTGTAGTGGTTTCTAATAAACAAACTGTACTTTGTGTCCTAGACCCATCCCTTCAGTCTTCCTATCCAGCCTTTGTAATGTACACATCACTCATCTATAAAAACATGACTACACCAGTTTACACTACTCTGAAGGGGGTAAGTATAAGAGTACAAGGCCATGTTTAATTGTAACACCTGTACATTCCCCCACTGTCTATTTGATCACTTGTGAACTTGAAAAGAAAATGCTTTTTTGTTTATAGTTAACAGCAATTGTGTCACCAAAGTGGATTTTAATATCTAGTATATGGCTCTGAGTGTGTGCCATTTTCAAATTGCAGAAAGCTACTCTGCTGAGCAGCAGTCCCTTCTCGGATGAGTCATCAAGCTCTGAGGAGTCATCTAGTTCAGGAGACGAGGACGGCTCCCTGTGCAGCTCCCACACCTCCTCCAGCTCCAGAAAAGACAGCAGCCCAGGCAGCCCACGCTCTCTCAAGAGAGGTACAAACAACCACTGCATATAAAAGATGGACATAGCCTCTAGTTTTGCATTGTGACCTTATCCATTTTAAGTTTTTTATACCCCTGGTACTAGATAAGATACTAGAGATGGCACGATACCACTTTTTATGTCCGATACTGATATCATAAATTTGGATATCTGCCGATACCGATATAAATCCGATATAGTGTATTTTGTAATCAATAAAATGTTTTTTTTAAAATATCTTGCTGCATTGTGTATAAGTTCATACTCAAGTTTAAAGAACAAAACTAAAGCTATTCTGTTATACCTGTGTGCAAAAAATACACTGCACCCAAAATATTTCATAGATCAGCAACACTGATCAATCTAATAGACATAAACCTGCACCATCCTCCCTATTCTGGTATTTTAAAGAGAACTTAGTGGAAATATTAAACAACCCAGCTAATAGGGTTGCCAACTCCCAGCAAAAAAAATAGGGAACCACCCCCCACCCTCCGCCTCGTGATGCTTAATCGACGTAATCGACTGTAATTTAATGCAAGTGTAAAAAAAAAATGCACAGAAATCAATAATTTTTCTACAGTAATTAAATAGATTCAATATCTTTATTCAACAGAATTGCAGACTGCACAGATGGTACCTTCCCAAAGGAAAAAGTACTATAGCTTACTAGGGTATATATTAGACAATAATGGACTTCTATACATACCAGCTGTCAGCTACGTGGAAAAGGATCCTGGTGTAGAAAGTAATATTAAATACATTCTAACAACAGCTTATCAAGCTTAAACGTGCTGCTGTTGTTTATCCGCTGGTTTCCTCTTTCTGGCGCAAAGTGGGCGATAAACAAACAAGAGAGACGGACTCGCGACAGAAAAGCTGATCAGCTGATCATTGATCAGTTTCACAATTGAAGTAGCAGCAGGAGAGGGAGGGAGAGAGAAGAAGAGGCAGTCGCTCCCAGCTTTCACTGGGAATGCTTTACAAACATTCAGAGATGATCTTACACACTTGCTTTACTTCCCTGGGATACCTTTCTCAGAGATTAAATGCCGGTTTGGAAGCAGGTAGCGAGGCTCCAAAAGCTCAACCAGACCGCCAACAGGTCTCGCACGCCACAGCCAAGTGGCATACTCCTCCGACGTGCTACGGTTATGAGCTGGGTTACGCTATATCGCAAGTTTTGTGAGGTGCTTTTGTGATATTGAATGGATCGGATTATATTTTTTATTTCTCTCCGATATCCAATCCAGTAATTTAGGTCAGTATTGGACCGATACGTAATTTTGGATCGGTCCAACTGTGTAAGAGCATCACACAGATCTATATTAGTACCATACTCTGTATCTCATTGTACAACTGTATAGTGACAATAAAGGCATTCTATTCTATTCTATTCTATTCTACTAATTAAAATACTTAAATTTCACTCACCAAATTAGACAGGCTATGAGTCCAACTGACCACTTAAGGTCAGCCATTTTTTGAATTGTTAGTACACTTGTCAGGTTCAGTCGTTAAGAGAAACATAATAGTTTTTAAACCCAGATAATTATGTTATCCTGTTAAATTGTTACCATCTGTTATAACGTTACAGACAGGCAGGACTAATAACATTTGCTGCACACTAATGCTGCAGTTTTATTATTAGCCATAGCTCCTAGCTACTAACTCATTTATAACTAAATAGCTAATGTGGCTATCGTTGACACAGTCAGTGGTTCTGCATGTTTAATTTGACACAACCCTCCCGGAGAGCATTAGCTTGTGAACCACAGGCTAAATTTGTAGCTATTGGCTAACTGCTTATAGCTAAATAGGTTTTAGTATCAGTTAGTATTTGAGAATTGATTTTAAGACTGATATCTGTGGGGATGGACTCATTTTTGGAGCTAGTCTCATGTGGCTATCACAGGACCTGGAGATTTAAGAAGCCTTTTTGTTTAATTCTTCACCTCCAAAGACTGACTTTCTCTGTTTTTCATGTGTGAACTTACTGTCCTCAAGCTGTGTCCGTGGCGTCGATGACATCAGAGTGTGACTATGCCATCCCTCCTGATGCTTACTCCACTGACACGGAGTGCTCGGAACCTGAGCAGAAACTGCCCAAAACCTGCTGTTCACCCAGTGACAACGGCAAGAGTGTTAGTGACAGCTCAACACTTTGGTCCACTGTTGTTAGTTTCCATGCTTTAAACAATGCTGACTGGTTAAGTTACATCATTTGAAGCTAATTTTAATAAGCAAACTACAACTGAAGTCTTTGAGGTAACTCTAAGATTAGAAATTGATGCGACTGCATTACTGAAGTACCTCTACCTTCAAAAGCTATTTGAGTAGTGACTTTGTTTTTTCTGCTCACAGCATGATGACATCATGTTTTTGAACCTAAGGCTCATTAGCCAACATTTAGTTAATTCCTCAGGTCTGTTTCATTAGCGGTTCTCTTTGGTGCTGCATAAAACTGAACAGTGTCACAACCTTTAGGAGCCAATGGAGAAGTCAGGCTATTTGCTGAAAATGGTCAAAACCTGGAAGAAGACCTGGAAGAGACGCTGGTTTGTCCTCAAAGATGGAGAGCTGCTCTACTATAAGTCACCGGTATGTTGGTTTCAACAACAAAAGCTACTTTCGGCTTCTCCGCATGGAGAATGGAAACGGGCGGTCTTCCTGTCCCAATCACTTCATCTACTTTTTCTGGATTTGAAACGTTTTTGTTTTTTCCTTTGTTGAGACTCGTGGCCGACAGGTTAACAAGATTAGGATTTCTGATTCTTCCACAGAGCGATGTGATCAGGAAACCTCAGGGTCAGATCAAGGTCAGCGCCACCAGCAGCATCGCCCGTGGCGAGGGCAAGCAGATTCTCCAGGTATTCAGTCTTTGATGAACGGCCACAATCATCTAACATTTCTAGATCTTTTAAATCCTTTCCTTCACATTTTCACGTCCACCTGGGCTTTTATTTATCCTTGTGTGTAGATAGTAACAGGAAAGCGCGTTTACTACCTGAAGGCGGACTCTCCTAACCTCCTCGAGGAGTGGCTTCGGGTCCTGCAGAGCGTGCTGAGGCTGAAAGCCGCCAGTCCTCTCTTCACTCAGCCGGATATTCGCCCTGGCATGAAGGGACTACTCATCAAGGTCCCTGCATCAAAGTTTACTCATTTTCTAATAGCACAGAGAAAATGGCACAATATTTCACAAAATTCTGTGTTTTACGCTCCGATTTGTACTTCCTCTGCTGCAGGTGAAACACGGCTACTCTAAGCGGGTTTGGTGTGCTCTGATCGGCAAAACGTTGTACTACTTTCGCAGCCAAGAGGACAAGGTGTGCATCTGTAGAAATACATCTGTAGCCTTTGTCAGGAGCAGGTGATCAATTTAAAACTGACCTGAGCTGTTACTTGTGACTGAACGTGGAGCGCACGTCTGCTTTTGTTTCCAGTTCCCGCTGGGTCAGATTAAGCTGTGGGAGGCTCGGGTGGAGGAGGTGGACAGGTCAAGAGATTCAGATGACGACCTAAAGGCATGCGGGCGAGGCCTACAGCCGGCACCCTTCACCGTTGCCATTCACCCACAGGAGCAAGGACCCACTTACTTGCTTATTGAATCCCGCCATGAAAAGGTCAGCGCGGGACTGAAAGGTTGAACTTTTCTGTTCTGTAAGGCAGGCAGACCCGTGTATCTTCTGACCATCGTGTTTAAGCTCATGTGTACAGTCATTTTTCTGTACTGCAACAAATCTTCTCTGAGACTGAGAGCAGCTCCATGAGAGGGGCTTGAAGCTAAAACCAATCCAGTCAATTTTAAACTACAAACTGATGATTATGCATAATTATGTTTCCTGTTGTGATTTTGTCTCTGGGATCATTGTGTAGGAGTCGTGGCTGTACCATCTGTCTGTGGCAGCAGGCACTACGGTGGGCAAAGTTGGCACTGAATTCGAACAACTGGTGGGAAAACTCTTCCAGCTGGATGGAGATCCAAGTGAGTACAAACGATTTTGTCTTGTGTTGTGTTTTATAGTTTTGTTTTACTTGATGCAGATTTTTTCATACTTTCTCTCATCCACAGATAATTTTATTGCGACTTAAAATGTCTTATGTCACAGTGTTTTACTGACCACAAACTGTCCTGCACACGTTTTACTGCATGTGAACATATTATTTTATTGGGCATCTATTTGGTCGTCAAAATGGTGCACGTACAGTTACCTCTAGGGACATTAAATAGCCCTGCAGTGTACACTGAGGGTACGTTTTATTTGTAGGGACAGAAATTAACTGTAGCTCGGGAATTTCTTAAGTAGAAGCAAAGATTGTTTTTCTTTCAACAGTGTTTTATTTTTCAAAGTCATTCAGTAACAGCTCGACAACTACAGCCTCACTTTGGAGTCTGCAGTTAGAGAGACTTATGTGAAATACAGTAGGATTTGTTGTCCTCTGCACAGAGTTGTAGTTGAATTTAAGCACAGTGAGCATTTTTTTTGTCAAGAGACTATAATTAGACAGAAAACAAAGCAAAAATTCTTAAAATATTTATTTTTGTGCTTAGTTTTTGCTCGTTTTTGTTTTTCTTATTAATGCAGGGACGTTATTTGTCAGGTCATGTTTACAGCAGTGCAGTAATAAAGCTCAATAATAAAAATGCATGCACCACTGTCTGTTATTGGAGGTTGTTTTGACAAATTTGACTCAGCTTAGTTCAGTTTTGGAAGTACACAACATTGTTTCTTTCATTTTTATTTTAGTTGCTATTCCTTCCGTCTTTTACTCTTATGACCCACTCTCCTACCTGCCTTTCAGACTCTCAGATTTGGAGACATCCCATGTTGTGTTTCAGCAAAGAAGCCTTGTCATTTCCTCTCACCACCCTGCCTTCACAAGCTCTGCAGACAGAGGCAGTGAAACTCTTCAAGGTACCACAAACCTCCACATGTTCGAATAAAAAATGTAGTCACTGAATGTTTCTTCTATCAAATAACTAATTATATCAAAAATATTTTCTCTCTTTTAAACTCTCTCCATCACCGCCTCTCAGACTTGTCAGCTCTTCATTAACGTGGCCATCGATGCTCCGGCCATCGACTACCACGTCTCCCTGGCCCAGAGTGCCCTGCAGGTGTGCCTGGCCCACCCCGAGCTTCAGAATGAGTTTTTCTGCCAACTCATCAAGCAGACCCGCAAGAAGCAGCCACACGGCCATCCGGGACCCCTGCAGGTTTGCGTTCTCACCACACAGTGGCAGCAGCGGTATGCATTGTTAAGTGGAAAGGCTGGCAAAAAAGGCGTGGTATCATCAGGGTTCACTGACCTAACAAATATCAAAACTGCCTAGAAAGGAGATCTTTTAGTATCTATTACTATACGGGTCAATTTTAGAAAAGTGCCGACATAAGAGAGGCAAGAAGAGTCTTGCCTCTCTTATGTCGGCATGAAAACCAGAAGAGTTTTGTAGACTGTCTGTTCACCGTCACTCTGTGGTAATCTTCCATAGCCAGTAACCAGAAATACTGTCAGAGGGCAGAAAGAACAGCAGATTCCAGCGTGTGCTGATGTCTCATTCAGCTAAAAACCAAAACACTGTGTCACAGCACGATCATCCCTGTACATGAATGAACTCAGTGTAGCTGATTAACAGGAACCAGTATGGCCACTTGTTTTATGCTTTATACGAAACAAGGAAACAGTGCAGTCTTAAGTCTGTCAGCTGTGGTCGTGCATAGAAATTCACCGAGTCATGCATGTGACAGTTTGTTAAAGATGTGGTGACTGAGTGTTTGCACGTCGCTCTCCAGGGCTGGCAGTTTCTAGCCTTGTGTGTGGGACTGTTTCTGCCACAGCACCTTTTCCTCTGGCTGCTCCAGATCCACCTCAAAAGACATGCAGATGCCAGGTGAGAAAACACAGGGGTCCTGAAAACTGACACAACGAAACAAAGCACAAAATACAGCCAGTGTACTGTGTATGTACCATCTGGATAGATATGCTCTTTGCACTCGAGCACTTCTTTACCTCCTTCCCAGGAATACTGTATAATAAATCAGCTTGAATACAGTTATAATATTTTGGGATTGAAAGACCGAGTTATTTCATAAGCACATATTTATTCTCTTTCTCTTTTATTTTACTGATGGCTGTTTTCATTTCCTTTGCTTTGAGATCTGAGTTGCTTTCAGGGAATTTTGGCTATAAAAGTGTTCACGTATCTGTAACTAAAGAGTGGCTACATTTTGTCCTCAGGACAGAGGTGGGTAAGTATACCATCTACTGCCAGCGCTCCATGGAGCGGACACAGCAGAAGGGCGAGAGACAGGCCAGGCCTTCTCGTATGGAGATTCTTTCGATTCTTCTGAGGAATCCCTATCATCACTCCCTGCCCTTCAGTGTGCCCGTGCACTTCCTCAACAATACATACCAGGTATAATAGTCACTCACTACACAGAAAAAACAACGATCAACGGCTGCCTGCCTCCAGTCCTAACAGTTTAATGATGTATGTGGCAGTTTGAGCACCGCTATTTTTCAACTGACAGTAAAACAATACCATATACACCATTTTAAATCACATGCTGTGAGTCATGTGACCCAGTTAAACGGATTTACAGTTGTGCAGGATTATGGTATATGTTTGAAAGCCATTCGACCTTTGCCTCGGCTCTTTAATAAACCGTAACAGAGTCACTTCTGTAAGCCCAACCCCACTGACAGATACTCTGCTGAGGGGTGTTTATACAAGGATCCACTGCTTTTCTACCTTTAACCTCATAAAATCATGCTACTGAGTATCACTTTTCCAGAACTATGTTCTTTATGGTTGGTTAGTGTCCAATGTGAGACTTTCCCTGTTCACTTTTCCTTTTTTTCCTTTTCTATAAAGAGCTATGTACACATTAAGGCATTTAGGTCGTATTCTACACAGACCTGTGTACATCTAAATCCTCAAATATCCACTTTATTGCGGTTACAAGAAGTGCCGAATTGTCCAAAATGTCAAGTTTTTTGTGATGCAATAAACAGGAACCAGTGCCCTAAATGTTAAACCGGAGCCATACATGAACTGTGGCTCTGTTTGTGGTTGTTGTTGTTGATATCGGCTTGTTTTTTGTGCTGATTTGCATGTTTTTCCTAGCTTAAACGATGGTTGAGTGAAACTAACTCATCCACGCTTGATTCTTGCTAACTAACTCTCCCAATGTGCACTCGATATCTCACAGGCTATGATATGAGAAAAATGCCAAATATTATGCCTTTTTGTCATCAAAGTCACACAGAGATGTTTATCTGTTCACTTTGTCCCTCCGGGCACCATCGTCGCTCTCTTCGCTTCACTGCTCCACCCAGTATCAAGCTAACCTTGCATCTCTCCCCTGGGTGTGTGTGTTTCCCTTTGCTACCTGCTTCCTGGCTGTCCCCGCCTATACATACTGGAAATGATGAGATCATTACCTTTACATGTATTAACAGTTCTGGACTCAAAAACAAACAAAGCTATGAAACCTGTTTTGTGTCTGTTTGTAATCGATGTCAAGCTTATTGTGTGAGAGAATAAAGTAAAGGCAAAACATAAATACCCTGTATTATATAAAGTTAGTTTCAAGATATTTTTAATTTTAATTACATTTTAAGATTTTTTAATTTGACAGCTTTGATAATTATTCGTTATCGTTATGACCCCGCTGCTCCCTTCATTTTGAGGTTAACCATGGAGTATCCACCCTAACGTCCAGAGCTTCACGATCCTCTCAGAATGAAACAGAGCAGCTTTCTTTAACCCTAAACTTTTAGCGCCTTATTTTATTTATTCGCAATGATCACCCCTTCCAAAAAAAAGGCAAATTCTGCCGTATCTGCTGTGGATATCTTATTTGTATTACCCCAGAGTAAAAATTTGCATTTCTTGCTACTAGTTTGTGTAAACATGTTTAACTACTCCATGTCCATGTTGATTGCTGTGTTATATGGACTATGAAAACTTTTCTGCCCAAAATGCTGGCTCATTTAATTCCATACATTTTTATTGCATAAGTACAATGTTACATTTAAAGGGACCTGATCAAATGAAATTAACTTGGTTGGTATAAATTCAGTTTATACCGAGGACATTTTTTAAAAGTCTTTTAATAAATAAACATTTGATCTTATCTGTTTATTGAGGGTGAAAAATCTCTTTTTGGGTGTAACCTATAATTATTGCTGGCGAGACTATGTAAATATATATTCCAGAACTTTCCAAGCCAGCATATAAAATCTATGTTAGATTATACTTTTGTGTGCTTTGTTATGTGCCTGTATTAGTAAAGGAAAGCTTGCACTGAAGTCATGCTGCATGTGATTAGTGCAACTTTGACGTTACTGACGTTGATGTTGGATATTTCATTATTCATTGAATAACCAGGCAAATATAAATCATTCATGATATTCATCCATAATATGTAATGTATAATGTTAACAGAACAGAAGATCAAACACCAATTGTCTTGTGTTTTTCTGTCTGTGAAGTTTATTTCTGTATCGGCACTAATAACGCGGCACAGTCAATCATCAGCAGGAAGAGAAAAATCTGTTCAAACCGTCGCTGTGACAGGAAGTAGATGCATTTACACACATGCGCACAACAATTCATCTTTCCATATCAGCCAGTCATAACACCTGTTAAACATTAACAGGTTACCTGAGTCAGTGTCGATATATCACAGTTTCTGTATACAGCATTTAAAGTTTAACACCATGCAGATGTTTTGGGTCAGAAATGTTGTTCTTTTGAGCTGAAGCTTGACCCGGATTTATTTTGAAAACTCTGAAGAATCATTGCACACTCAGATTAGATTATTGCGTCTCCCACTTGTGCATTTAATTCCTTGTTCACCTACACCTTGTACTGTAGGTGGTGAGCTTTGACGCCTCAACAACGGTGGACGAGTTCCAGTGTCGTCTCAACCAGGACACCGGCATGAGGAAAACGGGACTTTCTGGTTTCAGCTTGTACACCGATGACCCCACTGGACGGTCGCTGGAACACTGTCTGCAAGGAGGCCTGAAGGTGCGCCTTTTAGTCATGCGGTGATTACGTTAGGAAGATTGAAAAATCTGCGTTTTCCCACACAAAGGTGTCTCGTCTCATGTGCAGATTTGCGACATTATCTCCAAATGGGAGCAGGCTTCCAAGGAGCATCACACCGGCAAGTCGGAAAACACCAGGACTGTCCGCCTCACCTACAAGAACAGGTAGCGTCCAAACATCAGGTTCAACAGTTCAGTGTTGAAATAATGCTCATTGGGATAAAAACGTTTGTTAGCTATTCTGCTTATTGAGGGTCACTAAAGGTTACAGCTGGGTGAGACACACCATGGATGCCAAGTGGTCACACGTTGCATAAAAGCTTTTGTAAAGCTTGAGTCTGTGTCCTGTGTAGCAAGTTTGAGAAAAAAGGACGAATGCAAAACAAAACATTGAAATAAAATATGCTGCATTGATTTCAACCCCTTTTATTGCAGTTCATTCTTACATAATTAGAATTCTTGATTATATTTGATGGCATCGCTCTTCACTGTAAATTAAACTAGATGGCGGATCAGAGGCAGACTGCATATAAAGATCAGGATTTGTTGTCACCACACAAAGGGACTGGGGTTACTGCCTGGGTTACATGTTTCTCTCAGGAGGATTTATCGCCCGGTCGCTTTGTCCTCATATCAGTTCTCTTTAACTTTTCCTCTCCATCTTCAGACTTTACTTCTCTCTCCAAGTGAGGGGGGAGTCAGAGAGGGAGAGGTTACTGCTGGCATATCAGACCAATGAAGCCATCGTAGCCGGACACTTTCCTGTCAACAAGGAGCTGGCTCTGGAAATGGCCGCACTGCTCGCACAGGTCTGATATCAAGTGATTTTTCTTTTAACTCACTTCTTGCGTTTCATATCTCTTTCACAGCGTGTGTAATGTGGCCTGGCTTTATGCAGTGGTTCATGTGTAACTCGGGCCCTGGTCTAAAAACAGTGATATCTGCCACATTTTTCGTCATTTTTTAATGTAATTTATAGCTGAATAATGCCACATATGTCGTATCCACTCCTGGATTAAAGTGAGAAACAGAGCGTGAAGAATTTCTGAATACTTACTGCTTGCACTGCGTGTCTGTGTACAGGTGGAATTTGGAGATTTTGAGCGTCCCTTCTCCACCTCTGGATCGGCCCAGACTAAGTCTAATCAGAACCTGAAGCAGGTGTTGGACAGATTCTACCCCAAACATTACCGCAGGAGCACATCTGAGGAGCAGCTCAGGTACCAGACACAAAACACACCCTGAGAAACAGGGACTTTAAATCTGAACTCACGTCCTACTTTGTAGTGCATGCACATTATCTGTTTATGCTTTTATAGTCTTTTATTACACCTATAACATCAAGGTTTCCATCCCAGAAAGCAGCTTTGTGACTGCTTGTGTTTTATTTTTCTTTCCTCATACAGTACCTGTCTTTGTGTTCTCAAGTCTTTAATGGTCAAAAAGAGACTTACAAAACTGTAAATGCTTTAAAAGCAAACTCTATTTTGTCCTCTGCTTTCCCTCAGACAACTGCTACAGCGTCTCTCTGCCCGCTGGGCTTCACTCAGGGGTCGAAGTTCACCAGAGTGCGTCAGGATCTACCTGACCGTAGCCAGGAAGTGGCCGTTCTTTGGTGCCCGACTGTTTGAAGCAGAGGTGAGCATGTGTGAGCAGTAATCTGTTTGTAAATAAAGTTTATCTTATCATCTCAGATACTGAATATATGTTACAAATTACAAAGAAGTAGCATGAATGGAGGCCAACATTTAAACTAAATAAACTGTCAGTGTGCTGAAAAGAAAAGAAAAGAAAAAAGTAGGGGACAAAAACTTGAAATAGGTTTCTTTGCATTGTTTCCCACTACAGTGTAAACAGTATCTGACAGAGTGAGTGCTGCAGTTTTTCGACACATCGTGAAAACATGCTCGTAACTAACCTCACCCTCTGTTCTGTCTGCTTTAGTCCATCACGCCCTCTCCGGAGCCCGGTGTTCGTGTTTGGCTGGCTGTACATGAAGATGGTGTCAGCGTTCTGGAGCACAACTCCATCGTGAGCAGCTTTGTGCAACACAGTCTCAGAAACCTGCATAGGAAAGATTTCTCCGCTTTGCTGCCGTGATTTCAGATTAACAGTTACTTAGTCGTCATGTGTTTCTTCAAACTCCAGAAGTAAACATTTGCATACGGTGTAAAATCACTTTTAAGTATCATAATGTAAAGCACAGAGCGTTACATCGTTTTTGATGTCATTGTTGTTTCTTTAATCTTAAAACTGAGGCCCAGAATTCAGTTTTTACATTTCACATCCTATTTTTTAATCGAATTCTGTTACTACAATTTATTTTTGTGTCTGGTACTCAGAAACTGCTGGTGTGCTACTCCTACAAGAACCTGATGACATTTGGAGGCTGCAAGCAGGACTTTATGCTGGTGATGGGTCAGAACGTCGGCACTAACGCCAGCAAAGACAAACCTACAGAGAAACATCTGTTTGCTATGGACCCCTCCAAGGTCAGTGAGAGGGCCAGAGGGCGACAGTCCAGACGGCCAAGCAGAGTTTGTATTCTTAAAATGGACGGCACATTTGTTGTCGCAGTAAAACTGTGTCACACTGCTGCCTTTCATTCCACTCATTCTATCTCAGTATGTGTCAGTACATGTTGCAAAACAGCAGGACAAGTTAGACAATTAACTCCTGCCTGACGTCGACCAAAGTGAAACAGAACGTAACAGATTTCTCTGGGAAATTAAAGGCACGACACAAAGAAATAACAGAGACATTATGTAAAAGATGTTCGTCTAATTCTTTGTGAATCCTTCAGGTGAGTGTTTTTGGTGTTAGCTATGTTGTTAATCACAAAATGTGTGAGTTTAGTGTTTTTTTTTAAGAATGCCTTTATTAGTTTTTAACATCCATCCATTTCTTGCACTTAGCCAAAGGTTGTGGGGAGGGTGTCATGGGAAGAGAGGCAGGGCACACCCTGGATAGGTCTATACTATTGCAGGCCTAACACAGAGTGAGACAGACAACCGTGCGTGCTCACATCCACACCAACACCCAATTTAGAATCATCAGTTAACACTACATTCGTGTCTGTTTTGTGGGAGGAAGCTGGAGTACCTGTAGAGAACGCACAGAGCAAGAGGCAGAACACGCAGGCTCCACACAGCCTGCCGGTGGATTTGAACCCAGGTCTTTTTACTGTAAACCAACAGTGCTAACCACTGTTCCTCTATTCTCCAGTTCTCTATAGAAAAAGGGAAGAAAACAAACTGTTGAACTTCACAGAAAATCAGAGCAGAACAAATACTGCATGATTCAAACAAGTTCATCTGTTTTACCTTCTTTTAAAGCTAAAGCTGTGTCTTATCCATTGAGTAACATTTGGCCTTTTTAATTTAAAACAATGCTACTGTCTTTTTGACATTAAAAAAACAGAGGTTCGTTCATGTCTATACTACATTCTTTGGATACAGACAAAATAAAAATGTCTTGGGTAAATGTTTCATGAATGTCACTTTGGTGCTGGAGTTAGCTTCATGTTAGAATCTTTTACGCTGACAATTTGGCTTAAATCCTTTAGCCGCTGTGCATTTCTTACCACGTTATAAACAAATGCAAACTTGGCACTAGATAATGTATTTATAGAGAAGACCTGAAACCCACACCTAGGGCTACAAACAAACTTACTTCATCTATCTGAGGTCACAGATCAGGGTTGTTTTCCTTCTATACAGTCGACTTCTCTCTGCAAACAGAGGACTTTCCCTCCTGCAGATCCTGCACTGGCTTCACTTATTCGATGCAAAGACCATGTCCATCTTTTATATATAGTCTATGAGATGTACAAAAACTGGAATGCATCTCTGTTTTTGTTTTGTCCACAGATCAGGGAGGTCACGCTCCTCATTTTCAGTTACATCAACAGCGCACATCAGCAGAAGGCCGCCGCCCACCACCTCTCTGCTCCGGCCCTGATGGTGGCCCAGCCCGTGAGCCTGAAGAGCAAAGAGTTGAGGAGCAAATCCCCACCAGCTCTGGGACGCCCCAGCAAGGCCCCCACTCTGCTGTGATGGCGCAAAGACTTCCACCCTGGTCTTAATTTACATTAGAAATGTAGGATCTTTAGCTGCATGGTTTCATCTGCGCATTTAAGCCCAGCTAAATTCTAATAAGTGGAACGGTTACCCCTTCGTGACGAGCCGGGCGCTAACAAAAACTTATCTGTTGAGTGCAGTTTAATATCACAGACCAGCTGAGGTAGCAGCAATTTGCAGGTATCTTGGTACCTTCCTCAGAGAACACTTGATGAGATCTGTGGCTCAAACTGGAGCTAAAGGCTTTATACAAAAGTACAATGGGGCCAAGAAGCACTAAGAGGCTTTGCTTAACATTTTTTGTGTCCCTAATGATTGTGTTGCTTTCATTTTGTCACTCCAAGGAGAAAAATCAACAGTATTTATTGACAGACTGAGCAAATGTTCTGAAACGTCTCTATCAATCAGTGTTACCTGGTACATTTCTGTGTGCATTCAGTTAACTTTTGTATTCCTGTCTTTAGAACGTAATGCACAGTGCAGAGGAGGTAATGATCAATTGTTATTAAAAAAAAATCCTTTAAAGAGGGCGCCTGTTGTTTCCTGCCTTCCTGTAGGGCAGAGTGGGCCCAGCAGGAAGTGAAACTCTTAGTGTTAAAGTGATGCATAATGATGAAAGCGGGAGGCAATAACAGGTAACCAGATGGAAGTGGAGCACAGCTGTTTAAAATGTGTTTAAACCACCTCATCTGGGGCTGTGTGCTCCTTTTTGCAGTAGATGTGAGGAAAAGAACTGTGGACTTGGTGGGTTGTGTTGTTGTAAAGGAACCAGATTGTCCTCTTTGTGCTCCTGGTTACTGAACAGCCAGGAGAGTGGTAAAACTTTAATCATGTACAAATACATAAGGCCTTTCTGGTGAGGTCAGTGGATTGAATCAGCAGGAGGTTTCGACTCAGAATGTTACTTGACAGCTTTGTGGAAGTATGGAAAAGTGTGCTGTTTCTTTATGACACACATTCCTCTATACTGAGTCCGTTGCACAGTTCGGTGGCCATCTGCTACAACTGCCCCACTTTAGGTATTAACATTTAAAATCTTAGGTATTATTTTTAAAAAAAAACCTCCTTGTTTAGTTGTTATGAAGTCAAAATTTGGCATTTTAACACTTTTGTATCCAGCCTCAAGTGGCCATGTGAGGAACTGCACTTTCCATTGGCTTCATTTTATTCTGCCCAGAAGGTTCCAGTCCAGTCTAATCATTCATCATAAACTTTCCACCTCCATACACACACAGAAAAATCCTCGGTTCATGTCAGGGACAATATTGAAGGTAAATGAAAACTGTGCTGTGAGCAGGTCAAACTGGAAGACAGTGATGAAACACCACTGCCCATTTTTCCAGTAAACAATATGGTGAGTAAATATTCACAATGGAGCCTTGATGGCTGTCAAGTCTGAATGAGAAAGCAGTTTTAATTGAAAAGGTGTGGATAATAAAAAAAAATCACACACACACTAATGGCTAAGGGGTCTTTTTTAAGGAAAATTCAGCAGTGTGAACTCAGCTTTAAGAAATGTGTATTTCTTAAAAAGTATGTAAAAAGAAGGTGAGAAGATGTAGGCAATGTGTTTTTAGCATGTTGTTGAAAACATCCGTTGGTCACTGAACAGAGATTCCAGAGAACTGTAACGTTTTTCTTTGTTTGCTGGTGTGACAGAACACGAAACCGAATCTGATATAAACCTGAAGACAAACTGGAAAGGCATGACAGTTTAATGTAAGGTACTCCTAGTATTATCTTGATCCGGTATACAGTGAGAATAATCAGGCTCTATTTATTTGTGACATGGAATACATGTATCTAAATCCTGTGTCCTGGAAATGAAAGTTTGCTTGAGCCACGGGTGTAAATCCCAGAAATTCATATAAAAATCCTCACCCTGTAGGAAACTGTATAAATCTATAGTGAGCTTTAAATTCGCCCCACTGAAGTAAACTGAAAACCGACATGTCGGTACCTGCAACAGGTGCCTCACAGCGAGCGGCACACCTTCATTCCTGCAGTCTTTCACTGAATCGAGGGGTGGGGGGAGGGTAAAAGGAGAGAAGCTACATGATACCTAACCTGGCTGAACAAGTTAGAGATCTGCTTTTGTGCTCCTGTTGCTATGGAGCTAGAGAGAGGGGGCGGGGCTCACAGGAGGGCGCTGGGTGAGGCCAGAGGGAACTAAGGTAGAGCAGGTGACTGATACTGTGCTTTATGTGGGGACTGAGGTTAAAAGAAAGTAAGTCAACTGCTGATGTTGAAAACAGAATGCAAATGCATACAATAAACAGGAAGGTATACTTCTTTAGGTCAGTATTCTTTCAAATGTGCTCCAAGCTTCAGGAAGGCTCCACACTGAAAACGTGTAAACAAGCACGGCCTCCTCGAGTGCTAGCTTCACAGACCACAGCTGTACAGAACCAACCACATACTTCTTGCAATACAAACATGTTGCAACAGGAAACCAGGCGGTTTATTTATGTATTCAGATTGATAGATAATGCCAACTTCAGTTTGTTTGATGAGACGATGTCTGCCATTTTAGTCCACTTGGACTTTGGCCCTTTCACCTGACTCAATCATTCCTGCCCTAACATTTTAAACCGAGGGCAGTCTCAGTACAAGCATATGCATGCATTCGTGAGTGAGATGGAACCTGTCCGACAGGTTCAACACGTCACCAAACGACTCCTGAGCGCAGCTAGACATGCCTACCTATACTCAAAGGTTGTCTGTCTCACCTGAGGCAGTGTGACACACAAAAACAAGTCCTTTCCATCTTGGCCATAGTGGCACAAAACTGCTAAGAGCTGTGAGTTTTGCTTAACATTCACATGATTCCTGCCACACCCGTGCAGTAGCTGATCTCCAGCAGACCTGCCCCCTGTAAACAAAGTGCCTGTTACGAACAACGACTATCGGAGCAGCCATCTTCCCAGACAACGGAGGCTTTACACTTCTAAGGAAATACACAAAAAAAAAAAAAAAAAAAAAATGTCTGAGAGGTGGAGTATCGAGGAAGGGGGAAGAATAATTAAGAACCCACACAACTTTAAAATCAGCTTCGATCATCTCATCATGTTCAGCAGTTTTCAGAGTAGTTTCCTCCATCTCGTTCCCATCCCCCACATTTAGTCTGGTAACAGTGGAAAAATTCAGCCAAAACATCAAGAAACCTGCGTCAGTGTCTTTTAAAGCATGTTTTATTAAAAACAATCCAAACAAACACAATAGAAAGTAAGAAACTGTACACTCTATGATGTGGAATTTAAATTCTAATGTTAAAATGAGGCATGTCAGGCACACTTTAAAAATGCACAGTACTTATATGGCATGTAGACCAGAGGGATGATGCTTTAAGACTTTACATGATTTATAAATAAATTGTAGCAGTAATGACACCCCAACAAAGAAAAAAGGCGATTATTCATTTACAATCTGCAAGTCTCAAAAGATAAAAATGGCACGCTCCCACAGCGAAGAAAAAAAAACAAGGTAATCCAAAAAAGGCGATTGTATGCGTCGACTCGTCACACTCTCTCTGCTTTACATTTGCTCCATCTCTCTTTGCTGAATTGGAGGAAAGAGCAGACACACACGTTAATACAATGACCTCTTTTTTCTCAAAAGATAAATTTACCAACAACAGGTCGTTTATCTCACCTGAGTTTTTTTGTACTTCCTCTGTCGCTTCTGGAAAAAGAACTGCAAACACAGAAGAAACCAAATTATGGCTTGAAGAACAAATGTTAAAAACAACAAACGACACTTCTGACATGCAGATGCGCTCACCACAGCCAGCAGGCCAGCAATCACAGCCAGCACCACCACCACGATGACGGCGATGATCCCGCCTGTCAGGTGCTTCATGGTGATGGTCGGGGGC
>NW_005187463.1:2452626-2454402 GCF_000239375.1 Pundamilia nyererei | reverse complement strand
ATAGCCCACTTCATAGTGGCACATGTTGTTGGACCTAAAGAGGAAAAAAACACCACCACACTAGCAGGTTATTAACAGGAACTCAAATATGTAACCACATTACTATACTGTGACTTCCCGAGGCTTAACACACACACACACACACAAAGCTGGAATACAATAGAAAGATGAATCTTTGGTATGACAGTGTTTGAAAAGATTTAGTCTTTTGTCTTCCTTATAGCTCGAAACGGAGACGTTAAATCGTACAGGTAGACCAGCAGGTTTGCCTGGGCGTTGGTTTCTCCCCACAGAGCGGAGCAAACCTTCCCAACCCCCACCCACCTGAACTAGCTAGTGTTACATCAAAAACATCTTTTTGGTCCAACTCTGGCGGCTAATTACATTATTTTAACAAATAAAACAAGCAAAACTACATCTCATAGAAAGATAATGTATCTGTTTTAAATAAAGCTGGTTCAAACTTTAAAAATGTTTGTTTTTGCGAAAACTTCCATCAAATCTACGTCAAAATGAACTGTGCGATTTTTCAGCCGGATACAATTTTATATCAAATTTAAACTACTTACACTGAGCCGAGGCTCCGACCGCGAGAGCGGCGAGAACAGCAAAAATCCACATTTTCATGATCAAACGTAAAGAAAAGAAGTCTTCGTTTGTCCGCTTCCTATGCGTCCGTCTCCCGCAGAGGTCAAAGACCGAGTGAAGAATGCCCTCGACGCGCCCAACAAGGCTCCTTTTCTCGGCGCAGGTGTGTCCCGGTCAAACCTGTTTTAGAGAGGAACTAAAGCGCGCGCACTCACAGGTGAGACGAGGAACCGAACGAGCGCGAGCACACGCTTAAAAGTTGAATTCAAATTCAAAGCAGAGCTTATCCTGGATTATATTCCGTTTGGTAGTTGTTGCCCACCTGACGGAGGAAGGACCTGAGCAGTAAAATTTATAAGAGAATTACTCTCATGACGTCAGGCTAATTTGCATAGGCGGCGCAGTGCGGGGTGGGGAGGGGGCGGGGGAAACGCACCTATATCCGGTTTGACCATATTTGCCCTCTCTGTCTCTGTTGAGATATTTTCATTTTCAAATCATAAATAAATTTAACGTTTACCCTTGTGACGTCATCATCTTGTTATATTTATCAAAAAAATTATCTGAAACTGGTTTAAAATTTGGTTGAATTCATCTTTAAATACCTTTAAATGCCTATGTAACCATCGGCTTTTAGTGTTTTGGGTTCACTAACACAGAAAGGAGTCCGTTAGGAACTGCAAGGAACTGGTTATTAAGGTGTTTTCCCCTCTTTTCCCCTGTTTCCCGTGTTGATAATTTCCTGACGTGCTTGTTGAGTTTCGTGTAAAACATGTAGAAAAAGGCAAACTCTCCTAGGCTATAGAAGCCATGTCACGTGGTGTTGATTCATATCATAAACGTTACTTTTAAACAAATAAAAGCGTTTTTTACTATAATTATTATTCTCAACGTATTTTATTGTAAGACTGCCATCATAATATTCCTGCAACATTTTGTGGCAGATAACTAGAAATCCCATGTTGCTACACTGAAACTACCTAATGGTGTAGTTTCACTTTAAAATACATACGTGTTGTTCATGCAGATGTTTTTCCTTGTTATGAATTGTGAAACACCGCGATGCGATGACATCATCAGCAGGTATCTAACAGAAACCGGAGAGGGAGAAAATATTTCTCAGGTGTTGTGAGTCACATTCTCACGGATGAGTCACAGCCTCGGGTCTCTGTCTGAGAGATACTCTCA
>NW_005187463.1:2445934-2451390 GCF_000239375.1 Pundamilia nyererei | reverse complement strand
GAAGGCTTCTTGGCACTAATTAGCAGGTCACTGTGTCACTGTGCCTGGATGAAGCTTGTTAGCCTTAGCTGGTAACGTAGCGCTCCATTCTCTGGTCACATTTAACTTAAACAAAATGGAATTGCCTTTTAGCTACAATAAAAATGAGGCTGATTCATAAACACAAAGGTTAGCCAAATTGTTCAAAACAAGTACACATAGGTGCAAAAGTATCAGTCTTACAGCTTTTCGTATTAGCTCTACATACTAGATATTATAATCTCATGTCTCTCATTACAGTCTGTGATAAACTATTAGCTGTAATTCCAGCTCATGGCAGACATTTGCGGTAGGAGCAGCACACAAGTAACAATAGTTGTTGTGTAAGGAGTGACAGTCTGAGTAATGAACAAAATAACACTGAAACCAAGAACAAAAGGACAGCTCACTGTCATCGTCCCAGGGTTTCCTGGACTGTCTGTTGTTGTTTTTCCTTCACTCCTCGCCACCAGGGTGGAGTCTGGCTCTGGTCCCCGCCTCAGTACTCACCTGTTCAGCTCTACTCACCTGTCTGCCATCACTGATAATTACACACATGCCATCCATTGCTGCTGATTACTCCTGCACTACTTAAGGCCTTGGTGGAGGCTGACTTGTTGTTGAAACTTATGCATCACCATGGCTAAAATGCAGTGAGAATTACAAAAGATGGAGGGTCTGGGTCTGAAATGGAGGTTTAGGTTTTCTGTTTCAAAAACAAAATGGATTGTTTTCACACATAAGAGAATAAATTGCTAGTTGAGTCTCAAGCTATATGGGAATGACCTAGAAAAGGTTGATTGCTTTAAATACTTAGGTATTTGGTTTGATGAACGGCTTACATGGAAAATGACTGAGAAATGTGAAAAGGTTCTGAATATTTTACGGTGTTTAAAAGGTAATGACTGGGGGTGCAGATAGAACAGCATTGAGAGCTCTATATGTAGGTCTCATTAGGTCAGTGCTGGATTATGGGTGTCTGGTTTATGGTTCAGCAGCTAAAACTTTGCTAAATGACCTGGACAGAGTTCAATATCAAGCTCTGAGGTTGTGTTGTGGGGCTGTTAAGACTACTCCAGTGGCTGCTCTGCAAGTGGAAATGGGGGAACAACCATTAGAACTAGGGAGGCGTCAAATTGCTTTGACTTACTGGCCAAATTTGAAGCGACATAGTGAAAGTCATATAGCGCAGAGTGTACTTAAGCCTTGCCAAGAACAAGAAAAAGGGATTGTCCAATGGAGAAGTTTCGGGTGGGCTATAGGGAAAGAAGTCAACGAGATGGGATTTAGTGGCACAGACCTTAGCCCAGCAGTAGCCTTGTCAGTGTTGCCACCTTGGTTATATGACCAAATAATTCCTGACTTCTATTTCCTATGTAAGGGAGGGGGGTGACTACAAGTGTTGGATAACAGAGTGGGTGTTGCATTTGTTCTCCCAGACATAAGCTTCGTGGCGAGTGAACGAATTACAGATGATTTGGCAGTTTATACTGGGGAGCTTGTAGCAATTTTACTGGCTTTGACCTGGATGGAGGACGCACCAATAGGGAGGTATTTGGTTTGCTTGGACTCTAGCAGCGCACTAGTGAGTATAGATAATGTCTTTGAACTCTAGACAAGATATTGTTTTTGAGATATTTCATTTCTTGTATAGAATTAAACCTAGAGGGATAGAAGTGGTTTTCTTATGGGTTCCTGCGCATATCGGTGTTGATGGTAATGAACAGGCCGATAAGTTTGCAAAAGGTGCAGCAAGAAGGAGTCGTGTAGGTTTGCCTGTAAAATACAGCAAAAGTGAGGTGAAAAGTATAATCAAGGTAAAGTTAAAGGAGAAGTGGCAGTCACAATGGGACGGAGAGGGGAAAGGCAGGTATTATTATAGCATGCAGAAAACAGTCGGGCAATGTAGAAGGAGCTTTAGCAGTAGAAGAGACGAGGCTATCATCTCGAGAGTAAGATTTGGTCACACAGACTTGAATAGCACACTTAAAAAGATGGGCAAACATGACACAGGGACTTGTGACTTCTGTGGACAAGAGGAGACATTTGAGCATGTAGTGTTGGAGTGCAAAAAGTACAAGCGAGAAAGGGAAGTATTGAAGTCTGAATTGCAAGAAAATAGTGTTCAGTGTGTTCAGGGTGAGGGACATATTTCAAAGGGATGCAGGGGATGTTATTTATAGGGCAGTGTTTGGCTTTTTAAGATCGATGGGTGCGTATCCGAGGCTGTAGATTACAAAACCGTTCCGTCCCACCCTCCATTCCAGAGGGTGGTGGTAAATGCACCTAAAAGTTGTTTGCCAACCGCCATTAAAATGTAGGAGGAGAAGAAGAAGACTTGTTGTTGGAACTTACAGGATCACCCTACATTAGATGTACTTAGACCTTGCTGGGAGAAGGGTGGGAGGGAGTTAAAGAGTTTTGGATGGGTGGTGGGGGGAAGAGCTAGAGAACTTAAATTGGAACACTTAGACATATGTCAGCGAGTGCCGAGGCCTGCAATCCCTCCATGGTTACTTCCTGAAGCAGCTGTAGATTTTGCTTTATTGTGCCAGAAGAGTAAGGACAAGGCAGGCGGTCTAGACTCAAATATAGTTGAGGGTTACATCGATCAGTATTATGGTTATGTGCAAGTATATACGGATGCTTCAAAGAAACCAGCTAGTCAAGTGGGGGTGGCAGTAGTAATTCCAGACTTTATGGTAAAAATTGGGAAGAGGATTAATAATGGATTATCTGTGTTTACAGGAGAAATGATAGCAATTCTATCAGCAGTACAGTGGGTGGAAGATTTGAGGTCTTTGAAACCAATTATTTGTTCAGATTCAAGTGCAGCCTTGGTCAGTCTACAGAATGGTCATTTGAAAGGTAGGTCAGATATTTTAATAGAGGTTCAGCAAACTCTTTTCAGGATACATATGATGGTCTGTCAGTAGTGTTTGTATGGGTCCCGGCTCACTAAGGGGGAATGAAGCAGCGGATAGGTTAGCAAAGGAAGCCGCTAATCATAAGATGGTTGATCTGGCGGTGAATTTTGGTCAGGAGGAAGTATTATTAAGCTAGAAATGAGGGGTAGATGGCAGAAACAGTGGGACGAAGACGGGAGGGGAAGGTGGTTATATAAAATTCAAAGGGGGGTGGGAGTGAGGAGAGCCACAAGGAGTAGGCGAGAGGAGGTGGTGGTGGTGTCAAGACTGAGATCTGGACATGCGGGTTTGAATTCTACACCATTCTTGATAGGGAAACATGCCTCAGGGAAATGTGATTATTGAGGAGAGGATAGAACTTTGGAGCATGTTATTTTGCAGTGTCGGAAGTATAAGGAGAGGAGACGATTGGCCCAAAATCTCAGTAGCATTGCTATGAAACTTGATCTTGTTGGGTTATTACAGAAGGAGTTGGGGGATAAATGTTATCAGGCCTTGTTTCAGTTTTTGAGAGAAGGAAGGATGTTTGGGAGGATATGAAGGTTTTTTTTTTTTGTGTTTGTTTTTTGAGCGTGATTCCTGTCCACACTCCATACCAGTGGTGGCAGTAATGCACCATGCAGTTGTTTGCCAACCGCCAATAATACGTACAAGAAGAAGAAGAAGACTTGTTGTTGGATTGTTGTGCTAACCTGTGTCAGTGTAACCCAGCTCACCTAGTGATTTCTTCATGCGCTTTGCTAACATTGACTTTCCCCTTGTGTATGGACTTCCCTGAACCGCTTCCCTTCTTTGTGAACCCTGAGTGGATAAGGGTCCAGCTTGGGCTGGAGTTTCTTTTGGATTATTGAGAGTCACTGGCAGTGTGAAAAGGAGTTTGGACCTTGCTCTGCACCCCCTGCCCTGCCCCAGAACAGCACTATATGGATATTCTCACCTGGTGTCACTTTTATAAATAAACCCCCTTTTGACTTTCATTCAGACTGAGTCATGAACCTTGACACTCACAAAGATTATGTTGTTAGTGACACAGATGTAACTAATAACATGAATGTGTGAGGCCCCAAACCTGTAGTTCAGGTATTTGTGGTCCAAATCTATTCTGTCTACTAAGTGATTCTAGAAATGTGTCCAAAAGCTGCATGAATAAGTTTTGGTTCCCCCATAAGATTTTATATTTTATTATACAGAATTGTTTAAGTAGACTTTTTTTTTAGTAACAGTCAAAGAGCACACCTTTTACCAGTTTAGACATTCCTCAGATTTTGGCACATGTTGACATGACAGCATCACACATCCATGATGTGAGTCTCTGGTTTCACTACTTCCCAAAGGTGCTCTATTGGACTGAGATCTGCTGACTGTAGAGGCCAGTGGAGTGCTGTGAACTCGCTATCATGTTCACGAAATCAGTTTGAGATGATCTGAGCCTTGTGACATGGTGCGTTATCCTGCTGTAAGAAGGCAGAGAAGATGAGTACGCTGTTGTCATAAAGTGATGGGAATAGTCAGGAACAAGATTCAGTTAGGCTGTGGTGTATAAACAATGTTCAGGTGGTACTAAGGAGCCTAAACTGTGACAAGGTAACATCAAGGAAAAATACATATTGAACCACCAGCAGCTGTCTGAACCACTGATAAAAGGCAGAACAGATTCATGGTTGTTTACAGTAAAGTCTGACCTGACAGCAGCTGAACTCAAGACTAATCGGACCAGAAGAGTGGAGGGCAAGAAGATTTCCCTCACACCATTACACCACCACCACTGGTAGCCTGAACTGTTGATATATGGCAAGATGGAAACTGGCTTCCAAGTTCTTCATGCCATATTTGGATCGTTCGATCTGGTTGTTGCAACAAAAATCGAGACTCATCAAACCAGAGAATTGTGGTGAGCACATGCAAACTGTAGCCTCAGTTTCCTGTTCTTACCTAACAGGAGCAGCACCGGTGTGGTCTGTTACTGCAGCCCATCTGCTTCAACATGTATTCAGAGAAACTCTTGTTTGTAGTGAGTGATTATTTGACTTACTGTTGCCTTTGTGTCACGCTAAAGCGGTGTGGCCATTTTCCTCTGACATCGATATTTTCACCCAAAGAACTTCCAATATTTTCTGTTCATCCAAAAGATGTTTGTGTGTCAAAATCCCAGTAGATCAACAGTTTCCAAAAAACTCACCTGGCTGGCATTAACAACTATGTCAGGTTCCAAATCAATTAAATTAAACCTTTTTCCCATTTTGATGCTTGGCTTGAACTCCAGCAACTCGTGTCATGTGGCAAGCAAGGAACAAATGCAGGACTCCGAGACAAAAACTTTAAAGCAGCAGCTTTAATTGTTGGTAAAATGAACTAAAAACAAAGCAGATGAACACTAAGGAAACAAAATAAAGACAAAGAACTAACAAATGCAGAGACTTGAGACAACATAACAACAAGCAGAGGGAGACTGAGGGCTGAGGCTACATCCACACGTACACGGGCATTTTTGAAAACAGTTTTTGAGTTTTT
>NW_005187463.1:2437361-2445201 GCF_000239375.1 Pundamilia nyererei | reverse complement strand
TCACAGGAACAGATGAAGCTGGGGTACACAAAAGCTGTAAAGCCAGGTGGATAAGGTTCTGATAAGATGTTTTCCTATTCCCCCAGTACGTTACACTAACTCTCCACAATACTAAGGGGTTGGCAGTCCTTTATAAGAAAATTCAGGACTGCCTGGTTCAGAGCAGTCTTCCTAGATGAAAATAATAAAACACATATTAATTTAAAAAAATGATGATAAAGATGTTCAGTGTCAATATAGGCCTACCAATGTTCATTCTCGGTGTGTTTGTCTCCTCATTTTCATGTTTGGCTCTGTAATGCCTAAACACTGAGGAGGTGCTTTTGTTTGTGTAAGAAAGCTCCGCAGAACAGATGCAACATTTAACCTGCATAAAATGAAATAAATAATTTACACTGAAAGTCACATTGCTGTTTTTCCCATTATGATAGTGTGGCATGCAGAGGAATCTTTACAAAGAAGCTCACAGAGAAAGATTGAGCTTGTTATTCAACCCCAAGCTGGTAGGGGGAGCTCTTTATTAAAACACTTACTTGTGCTACAATGTGCCTCAAGGTTCAACAACAGCACAACAGAAGTCACTCACGGTACAGCACTCTCTCTACAAAACAACAACTGTCAGTGACTCTGCACCACAGCGTAAACACAACATTCAAGACAACCACTAAAAGTAACGTAACCATAAACAACAAAAGCATGATGGGAGAGAACTAGCTGTTCCCCCAACATGCCACACAGCCCCCACCTGAGTGGTTAGCTGTCCCCAGCAACCGGCATGTCCATAGCAAAGTCCTCGAGGTGTTGGGGAAGGCGACGGCTTCGTTGAGGACGTTCCGTGGGTCCCCCAGCCACCTCCGAGGCCAGGTTGGGGGCCTGCAGTTGAAGCTGGGACCCTGACTCCTCCCTGGATGGACTCAAGGGCTGATAGGGTGTGTGGGATAAAAAGGGGATGTTTTTCTGTTATTTTATTATCTGCATTATTAGTTCATCAGAATCATATAATCAGCTTTGCATTAAACATTTATTGAGGCTTTTGACCTTACATTAACCTTTACATTACAGTGATTGTTATAACCTTAGGTTAATCTTTTATTTACAGGTACCAGAATAATCATATGATCTTTCTTTGCAGGTGTAACCATGATCATCTCACACATATTGCAGTTTGTTGCTCATTATAGAGTTGTGCTCAAGTTAATAAAGGTTAAAAGCTACAGTCAGCGCGAATGTCTGGCTGATCTATGGAGGGGAAAGGCTTTGAGCATAGAAGGCCGCACGCGCTTACACAACACTGATATAATGTTATTCTTTGTGATTCTGTATTCAGTTATATCTTTTGTTATGTTTTAAGTAGTGGCAGTTGATTAAACAATATTCATTTAATATTACATACTTGATTCAGAGCATTACACACTGATCACCTTAATCAATTTGGAAATCCTTGTAGCTGCAATGTTGTGTCTCCGCAGGGAGACAGTTGGCTCCAGGAGACAGGTGGGAGTCAGTGCCTGTCCTCAAGAAGGAGCGAATGTTCTTTTCTGTGTTAAATAAACTGTCAACATTGATTGTATTGCACCTGTCTTACACATGAAGGGGCGTTCTAATACCCTGATTTCATAAAACTATGGAAATGTGGTTTTTGGGGCGAGATCTGAGGCTGTCTGCGTACGGTGTCCATCTCCCACTCGTGTGATCATTAAAATCATTGTTTGACTCAACCCGGCCGGACCAGTGTTGTTATTGTGGTTTTTCCTCTTGTGTCCATCCCCAATATTTGAATCCGTAACAGGTGCCAGGCGATCACGATGGAGTACGACGACCCTGTTCCGTTTGACCAGCCGCACCCTGTAGACCACGTCGGACAGCCTCTCGAGAACAGTGCAGGGTCCAACCCACTGGCTCATCAGTTTGGGAGAAAGCCTTTTCTTCCTCTCCGGGCTGTAGACCCACACATGCTGACCGGGCGAAAGTCCTTCCCCCTTGCAGCGGGTATCATAAGCTCGCTTCTGCCGGGAGCCTGCATCTCGGAGAGCCTGCCTGGTCAACTGATGCACCTCTCGGAGCCGGGCGAGGAGGTTGTGGAGGTAGTCCACACTTCCTGCTCGGGGGGGGAGATCCAAACACCAAGTCCACTGGGGTACGAAGCTCATGACCGAACATCAAGGCCGCTGGAGTGCACTTAGTAGATTCCTGGACTGCAGAACGGTAGGCCATTAGGACCAGGGGAAGTTGTTGATCCCAGTCACGCTGCTGGTGGGAGGTCAGGATAGCAAGGTGGGTGGCCAGGGTGCGGTTGAAGCGTTCCACCAACCCATCGCTTTGGGGGTGCAGTGGCGTCGTCCGGGTCTTCCTGATACCCAGCCGCTGACAGACCTCCTGTGTTCAGCACAATATTAATTAGTCATTGTCAATTCTTGATTTGTCCTGTTCTCATTGTATGACGAATTATGATGGCTGTTTGGTAGCCGTTTGCATAGTATGCATACTCTCTCTCTCTCTCTTCATATGTGTGTGTGTGTTTCTCTGGTGAAATTCAGTATGGTTCCGACAACAGTTTTATGTTAATGTACAATCCATAATATGTTTTATGTGTGGGGCGCCAGAGGGAGTGTTCGCCCAGGGCGCCAAACAGGCTAGGACCGCCACTGCACCTAGCCCAACTTCAGTAACCCTACAAACGTCACTGCTGTTTAGTTTCCTGTCTTCATTTATGTTGGAAGTGATAGCAGAGCTGTACGTTTGAATTTTTTCAGTAATCTCTCAGTCAGAACATGCTTAGGTAACTAGCGAAACTAGCGAGCTAACTTCCGCTAACTTCTAACTCCGTTAAATGTAATGAATTCTGTTTTCATGGATGCCTGGATGTTAAACATCATAGTTACACCTGGTAAAGCACCAATGCTGATTGTTTTATTAAAGATGGAAGAATTTAGACAGTTTTTAACTCTCAGTGATGCCGCAGTGTTTGTTTGACTTTGGGACCTTAAAGGACGGAGTTTAGGACCCAGATTATCCCCAGATTTACGAGCGCCTTAGTCCTACAAATACGGCAATAACGACGGCCCGCTTGCATGTTCTACAAAAAATGTGCTTTGTTGTGTATCTGATGGACAAACACCAAATCAGTTAAGTTGCACCATGTTTACAAATCAATTCTGGTTCATCCGTTTCACTCAACAATCCGCTTTCCCCCTTCTCGTTCTCCGTTGCCGCTGTGCTATTTCGGCACTGCGCATGCGCGTTTTACCCATATTCTATCGCGATATTTCATTTTTTTATCGTTAACATTGTACCGGTATTACCGTGAACGGTATAATATGGCCTAGCCCTACTTGGGGACCACTGATGGGGGAACAAAATGCACACCATGAGCAGGCTGGAGTGTCAAACAGAGGACATGAAACAGGAAGGAGCCCCTTTATCACTTTTAAACTTACATGCTGTGCAGTCTATGGGCTGTTTTGTACCATTACCAACCAGAAGAGTACATGAACATGGGGGTCCGTCGCAAATAGCCCACTTCATAGTGGCACATGTTGTTGGAACTAAAGAGAAAGAGAAAAAAAAACACCACAACACTAGCAGGTTATTAACGGGAACTCAAATACGTAATAAAATTACTGTACTGTGACTTCATGAAGCATAATTTTTTATTTTTAAAAGATGCAATATTATATAAGGGTGAATCTTTTGGCTGTGAGTCCCAACACAGTGGAACAAACCTTCCCAACCCCCACTCGCCAACAAAACTAGTTAGCACAGCTTTTTGGTTCAACTCTGGCGGCTAATTACAATATTTGATCAAACAAAACAAGCAAAACTACATCTTATAGAAATATATATCTATGCCTTAAATTAAAGTTGTTGTTGTTTTTCTGAAAATGTCCATTAAATCTAGGTCAAACTGAACTATGCATTTCTTTTCAGCAGAATAAAGTTTGTATCAAATTTAAAAATAATAATATTAATAACAATAATACATTTGATCTAAAAGCGCCTTTCAAAACACCCAAGGACACTGTACAAGAAAACAAACGTAAACCACTCGGAGTATAACTCAACTTAGAATATAATATCACCCAGATGAAGTCTAAAACATAACATGACAGCTTGTCTTGACCATGTCTACATACTGCACTGAGTTCCTGCCATGTGATTGGCTGATTAGATATTTGCATTAACAAGCAGTTGATGCATGCACACTTCCTTTAAAAATAAGAGAGAGAATGTTTTTTTGTTGTTGTTGTTTTTTCCATCTGTCCCGTTTGGTTCTTTAGCCGTCAGAATTGTTGTCTGAAGGTCAACAAAGATACCCAACGGTTTTACAAATGGATCATCACGGCTTTGCCATATTGGTCCATTTGATCGACCTTTTTTGTTATTATTATTTATTTTATTTTATTTTTATTTTCAGTTGTTACAGACGGGACAGACATGGCTGGGGGATAAGAAAGGTAAAAAAGAAAGATGAAGGAAAAGAAAAACAGAGGGGAAGAGGGACAGTGAGAAAAGACACTTAAAAAAATCTCCCGGATCAACTGTTGAGAGAAAAAAAAAGAGAAAACAAAAAAGAGAGCAGCATAATAAACCCAACACCATCACATTAATCTAGCTATGTGTAAAAAACAGTAAATACTAAATATTGAATGTTGTTGTGCAGCACGTAGGACCAACAGCGCACAATGTGCTTTGAGGTAGCAGCCAAGAAAGGTATGGTTTGTGTCTATGAACAGTGCACACCTGTGTGGATGAGCGCGCTTGTATTCAAAAGGTTTCTCCATGTAACGATCTGCTAGCCGGTGTGGGGGGCCATAGCCCCGTCCCCCAGGGCATGAAGCATGCATGGAGTACATCCAGGCCCCAGACATCCAGAGGCCCCAGAGTGTGAGAGCCCAAGGAGGACCACCAGAGGGGCATCCGTGCCACCCTTCTGGGAAGAGCAAAGGAGAGCCCCTGACAAGGGGTCACCAAGCAGCTACAGAGCAGAAGCCAGAGGGGGCTGCAGTGGCGTGCCCATGGGCTCTGCCGGCAGCCAGCTGTGCCAGAGTGAACCGAGCCGCAGGCCCAGAGGGCCCCCCAACCGAGTCACGGTGCCCGGGCCCATGTTTTACGGTGAGCCGGTACATACCTGAGCGCCCATCCCCGGACACCAAGAACCACCAACACACCGACGCCTGAGGGCATCAGCCACTGGCAGGGAGTGTGGTGAGGGCAGAAAGGCCTCCATAATTTGGAGGGCCTGAGAGAGAATGGTTAATTTTATTTTCTAGTGGGAACACACATGAACACAAACCATAAACATACCCGAAATCACAGATTCACACATACCTTTGTACATTCATTTCATTACCTCAGCTACTTTTTGCACAACCCACTGTCATTGTTGCACGTTTCTATTGCACCGACTAGTGTATGCATCGTTCTGTTGCACAGTTTTTTGTTTTTTTTTTGCATACTTGCACTTTATGCAGTCCTGTGCTGATTTACTGTTACATGTAGCACCATGGTCTCAGTGGTTGAAATGACAATAAAGCCACTTGAGCTTCTTTTTGTAAGTTATATAAAAATAACTACTCATACTTAAAAACGTAGCCTCCTAGCTTACTTTAAGGAAGCTTGTAGGACAAGTTTGGAACTCTGTGTGAAGCCATACAGGCTATTTAATGCATCCAGTCTGGATGCCAATTAGCCAACAGCTAAATTTGGCTTTTTCAGCGTCTGCCTGAACAAGCATGCAGCATAGATGCTGAGCTTGTAACTGTTGCTTGTTGCTGTGCAAAGTCTATCACTGCTATATGTAACCAGGGTAACCAATTGTGCAGTCAAAAGGGATCAGACACCTTAATCTTTATAACAAGCCATAAGATTGTCCCAGTTTTCTCACCAGTGGACAGAGCTAATAAACCTGCGCAGTATCTGTGGCTGTTTTATCATCCAAGGATTTATTACTATGTCATTCTGTGACGTGAACAGAATGGCTGAGAGATGGCGCCACCATGTGACTGGTGCTTGAACTGACTGGCACACATTTCAAAACACTGTCACTTTGTTGTGAACTGATCTTCGTGGCAAATTCAACCCAAATCCAGAAAATTCAATTATATCTTTAAAAAAAAAAAAATCCCACAAAGAGCCTTGTTACTGTCATCAGTGTACATTAGTAATACAAACCAGCTAAAGCTACAGTTAGAATATGTTAACATTATTAAATACCAGGAGGGGTGAGAAGCATGGCTCTAAAACCTTTTACAAAACCTGCTTTTAGCATGAATTAAATTCATAAACATATTTTGGACATTCCTCAGAGATTTTGGCACACGTTGACATGAAAGCATCATTGGACAGAGATCTGCCGACTGTGGAGGAACCCAGGCGGTCTTCCCCTCTCTCCATCCTCCACTTTCCTGTCAGTCTTCACTGTGCCTATCAAAAAATAATAATTTTCTGAAGTAAAAACACTTATTTTGATCTTTTTTCCTTTTTTTGCAGCTGAAAAAATAAGATATAATATAGAAACATGTGAATAAAAAAACTATACATAAACTACATAAAGTTTTAACAAGACTAAGAGTGTTCATGGCAATGGACTTCTTATTTGTCATTTGCTAAAGCAGGTTGTTACGACCCATCTAGGGGCCAGGCAATAACATGAGTGAAGGACTCGCTCGCCCCACAAGACCGAAGCAGTGACAGGAAACAAATCAGTTTGTTAAAAGGTGATTTATTTACAAAGTGATAAAACAGATACAACAAAACAGGAGTGTCAACACGTCGGGGTGAGCTAAGGCCAAAATAATAAACAAAATGAATCTAAACTGATTCCCACACACCTAACCTTCCAAAACGTGCCAAAAACGAAGGCAGACTCTGACCTCCTTAACTTACTCAAAACAGGAGAAAACAGGTGATCAAAAGAAACGGCAGCTCACTCCTACCCACTCCACTTCCTCAACTGTCACAATGTCACTGAAGTGGCTGTCACAGGCGTACTGCTTGAACGCGAGAACCTCTCTCACCACAGAGCTCCATCCTTCATTTGATGGGCGGAGCCTCCAGCTGGAACCAGTCACTCTGGAGCTGTATATCCACGCACCAATCGCAGCAGGGACCCGGCAAAGCTGAATTAACATAACCAGATGCGTTGAGCGCACAAAACAAACACATACAATGCAGGTTTGTAACAAGGTCTCCCTCAAGGAAGATTAACATGATTTACACCAGGCGTGTCCATATTGATGTAACTGACTGTCCATCCACAACCTTCTCCTGAGACACAGACAATAGTGTTGCATGCCCTGGAGACAGTCTTAACATTTAGATTGTTAGATTGTTACATTAGGATTACTTTAAAAAAGCATTTTTAAAATTTCCTTTAAAAATTAAAAAAAAATTGGACAAGAAGGAAGAGATGCACTAACAGTCGGGGGCTCCTCATCCACGTAGTAAATGATGGTCTTCTCTATCATCAGGTTCTGCCCATCCACAGAAGGAGTAAAGCGTCTGCTCTGGTCAGTAAACAGTTGTAAATTATGGCTTTTTATTTTAACATTTGTTCTTTAAACGACACTTTTGACATGCAAATACACTCGCCACAGCAATCACAGCAATCGCTACCACCACGATGACAGCAATGATCCTGCCTGTCAGGTACGCGTATGCGTCGACTCTTCACACTCTCTCTGCTTTACATTGGCTCCATCTCTCTTTGCTGAATTAGAGGAAAGAGCAGACACACCAAAAAAGTTTATATAATGACCCTTTTTTCTCAAAAGATAAATTTACCGACAGCAGGTCGTTTATCTCACCTGAGTTTTTTTGTACTTCCTCTGTCGCTTCTGGA
>NW_005187463.1:2434697-2436978 GCF_000239375.1 Pundamilia nyererei | reverse complement strand
GCGCTCTCCTTTTGGCTTAGTCACATCAACCACAATCATGCGAGCGTCTGGGTCATACTGTAGAATGACAGGATGTTAGTTAGCATGGCAGTGGTGCTTTTTGCTTTGTTCTAAATTACAAGCAGTTTTTTGTTGGACTGTCACTCACCTGAATCTCCTTCACCAGGCTGGGGTTAAGTTTGTAACGGCTGTTAAGTTCATTTGCAATAGCACTGTTTTAAAAAAGACATTAGGATGGTGAGATCTGGAAATGTCAGCCTCAGCATGTTTCTTAACTTTTAATAAGGGCTGAAGTGGACTTACGTCTTCAAATTGTCTTTATTCACGTAGACGTTCACCTCCTTGTGTGTCAGCTGAAGACGGACCCAGCTGGAAGAGGGAAAATAAAATAAAGACTTGTTGAATACTTGAACTATTCATCCTCACAGCAATCCTTCACTATAGTGAAATCACTTACTAGGTCTCCACCAGCTTCCCACACTGGAGGGTCTGGTCTCCCTTGTCAGTCCGACGAACTCCAGCGCTGTTGACGCACCAGCACACATCTGTGCCGTTGCACTGCTTGGCCTTGAATTTGCCGTCATTCTCACATTCAGGGTCATAGATGCCATCGTTGTCCACAATGGCGATCTCATGTTGCTTTCCTCCAATAGTGCGAGTGCTCAGGCCCCTTCTAGCTCTGTACATTTCAGTTTTCATCAAGAAGCACTTGGGGATCACTGAGAGGGGAACAAAGTGCACACCATGAGCAGGCTGGAGTGTCAAACAGAGGAATGAAACAGGAAGGAGCCCCTTTACCACTTCTAAACTTACATGCTGTGCAGTCTATGGGCTGTTTTGTACCATTACCAACCAGAAGAGTACATGAACATGGGGGTCCGTCGCACATAGCCCACTTCATAGTGGCACATGTTGTTGGACCTAAAGAGGAAAAAAACACCACCACACTAGCAGGTTATTAACAGGAACTCAAATACGTAACCACATTACTATACTGTGACTGTACAGTATAGTTAGTGTTATATAAGAATGAATAAGAACATAAGAATGAATCTTTTGGGTGCTAGTCCCAACACAGAGGAAGAAACCTTCCCCACCCACCAACAAAACTAGCTAGTGTAACATTAAAAACAGCTTTTTGGTTCAACTCTGGTGGCAAATTACAATATTTGATCAAATAAAACAAGCAAAACTACATCTCATAGAAAGATAATTTATCTATGTCTTAAATAAAGGTGCTCTGAACTTTTAAAATGCGTTGGGGGGGTTTGTTCGTTTTTGTGAAAATTTCCATTAAATCTACTCAAACTGAGCTGTGGCTTCTTTTTAGAATCAAGTTTGTATCAAATTTAAATTACTTACAGCTCTGAGCTGAGGCTCCGACCGCGAGAGCGGCCAGAACAGCAAAAACCCACACTTTCATGATCAAAGGCGAAGAAAGAAGTCTTCGTTTGTCCGCTTCCTATGCGTCCGTCTCCTGCAGAGTCCGAACGAAGAATTCAGTCGAGGCTCCGGTGGGCGCAAGTTCGTTCAAACGAGAGTCTTCAGGAGAACGCAGCGCGGTGGTTCTACAGTATGAACGGAAGTGTACTTGATGACATCACAGCTTAGCTTAGTTTTTAATGCCATCCCCCCTTAATTTAACTGTGATTAATATTTGCAATGGAAATTACAACTGGTATGAAAAACATAACACGAAGTAAAAGATTTCTTTAAAAAAAAAAGAAAAAAGATCATTTATAACGTTTATAAGCACTTTTTCAAAATTCCCTTTTACATATGATCTCTTTCGCTCTTTCTTCCAGTATGGAAGTTCTTCCAGGATGTAAATCAGTAGTGTTAACTGAAAGATAATTCTCTGTTTTTTATTGAGATGTGAATCTCACCCTGAAAATTTCAGTTGGTACTAAGGAGCCTAAACTGTGACAAGTTAACATCAAGGAAAAATACATGTTGAACCAGCAGCAGCTGTCTGAACCACTGATAAAAGGCAGAACAGATTCATGGTTGTTTACAGTAAAGTCTGACCCTACAGCAGCAGAACTCAAGACAATCAGACCAGAACACTTTAGTGATCTTATGTAAACTATAACCTCGGCTTTCTGTTCTTTGATACCAAGAAGATTTCCCTCACACCATTACACCACTACTGGTAGCCTGAACCGTTAAGACGGAAAGGGGCTTTCATGTTGTTCATGCCATATTTGGATCGTACCATCTAGATGTTGCAACAAAATCGAAACTCATCAAACCACATTATTGTGGTGAGCACATGCAAACT
>NW_005187463.1:2431930-2434598 GCF_000239375.1 Pundamilia nyererei | reverse complement strand
TGTTTGTAACGAGTGGTTAATTGCGTTACTGTTGCCGTTGTGTCATGTTAAAGCAGTGTGGCCATTCTCCTCTGACATCAGTGTTTTCTCTTAGACCATTTTCTGTCCACCCAAAAGATGTTTGTGTATCAAAATCCCAGTAGATCAACCGTTTCCAGAATACTCACCTGCCTGGCATTAACAACTATGCAAGGTCCCAAATCAATTAAATTAAACCTTTCTTTCCCATTCTGATGCTTGGCTTGAACTCCAGCAGCTCGTGTCATGGTGAGCTGTGCGGCAAGCAAGGGTTGGAACAAATGCAGGACTCTGAGACAAACTTTAAAGCAGCAGCTTTAATTGTTGGTAAAATGAACTAAAAACAAAGCAGATGAAGGAAACAAAATAAAGACAAATTAGAACTAACGACTGCAGAGACTTGAGACCATGGAACTACAACACACAGCTAACGTGGAGGATGTGACAACAAGCAGGGAGACTGAAGACTTAAATGCACAGGCAGGATAACGAGGGGACTGGAACAGGCGGTTACACAACTGGGACTAATCAGAGCTGACAAGACAGGGAGGAAGCAAAACTAAATATGCTGAACACAGTCTATCAGAATAAAAGAGGAAACAGAAACAAGAGACACACTCTAAACATAATGAAAGAATGACTAAGAACCCGAGACCCACACCGTAACAGAAACTCGTGATCAAACTTCTGATCAATGATCAAACGAGAACAGAAAACTTCAAGAAAACAAACATAAACCACTCAGAATATAATCTCACCCAGATGAAGTCTAAAACAGAACATGACAGCTTGTCTTGACCATGTCTACATACTGCCATGTGATTGGCTGATTAGATATTTACATTAGAAAGCAGTTGAACACATGTACTTAAAAACTTGGCTGGATGCATGCACACTTCCTTTAAAAATAAGAGAGAATGGTTATTTTATTTTCTAGTAGGAACGCACATTAACACAAATCATAAACATCCGAAATCAGATTTTATCTGATCTTCACTCAGAGACTTTCCTCCTGAGTTACAGCAACCCCAGAATATCCACAAGCCTTTTCTACTTTGTACCAAAATCGATCAACTCAAAGGCTTAAACAGGACCAGAGGACTCAGAAATATGAGCTGAGGAAGGATCTACTTTGTTCTGCTTTTATTTTATTCTTTTGTTGGGGTCAAGGCACTGTCATGACTTAGAGTCACCCAGCCTCACGTGTAAAGGTGACGTAAAATAATCGTTATTGCGTTTTACTAATGCACTGATATTTTTATTAAAAATTAATGTCAGCTTGAATATATGAAAGCTTCACTGGACTGTTACATGTGTCAGTTTGTGACATACTTTGGCAAATACAAGTGTACGTTAACTGTGACCTGCTGTCAAAGTCGTTTTGCATCGAGGTCCACATCCAGCCCACTTTAATCTTAAGTGGGCCGAACCAGAGAAACTCCCCTTTGTCTCAGTATAAAAATGTTTAACCATGCCTTTAATCCCCTTTAATATAAAAAGAAGTGAAATTTCAAGAGTGTTAACATTTAGATGGTAAGGGATTACTTTAAAAAAGCATTTTTAAAATTTCCTTTAATAAAAATTTAAAAAAATTGGACAAGGAGGACGAGATGCACTAACAGTCGGGGGCTCCTCATCCACGTAGTAAATCATGATCTTCTCCATCATCAGGTTCTGCCCATCCACAGAAGGAGTAAAGCGTCTGCTCTGGTCGGTAAACAGTGGCAGCATCTTCACCTGCAGAAAGTCACGTGAATTGATGGAGTTAGCCAGTGGGTCCATTATACAAAACGTGCACACACACAAAAAGGTTGTACATACGTCTTTCTCCATGTAGTAGGCCATTCTGGACAGGTCATAGGTGCGATCTCCTTTCACCTTCTTCACATCAACCACAATCATGCCAGCGTCTGTATATGTAACCACATTACTATACTGTGACTTAAAGATGTTTAAATTTAACAAAACTTTCAGTATTATATAAGGATGAATCTTTCGGCTGCTAGTCCCAACAGAGCGGTACAAACCTTCTAAACTGCCACCCACCAACAAAACTAGCTAGCATAACATTAAAAACAGCTTTTTGGTTCAACTCTAATTACAATATTTGGTCAAGTAAAAAGCAAAACTACATCGCATATAATCATAATATATCTATGTCTTAACTTTGAAATGTGGTTTTTTTTGGGGTGAAAATTTCCATTAAATGTGCATTTCTTTTCAGCAGAATAAAGTTTGTATCAAATTTAAACTGCTTACAGCTCTGATCCGAGGCTGCTACTGCGAGAGCGGCCAGAACAGCAAACATCCACATTGTCATAATCAAACGTGAAGGAGAAAGTTTTCGTCTGTCCGCTTCCTATGCATCCGTCTCCTGCAGAGTCAAAGACCGAATGAAAAATTCCGTCCACGCACCCAACAAGGTTACTTTTCTCTGCACATGTGCGTCCTGGTCAAACCTGTTTTGGACAGGAACCAAAGCACAGGTGAGATGAAGAACCAAGTCTGTATCGTTCTACAATAGGAACTGAGCTGTACTTGATGACATCACAGCTCAGCTTAGTTTTTACTGCCAGCCCCCTTAATTTAACTGTGATTAATATTTGCAATGGAAAAACATTACATTAAGATTTCTTTAAGAAAAAAATGC
>NW_005187463.1:2411673-2431622 GCF_000239375.1 Pundamilia nyererei | reverse complement strand
GTACCAGACTCAGCGCCTGAAGAGATGGCTGAGCAGGTTTTGATGATGAATCTACTGGATGACACATTAGTTGACATTGCACAGATCAAAAGTTGGACAGCTAAGGATGTCTTGTTGTTGCAAGTTCGTGAGTACACCTTAAAAGGCTGGCTTGTTCAGACCGGGGCCTGTTTCAAGCCATATCGACAGAGAAAGCTGGAACTGAGTGTGAGGGATGATTGCGTGCTCTGCTGAGCCCGACTAATTATTCCCACCAAAGACAGAGACAAAATATTGAAACTCCTGCACCAGACTCATACAGGCATGTCGAAGATGAAAGGCTTGGCAAGGTCTTATGTATGGTGGCCTGGGATGGATGAGAACGTTGAAATGGAAGTGCAGGCATGTGAGGAGTGTCAGAAACACCACAAGTCTCCACCTACGGCACCATTACACCCTTGCGAATGGCCGGAGTCACCATAGTCCAGGATCCATGTGGACTATGCAGGGCCTTTCCTCGGGGAGATATTTCTAATCATAGTGGATGCTCCTTCCAAGTGGATGGACATTTACCCTGTGAAATCCTCTACATCACAGGTGACTATAGAGAAACTGCGACAGAGTTTCGGTGTGTTTGGACCACCTAAAATGTTAGTTTCAGACAATGGAACATGTTTCACAAGTGCTGAGTTTGAGTCATTCATGAAGCAGAATGGCATTGACCATGTGAGGTCAGCACCTTTCCATCCTTCTTCCAGTGGGTTGGCTGAGAGGGCGGTCCAGTCCCAGGAGGGGATGAAGAAAGTAAAAGGTGATACCTTGCAAACCAGACTGTCCCAATTTCTGTTCAGTTATCGCATCACACCGCATGCCACTACTGGTTTATCACCTGCAGAGTTGATGATGTCACTGAGACAGCAGATATTTTCAGCAGATATTTATGAATGCTAATTAAAAGATAAAATGGTCTTGCAGGCCGACAGGTTAACCCAGAAATGTTTCCAAGTGGAGATCAGGAACCAGCTTATGAACCAGCTTATGAGCCTATTGGTGGACTCTGGGACTTACTGAACAATCTTTATCTTGCTCTCTATGATATCATTTTTTGGAGGCTGAATGAGCTATTAGATTAAATGGAGGCACGATATGATGAGGACTTTGACACTGACTTTGACAATATCATTGAGAACAATGTAAACATTCTCAATATTATTGTGAGAGACAATAATGCCAATGTTGACCACAATGAACTGCATGATGATCATAATGCTGTTGTTGTTGTTGGCATTGAAAGTGATGATTCTGATGAGGCATTTGAAGACTGTGTGGATGTTCACCAGTACATCGCAGAAGAGGATCCTCAGCCGGCTGTATCCAGGAGGAGGTCTAGAGAGATGGATGAAGAAGATGTGGAACCAAACAAAAGAATCAGATGGAGCGAGGAGTTTTCTGATGATGACTCTGAATTCACCTCTGCTTGTGACACTGATAGCGAGGGCTGTCCTCACGTTGGTAATATTGCTGATGAGGACATCAATCAGCAGGTAACAGAAGAAGAACCGCTGCCTGGTGGATCCACGAAAAGGTCCAGAAAAGAAGATGTAGATGAAGAAGAGCGTAACAGCAAAAAATCCAGGCTTGCAAACTCTGATTCGGGGACTAGCAACACAATCAAACCTCTAAGATGTCACTAGAAGGCTTCAGATCTCTTTCCCCTGTGCTGAACAGGTGAATAGAAATAATTTTGCCATCTTTTGTCTGCAATAGAGAGGACAATCCAGGGCCTCTGGGTCTGTTCCACTTATTGTGTATGAACTGATATATCAGGGCAACATGGGTGTTCCCCTTCCCAGAGGTTTAAGATGTCAAGGCAGTGGACAGTATGATGCGATGGGCTATTGTACCCAGAGGGGTGGAGAAATCCAGGTAGAGTTGGAGGAGAAGAAAGCGACAGAAGCTGCTCGAGAAATAAAGTTTACCTTGTGAGGAAAGAGCAGAGAAAGAGAAGGATCCGGAGGTGGCAAGCCCACACTCTCTACCCCATTTCAGACTTAAACAGGACCAGCGGACTCAGAAATATGAGGTGAGGAAGGAGCTCCACTACTTTATTCTGCTCTTATTTCATTCTTTTTTTGGGGGCAAGGCACTGTCGTGACTTAGAGTCACCCAGCCTCACGTGTAAAGGTAACGTAAAATAATCGTTATTGCGTTTTTTTATTGAAAAATAATGTCAGCTTGAATATAAATAAAGCACGAAAGCTTCACTGGACTGATAGTGCCTCGTTACATGGATCAGTTTGTGACATTGGCAAATACAAGTGCACGTTAACTGTGACCTGCTGTCAAAGTCATTTTGCATCGAGGTCCACATCCAGCAAAATGCATTTAATCCCCTTTAATATAAAACAAAAGTGCAATTTCAAGACTTTTTCTTCTACACAATAAAGAAATGCTGCTCAGAAAATGTTTTTTCCCCCTGTGGACTGTAATCCCCTCTAATCGGCACATTAGTAATACAAACCAGCTAAAGTTACAGGTAGTTGTTAAATACCAGGAGGGGTGAGAAGGGTCGCTCTATAACCTTTTACAAAACCTGCTTTTGAATGAATTAAATTCATAAATATATTTTGCATCATTTTTACAATCTGGGAGCAAATAAAGTTTAAAAAATACAATGTGGTTTTTTATAGAGGTGGGAAGTACAAATTCTACATTACTGTACTTAACTATGTGCTTTCCTTGAGTATTTATCTTTAGGTAATTTTACTTTTACTTCCAACACTTCAGCTTAAATATCTTTACTTTCTGTATGCATTTTTTCCACCTCTGGCTTTCACAGAGGCTTATATGTTGCACTATTTCTTAGAAGGCTGCCACTTATTTTGGTCTTTTTCCCTTTTTCTTTTTGCAGCTAAACAAAGAAGATATAATATGTTCACAAGCCTGTCTCTTTTACTTTGGGCTGTGTAGGGAATATCTGTTTCCATGTTTAGAGTCTTTGTGCTGTGCTAAGCTAATCAAGTACAGCTTGACATGAGACTGGTATTTTTTTTTTAAATAAACCTTTTTACTCACAGAAAGTGTAGAGTACGGAAGAGCAGACCAATTAAAAAAATCAGAGGACATAAAGTTTTAGCAAGACTGAGAGTGTTCGTGGCAACGGACTTCTTATTTGTCATTTGCTAAAGCAGGACTCCCCCTTAAAGAAGATTAATATGATTTACACTAGGCGTGCCCATATTGATGTAACTGGAGTCAGCCTCAGTACTGACTGTCCATCCAGAACCTTCTCCTGAGACACAGACAATAGTGTTGCATGCCCTGGAGACAGTCTTAACATTTAGATGGTAATCTGAGCAGAAGAAACGGGATTGTTGGTATTATTCTCATAATTTAGCTCAGCTGTACTCTGAGTCATTTCCCATAAAAATGCTTTGGTGGCGGGAAACTACATGACATTATGCCAAGAAGATTTTAAATCGAAGCCCTCACCTCAAAACTAACTCACAGTTGAAACTCTGAGTTTAATTTATCAACTATAGTTACATATGTAAAAGGAGCCAATACTTATGTTTCCTGTGATAGGTGTTCATATTAAAAAGGTCAAAGTTTAAAATACTGAAAACCTGAGCAAGTGTATTTGTTGGGTCTGTCTAGCACAGGCCCACTGCTGGAACAAGACAATTTAAAAACACAGCAAAAGCATTGAACACTGCTGATGTTATGAACACTCTACACACTCGAGTCAAGATGCAGAAAAACTGCTCACGGAAACGCTGTACACTCCAGTTATCACAGTTATCATAGTTCTGTTTCCCTCTCTTTGATGAGTTCTCAGCCAGCTCTCGATCTGATAATGTGTAGCTTGCTAATCAGCTCAGAAGAGACCACAACGCAACCTCACACAGTGGCTGCGTGCTTTGCCCACAGTGAGACCTGCACTTTCATATTAAATTCAGCTTCTCCATCAAGTAGTTTTCAGCCGCTTCATACAGGGTTCAGCATATTAGTTGTTTTCGCAGGTGTGCTCTATATCTCAACAACGGCTCATAATAAGACGACAGTCTTTCAAACAGGTCAAGTGCCTCTATGCACATCATTAGTTAAAATATTTACCTATATCACTTCACCTCATATGTCATTGTACTGAATTTGAGCAACCCTAAGCTTAATGCAGATTACTTTTAACAACTGACACAGACGTACACAAACAACACAAATAGGCCTATAACTTCCCCCAGCCTGCGTGAACCCGCACGGCCGTTTACTTTACTACAGGAACTTCTATACGTCCTGGCTGACGTCTTTCGGCGTGTCTCTTTGAATGTCAATTCTAGGGATCCGGCATCGTAGGACCAATTAATGTTGGGTCTGTCTAGCACAGGCCCACCGCTGGAACGAGACAATTTAAAAACACAGCAAAAGCACTGAACACCAAGTAGGCAAAGTTCTTCTTGTTACTCATGCATGAGGGAGGCCTGCCTGGAGCCAAGTGTCGTTCCACCACTTGACCTCCGTCAGACTCTCAGCCAGGTTCCCCATAGCACTCCTTTTATTGTGGTTACATGAATATGCATATGACATCTTACATAGGTATACATGTGAACAAAGAATACTGTGTGTGTGTGTGTGTGGGGGGGGGGGTCAGAGTGTGACCCCATAAAGACTTCCCTAAACCTGCTGGTCTGGAAGTCCAACAATTCATCTAAACAAAAGGCACTTAGACTAAAACAGATATAGCTACGTTTATCCTACCATAAAACAATAAGAGAAGGTACGACCTCTCTCGTGCTCCCAGAGTGCTCTCTAATGCACACAAAGTTTGCAGACTATCAAGGATCAAACCTCTACCAATCTACAACTAATTATAAAACTCTAAGCATATATGGTTAAATATTTCTAAGCATAAATGACAATCAACAATACAAAACCTAACAGTATTCACAACCAATTTATGTGAGCTGAAAAAACAGAAATTAGTGTGTTTAAAACACTAATACTTTCTCCATTTTTTGATTTGCATACTATCAGTGATAGGAGATACCTCCAATTCAATTCAGTTTTATTTATATAGCGTAAAATCACAACAACAGTCGCCTCAAGGCGTTTTATATTGTACAGTAGACCCTATAATAATAGATACAGAGAAAACCCAACAATCACATGACCCCCTATGAGCAAGCACTTTGGTGACAGTGGGAAGAAAAAACTCCCTTTTAACAGGAAGAAACCTCCAGCAGAACCAGGCGCAGGAAGGGGCGGGGCCATCTGCTGCGACCGGTTGGGGTGAGAGAAGGAAGACAAGATAAAAGACATGCTGTGGAAGAGAGACAGAGGTTAATAACAAGTGTGATTCAATGCAGAGAGGTCTATTAACACATAGTGAGTGAGAAAGGTGACTGAAAGGGAAAAACTCAGTGCATCATGGGAATCCCCCAGCAGCCTATGACTATTGCAGCATAACTAAGGGAGGATTCAGGGTCAGCTGGTCCAGCCCTAACTATATGCTTTAGCAAAAAGGAAAGTTTTAAGCCTAATCTTAAAAGTAGAGATAGTGTCTGTCTCCCGAATTCTGTCAAGGTTGGCTGAGAGAGAAGCCAAACGCTGGACTTTTAGAATGGAGAAAGTGTGTTTATTTACAGAGAAAACAGTGCCAGTAATCCACAGTGTGTGCTCTCCCAATTCCCCGTGCTGTGATTCCTCTCCGTGATGCGTGGTACTGTTTCGTCCTCCTCAGTGCTGTGTTCAACAGTGTGCTGCTCCCTCCACACGTTTGCGTAATCACCCTGGAAACAAGAGATGCCACGATGAGTGCCGTCCCATCCACCGACAGACAAAACACATTAACCATTCCAACAAGAGAGTAACTGAAAACACGATTATACGAGCTGAGCACTAACTGTATTTCTAGATTAATAATCCTGCGCTGAGTAGAGCTCCTTGATTAGGCAGATCAGCAACAGGTGAGTGATTATCACAGGTGTGGCTGGCTCCAAGGCAGGGACTCTGCAGGCCTGGTGGGGCAGCAAAGCTGACATGACAACACACAGGGAAACGAGGAACCAGGAGCAGATCGCACCACAACCATAAATGATTAAGAAAGACGAATTAAACTCATAATATTCATTCAACTCAAAAATAACACATGATCCCTGGGTCACAGACCCATGACAGGTTCCACAGAAGAGGGGCCTGAAAACTGAAGGCTCTGCCTCCCATTCTACTTTTAAATACTCTAGGAACAACAAGTAGGCCTGCAGAGCGAGAGCGAAGTGCTCTAATGGGGTGATATGGTACTATGAGGTCATTAAGATAAGATGGGGCCTGATTATTTAAGACCTTGTATGTGAGGAGCAGGATTTTGAATTGAATTCTGGATATAACAGGAAACCAATGAAGGGAAGCCAAAACAGGAGAAATCTGCTCTCTCTCTCTAGTCCCTGTCAGGACTCTTGCTGCAGCATTTTGGATTAGCTGAAGGCTTTTCAGGGAGTTTTTAGGACTTCCTGATAATAATGAATTACAGTAGTCCAGCCTGGAAGTAATATGATCTGCACCAAGGCCCAGTAATTAAGGAGGTTTTTTAGACCTCAACCAATCAGCAAATAATACCGGCTGACAATATTGCCTGCCATTGTTAGCTATTTGCCATTTTATCGGCGTTGCAATTTATCAAAGTTTAAAAATGCTTTTAAAGTAAAGAAGAGATGAGAAAAACACATTTTAACTATTTTATGAGGGTTGCACAGTCTTGATCACCTTTTTTTGAATAATGGAGACATTTGAACTCTCATTCAGCAGCCTCGCCCAGTTTTAATGCGACTTAAGGAGAGTTCCTGGTATTTAGCCTGTAATGAGGTTGTTCTCCACTCACATTAATACAGCATTTTCAAATGCTCAAGACATAAAGACACAGGAATATTTATTTTACTATGTAATGCATGTTACATAGTGTTACACAGTAACATGCATTACAACAAAACAAAAAAACAGCAGACTTCCTTTACTTGACTTCCTTTAATATGTAAAATCAATATTCCGTGGTGTTAATACCAGTGTTTGAAATGCCACAAATACAACTACCCAGCTGCTGAGCAATCGGTGATAAGTGCAAGTGAGTAGTTTAAAAGAAAACATATAACAAAGGTTATAAAAAACGGTTCTAATTTTGTGTGTCCAAATAAATTTTATAAAGTTGTCTCATATATTGGAATATAGTACTTTTAAATCCCCAAATACTGGTATCCAAAATCCATTAAAAATCCTATAGCTGTCAGCTGTAATTACTTTTAACCTTTAATCATGCAAAGGAAGTAGAAAATATGGGTTAGGGTTTGAAAATTTTGTCATCATAGTGCTGAAAATTATAACGTCATCAACAGAAATGATTTTTGCTTTTTGATCTTTAATACCATCAGCCAGTTTGTGCAGCACATGACATTTTTTCAGAAGCCAAATAACTGCCAGATCTTACAAGTCCACAAAATCGATTTCTCATTGTGAGACAAAAGACAAATTAATCACACAAAGACCTTTAATCAGGTTTGGGGCGTTTATTTTTGGGTGAAATGAAATATTTGCTTTAAATATAAAACTCAATGTCTTCATTTATGGTAAAACCAGGTTGGAATATTTAGGCATGCTATGTCTTAGGAAGTGTTACGATTACTTTGACACTTCTTTTTTTAAGTGAATGCATTAACTATAGGAGATCTAATTTCATGGTATGATGTAGCCATAGTATATTTTTAGGAACTCAACAAAAACATGTTTTTTCTTATTGCAAACGACAGTCCTACTTAGATGGTGAGTCAAGATAACCCCATAGGTTTATTTGTGTTAAATCGACCGTAACAATGATGATGAGTGATGAAAGTAGGCCTGTAAGTAGAGTAAAAAAGGTAACACATGCTCTCTGGTTACAAAAGCCTAGTTACACACCAAAGCTTGACAAACAAACCTGGATGACATTTCAGCTCACTCTACATAAGGTAGAAACTGAGGCCACTTGGGTATAACATGGGTGTTTATCTGTACTTAGAGAGCTATAAAATGTCTAAGTTGGATGAAATTCCTCTCTCCTTACCTTTGTATACCTTTGTATGAACTCTTCTTATTTATCCATTGTCCAAGAAGAGTACAGAATGTTTCTAGAAAAAGTATATTGTTGCATATGCTACTTTAAATAGTTATGGGCAGTTCCCATAATTTTCTTTTCTTTGCCTTCACAGGTTTTCACTTCTGTGGCTGTTCAGTCTATTTGCAGTGCTGGATTACTGCGGTGCAGGTGTCAGACTTCTGCATAATACTTTCAGGTGACACATGATCAGGTGCATCTTCTTTCAAGCTCATTTCTTGTCTTTATGTCTTTTCAGTTGATCTGAGGTACTGTGAGGAAGCAGGCAGCAAATGTAACCCCAACGCTGACTGTATAAGGATCAGTAACACCTTTACCTGTGCGTGTAGAATGGGCTACCAGGGCGATGGTCTGACGTGCAGCGACATCGACGAATGTGGCAGTGGCCTGAACAACTGCCACAAACAGGCAGACTGCACCAATACCATAGGCAGCTATAACTGTGTCTGCCGCAGTGGATACTCTGGAGATGGTACAACCTGCGAGGACGTAGATGAGTGTCAAAGAGACAACGGGGGTTGCCATGAATATGCCCTTTGTACTAACTTTGAGGGAGGACGAAAATGCCAGTGTAAAAGTGGCTTTAGTGGTAACGGCTTTCAGTGTACTGATATTAATGAATGCACAACACCGAATATTTGCCATTGGAACGCCACCTGCACCAACACCCCAGGGTCTCACGTCTGTGCCTGTAATCCTGGTTATAAGGGCAATGGAAAGTACCTATGTCTGGATGTAGATGAATGCTCAGAGACTCCAAACGTGTGTCCTTCTGGACATGGCTACAGAGGTTGTAGAAACCTGCCTGGATCCTACAGTTGCGTATGCAGCCCTGGCTTTGAAAATATTGGAAGGAATTGTGTGGACATCGATGAATGTGCCGCTAGCACCTGCAGCCGTTTTGCAGATTGTGAAAACAGCTTAGGGTCATACACGTGTACTTGCAAAAGTGGCTTTGCTGGGAATGGGCTGACATGCGTAGACATAAACGAATGCAATGGAAACAATGCATGTGACCCCAGGGCGGTGTGCATCAACAGGATGGGCAGTTATGAGTGCTCTTGTCCAGTTGGTTTTCTTGGAAACGGAAGACAGTGTAACGACATAAATGAGTGTGAAAGAACTAACATCTGTCCTTCTACCACTACCTGTGTGAACACTGGTGGCTCGTACTACTGTGACTGTGGCCGCGGCTTTTTCTTTAATAACTCCCAGTGCACTGACGTGGATGAGTGCGTGCCCGGCCGCTGCAGCCCCTACGCAACCTGCACGAATTCACCTGGGTCCTTCTCTTGTCAGTGCTTGGAGGGATACAGGGGGAACGGTTTTACCTGTGAGGATGTGGATGAATGCTCGCAGGCTAAGCAGTGCCACGCCAGTGCTCTGTGCATTAACCTTCCAGGCTCCTACAACTGTACTTGTCAGGTGGGTTATTCTGGAGATGGGATACAGCAATGCAGGGATATAAATGAGTGTTTGGTGGATAACGGAGGTTGCAGAAACAAAGCTACGTGTGTCAACAATCAGGGATCCTTTTCATGCCTGTGTCAGCCTGGCTACGTCTTGATTAACCGTACCCTTTGCCAGGATATAAATGAGTGCAAGGAATTGAAGAATCCCTGTGGCGTGAATGAAGAGTGCAATAACACCGACGGGGCGTACCAGTGCCCATGCCGGGTTGGGTACTACCGCCCTGGTAGCAACATGAATTGCATCGATATTGATGAGTGTAAAGACAACCCATGTCATGTCCATGCCACGTGTATCAACACGCAAGGCTCCTACACCTGCACCTGCAAGAGTGGCTTTGTAGGAAACGGCACTCAGTGCGTGGATGCAGACGAGTGTTCTCAGAAGGATATATGCCACGCACGAGCAAACTGCACTAACCTAATAGGGAACTTCTTATGCACTTGTCAGGAGGGTTTCAGGGGCGATGGCTTCTTCTGTCAGGACGTGGACGAATGCTCCATCTCTAATACAACCTGCCCCGCTTTCTCAACATGTATCAACTCGGCCGGTTCTCACGTCTGCTCATGTTTGAATGGTACAGTGGCCTTTAATAACACTTGTGTGCCACCCAGCCCTCTGTGTGACCCTGCGTGCCACAGTCGCGGCCTGTGCCACCGTTCACCAACTGGATACCAGTGCGTTTGTGACCTGGGCTACACGGGCAATGGACTGACTTGCTCCGACATAGACGAGTGCCAGAGGGAAAATGTTTGTCCTCAAAAGGAAATGGAGTGTAAAAATATCCCAGGATCATTTTCCTGCACCTGCAAACAGGGCTACACTCTCAATGGAACTCAGTGTGTCGGTAAAACAAACTTTTCATATGTCTCACAATTACTCTGTCAAGGCATGTTTAACACTTTATTATAAAGTTAACAAAACAAAATTCTCAATAATATAAATGCGTATCTCTCATATACGGTTTGATTGGGCTTTTTATTCAAACTGTTTAAGAAACCAGGCTTAATACTGATTAACAAACCACCCGCTCTTCCTGGATCCAGAATAATGAGTTACTTCATTTATAGTATTCATTTCCTAATATTTGTTTTAACCTCCTAGGACCTGGCGTCCAATGTGGACATCACATTTTGGGTTGTCTAGACTAAAATACAAAATTTTGCTCTATAAGGGCCTGATATACACTTACAAGGACTTTATATCGCCACTCTTCTATCTGAATTTAAAGCGAACATCCTTATATGTGGATCTAATTTTTCTCAGAAACAAAAATCAGGTTAAAAAAAAATCACATAATTCTTTGTTTTTACATTCGTCAGGTCCCAATCAGCCCAAATAGCAAAGAGAAATTAAAAATGCATGCCATGGAAGAGTTTGTGTCTTAGGAGGTTAAACTTATATGTATTTTATCTCACTTCTAGATTAAAGTTTGCATATAACATGTTTTTAATCTATATTATTTTCCTTTTTTTTCTACCCTACCTTACACCTCATTTCCTGTTACCTTTGTAGATGTGAACGAATGTGAGACAGGTCAACAGGATTGCAGTGAATTTGCTAAGTGTGTCAACACAGTGGGCAGCCATTCCTGTTTCTGTCTCAGCGGTTTTACGGGTGATGGAAAAAACTGCTCTGGTAAGTAATAAATCCTCATTTAACCTTCAATTGGAAAAATTGGTTCTTTTGCACCAATCAGTGGGCTTTCTTTGAGCTTTTTTTTTAGCGCCATTCGGAGCTGTTTCGCTGACACTGTCCCATTTTGGATAAATTATAGACTTCGATGAGTGCCAAGGCCAAAACGAAGGATGCCACCCAGCTGCCAGCTGCACTAACACACCTGGATCATTCTCCTGTGTCTGCCCACTTGGCATGGAGGGAAATGGCTTTGACTGTCAGGATGTGAACGAATGCCAGGAGAATAGTACCCTGCCCCACAACTGCAGCGCCTTAGCTTTATGCCTCAACACCAACGGATCCTACCGCTGCCAGTGCAAGCATGGATACCAGGGTGGTGGCTTTGTGTGTGATGATGTGGATGAATGTCAGCTGGTCACAGCCTGTAGCAAGAACATGACGTGTAGCAACATTCCCGGATCGTACACCTGTTCATGTATCTTGGGACGGGAGTACAACAAGGGCACATGCGTGAATGAAACAACCTGCCTGAACGCTAGTGCCAACTGCCACCCACTCGCCAAGTGCCTTCCACATGAGGGTTCCTTCTACTGTCAGTGTGCAGATGGTTATGAAGGAACAGGAACTGACTGCTGGGATGTGGATGAATGTGGCAAACTACAGCATCAAATCTGTCCTGCCTTCTCCAACTGTTTCAACACAAATGGTTCCTTCATCTGCACATGTTGGAGTGGTTTTCAAGACAACGGGACGCACTGTCTGGATATAGATGAATGTGCGATGGGTGACTTCCCTTGCCCTGACAACAGTACCTGTACTAATCTAGAAGGGAGCTACAAATGTACCTGTGACCCTGGTTTTACAAGGAATGGCACTCTGTGTGTGGACATAGACGAGTGCTCACTTGGCCTTACTCTGTGTCCTAAATTTTCCAACTGCTTAAACACAATTGGATCTTCTTTTTGTAAATGCTGGGAAGGTTATCGAGGAAATAGCACTGTCTGCGAGGAGATCAATGAATGCCTAGATAACATTACCTGTCCGGAACATAGCAGGTGTATCAACACCAATGGTAGTTACCTGTGTCCTTGTGACAGAGGATTTTCCAGCGTTGATAACTTGTGCGTGGACATTGATGAATGTAGTAACAAAGAACTAGGGGAGCTTTGCACCAATGGAACATGTGTCAATGCTTTTGGCTCATATTTCTGTGAATGTGTCAAAGGATTCTGGAGTAACAATACGGGATGTGTAGATGTGGATGAGTGCTCAAACTCTTCAGTGTGCCAGCCCCATTCCACATGCGTCAACATCCACGGGTCTTACGACTGCCCCTGTAATGAAGGGTTCAAACTGAATGGTACTGAGTGCCAGGACGTGGATGAGTGTCAGGAACCAGAAAACAGCCAGTGTCCAGAGCACTCATTTTGTAACAACACCATAGGGTCCTTCCTCTGTCGGTGCTCTCTGGGGTACAAAACCATTAGCTCAGGCTGTGAGGATATAAATGAATGCAAAGACACCAACGCCTGCCGCTTTGACCAAGTTTGCAAAAACCTGCCTGGATCGTACAGCTGCTCTTGCCCATTGGGATATCATGAAGAGAAGCTGGCATGTGTTGACACCGATGAATGCAAGGATTCACCTTGTCACCCAGTGGCACATTGCTTGAACACACCCGGATCCTTTTCATGCCACTGCCCAACAGGTTTCAATGGAAACGGCTCCTGGTGCAGAGATGTGGATGAATGCGCTGCCTTGAGTAAACCATGCCACCCTCTTGCTCACTGTCACAACACCCCAGGCTCATTTGTTTGTATATGTATGCCAGGGTTTATGAGTTTGGGGCCATTGTGTGTGGATATTAATGAATGCAATGCCATGAATGGGAATTGTCACTCTGCTGCCACATGTATCAACAATGTAGGAGGTTTTAAATGCTCGTGCAATCAGGGCTGGAAGCCCACCAATGACAACGGTCATGGAAAAGAAGGATGTGCAGACTTGAACGAGTGTGCGTCACTCCATCCATGTCGTGGGGAATCGTCCTGTATTAACCTACCAGGGTCTCATACCTGCTCCTGTCTGAGAAACAGCACATTATGCAGAAGGATAACTATGACGGGTTGGCTATGTCTTAGTTAATCACCTTAATAATTATACACTGACGTTTGTGTTTGAAATGTGAATATTTTCTTATTTTACGTTCTCAAAACTTTCTTTTGGTCAAATTATGCATTATCCAAACAAAAGGTTTTCACTGTGCTACAAGCATCTATTAGACCTGCTGGCAAGCTAAATTTGGAAATTCTATTTGAAGCTGTCACAATCACTTCAAAAACAGCCTGCAAATAATGCTAAGCCTTGAAATTAATTCATGTAACTTCATTAAAATATATCGTGTAATTAAAAAGGCGTTTGTTAGTATACCTGCGTTGCCTTACTGATTAAGCTAACATTCCTGCAAAATGAGAAAACAAAACGAAAACAAAAAACAAAGAAATAAGAAAACCTTAACTTTATTTACACGTTTTCAGTCGATGGTTGTGGATTCAAAGTGCTTCCTTATATTACCACTGAGGTGGATAAATATGTTTATCTAGCACAATGTAGATTAGGCTGCTAGCTAAACGTAGTGTTTTCAGTGGGAGAAACACTTTGTCACTCATCCAAGGGACTCCTTCAGTCCTCAGTGGAGACTTGGATCAGTGACAAACACTACCTTCAGATTAAAAGAATCAACTTTATGTACCTTTCTGTCTTTTCTGGATGATTGAGCATGCTTTAAGAAAGTTTTCAGCATGTTGTATTAGCAAAAAGGACAATAGTCTAGCTCACAGCATGTTAGGGTAGCAGCAAAGCTCAGTCGGATTACTTTTAATGACACATAAACAATCCAAACAATAATTGTGCATGTTCACAGCAAACTGATTTGGATAGTTGATGACTTTAATATGTTCACATTAATATTTAACTTATTAATTTTCTGTTATTCCCCCCACAGAGGGAAATCTGTTTCCCTATGGAGATGATGTCGGGGATAATGAAGTAAACATAGACACAGAAGATGGAAATTCTCCATATATCACACCACCAATGGGCTTCCCCTTCATGGGGAAATTGTACGACAGAATTTATGTGAGTTCTTACTACGATTATCTATAAATACTGGAACAAAGGTGCCCAATTTATTATAATGTTGTAGAACGTTCCTTCAAAGTAGCAGCAACTAATGAGTAAATCGTGATGCAAATGCAGTAATATAATAGAAACAACACATTTCAGAAATGAGAATGACATTTTCTTACTTATACATTTGTTGAATTACGCATACTGTACATGCAATGTACTAATTGCAGCAGGGTATTAGCCACAAAATATGCAAATAATGTAGATTTTACTTAAAGGTTTACAGCAGTGGGAGTTCTTGTACTCAGCTCTTTATAATGAAGTAAATATAGTGAGGAGAGCAGTAAAATTAGCCGTAAATATCGAGTTTCATAGGAGAAGATTGGTATTTTAATGTGTGTCTGATATTGTCTCTCCTTTTGTTTTCTTAGTTTTCTGATAATGGGCTTGTCCAGTTTCAATCTGTTGTTGAGAATGAGCAGTATCTCCTCCCGTCTCCTTTCGCCAGTGGTTTCCCTGACCACATGAACTTGACTTTGTTAGCTGTGTTCTGGGATGATGCAGACCTCACTCAAGGGAATGGACGGCTCCTCTATCAGGTTCAATGCCATCAGATGTCATTGTTGAGCTGGGATCAAAATGACTTTTGAAGTTCATTTTACATGATTTTGTTTGGTTGAAACAATAAAGTAAAACCGAGACAAAGAACAACCTAGTTTTCTTTTAAAGAGATACAGCTTACAGAGCAAACTCACCACGGTGTACTTGCTTTGTTTTAATACTCCCTTTCTTGTTAAATGTTAGGAATACCACACACGGAATGGGTCAGATGTCTACTCCCAGGTAGTGGTTAATCGTACTGCTGAGGAAGTAACAAAATTTGAGCACCTGAAAAACAAGCCAGCTTTTACCCCTGCCTGGATCCTCAAAATCACCTGGGACGATGTGATGCCTGTCTCCTTCCAGAAGGTCAGCTTCTCAGAGGTGAGTGTCAGCCAACACTTGCATTCTTATTTTGTATGGACATGTCACACAAACATTGCATATGGTCATAATCAGTAGTTTCATAAGAAAGCAAGATAAAAAGAGCAAAAGTGGGTTTTGATGTTAATGATGTTTGTAAAAGTTTTGCTTTATTATACTATTTTCAAAACTACCAAACTCCGTCTCACAACAATGCAGTAACGTGCTTTTGTGTGCGTGTGTTTTTTTACTATAATACTGGGCTAAATATGTTCACATTCATAGTGTTTACTGGAAAAGTTAATGACCAGTTTATAATCTGAACCTCTGATTCAGGCTCTACCTGTTCCTGAAAGCTCTTATGTACCAGTTCCAGTAAAAGGTTTGATTGAGCAGGGAGTGCAACTGGTTACTTGTCAGATTGACCTTATTTACGCGTTATTCTTTTATGCAACGTGAGCCTTTTGAACAGTAAGCTGAAAGAAAGGCATTCAGTCCTGAGTCGTGGAACATGCTGTTTTATTTAGCTCTGGTGCCACCTTGGGGCTGTGTTGCCCTGAAGGACTTGAATGCAGAGTGCAGTGATATCTGCTGCCACCAGTCTTCATCAGATCACTTTTACACTGTATCTAAGCTCTTGTTGCTCTTTTGTACTGACAATACTAGAAGCAAAGTACATCAAAACAAAAGCACACATTTATTAGCCACTTTGAATAAGTGATTGAATTCATTAAATTTACTTTTTGTTGCAACATGTTGAGTTAGTTAAAGTTAATGTTTGTTATTTTTAGAGCAACACTTTCCAGTGTATCCTGACCACAGACGGAGCGCGTTCCTTTGCCCTCCTGCGATACGGGGAGATGAAATGGGGCCCAGGTCAGAGAAAATACCACGATGCTCTTATCGGCTACACAAATGGAAAGCTGTCTATCAAGGAAATCCCAGTCCCTGCTGAAAACCTCTTTGGCCCTGGGGGAAGATACAGGCCTCAGCAAGTGAAAGGAACCATGGGGAACTTAGGCCAGCTGGTCTATGATTTGACAGGACTGACGGGGTCAGACGTAGATCCCGGCTTCAGGTGCCAGGAGTGGGCAGTGATGGAGCCTGATCCTGATGAGTGGACAAAAGGGCTGCCTGCCTGTCCCTGCACACGGAACCAGGTTCTGGAGGATCTGTTATTTATGCAGGATACATCTGTGCCTAGTCCAACTGTGGTGAAGCTGAGGGGTCAGCGGTGGGGGAGTGCACAGGGGCAGACCTTCCGCTCAGTCCTGTCCAATATATATGGCTCAGGGAAGAGGTGTGTGTATGAACCTGATGGTGCCCTGCTAGCTGGATACAATGAGCGCTACTTCTCTGGATACAGCATACAGAAACATATTGGTAATACAGGCATTTTCTTTTGTCAAATCAGCCACAAAACTATAACTACTAACTAACATATTAGTGTAATGTACAAACTTGTCACGGCCGCTTGATGAAATAACACGACTATGTTATGTTATTAAACTTCTCTCTTCAGATGACGATCTCCTGCCCTTTCAGTGGTGTTGTATGGAGTCTCCACTTTGCCACTTTTACCTCGACAAGAGGCCGCTGGACCGCTGTCAAGGTTACAGCTGGACTAGACCTGACGGCTTCACCCAATCCAAGAAGGTGACACAGGGTATAGGTGAGCGGCTGCTCCTTTTTAAGAAAAACTAATACATATCAATCTGTCTGTATAAGTAAGTGTCACGGCTGAGAAGCCGGTGTGTTTTTGATGTGGACCCAAGTGGATGACCGTTAACAAAAGGCGAGTCGTTTATTTTGCCCAAAAACATGAATACAAAAGGCAAAAAATGAACAGTGGCGAAAACTGAAACTAAAACCCAAACTAGTAAAACCTAGGACTTTCAAAATAAAAGAGAAATATAATGGAATGTAGACATGACAACACAAGCTTGACAGTAAACATGGAAACACAAACACATGACTCACTGGGGAAACAGAACAAAAAGAGAGACATACGGGAACAGATAAGGAAGACAAAAGCACGGCATAACTACACGTTAAACATAGAGGACGCCCATATGGAAAAGATATACATAAATCTTATAAAGTTTCTTGCGTGAAACTTGTATGAAAAGCATACAAGAGTGAAAACAGATATAAGATCCCTTGAAAAATTATATAAATGAAACTTGTTTGTTTTGGATACTTACTAAAACAGTATATGAAAGTAATGAGAAAGTGGCCACTTTCATGAGTAAATCATATAAGCCTGATATGATTCACTATATGAAGTAAGTCTTTTTTTCTATTTCTTTTCCATATGGGCAGGACAGACAGAAGACTGGAAAAGACTCATAAACACATGGATGAAATAAAAACTAGAATAAAACTCAACTAAACCCTGACTAAATAATAACACAAAAACTTAACATTATTGCAATCTAACATAAAAAAATCTAAAAGCTGGGTCACAGGCTCAGCTTTTAGTAAGATCACAGTAAGATGTGAAAAACTTTTTAATTCCCCCCCTCCTCCCGTGCAGCAATGGTGTATGGCAGCCTCCATTTCATCACCTTCGATGGGAGAACGTACTCCTTCAAGGCCCTGGGAGAGTTTGTGATATTGCGTCTCTCATCTGCCACCGGCTCTAATATCTTCACCCTGCAAGGACAGATTGACAGGCTACACCCAGACGCGAACAGGATCACTGAAGTCCCAGCGGTGGTGCGCATGGCTGCCTTCTACCAAGGCATTGGCAAGGTCAGGATAAGAGCGAGAAAGTCTGTGAGCGCTAAAGGAATAGTTCCAGTTGGGAAAGCATACATATTCACTTCTGGGAGTTAACTCAGGAGATGGATTTTTAGCTTAAGTGAGATTTTCTAAGCTAAACTTATCATCTCCACTTCATTATAAAATGCACATAACTTTCGGGAAGTAAACAGATGATCACACTTTCTTTATTTTCCATAAAAGAGTAGAAATCTGCTGCACATAGATCTATATCAATTTGACTGAACATGTGCGATCATCTCTGTTGTGGCAGGTACATGAGGTTCAGTGTCAAAATCTTTAGGCAGTAATGAATTTATCTGAAATCTTAATTCCATATTTTTCCTATGCTTCTTTCGTTGCAAGATGCATGCAGGCTTAAATAGATATTAGATGATACTGTTGATATTCCATGGATGAACCAAGCTCCAGATAAGCATTTGAAATTTTCAGATTGAATGGAGGAGTTCAGAGAAGGACAGCAGACTGCGAGTTTTGGTGGATGACGTTGAAGTCCCAGTCACCGTTGGTAATAATCACCACACACATCTCAAGTGTATATTTTTATTCTTTAAGTGTACTAGAGAAGCTTTGCATGCCGCTGGTGGGTGAGGAGTCTGTGATCACAGCCTGAGCCGTGTGCCTGAGATGAGCAAAGTGAACCAGTTGGCTCAGAGAGATTTCCTTGTTATTACCTCATTATTTTAAATTTTCAACACATTTAATACAATCATCCATCACTGTAACAGTGTATACATGACTAAAAAGGAGGAAAAGCAGTAATAATAGATCCCTTTTAAAAAGTATGTAACAATTATATAACAGTAAATCAGGCACGTGTATGAAGTATTACAGATTTGAAACCTATTATAAACAACACATTACAGTCGTAACTATATGATGCATATATGTTTGCTGTCCATTCAGGTCTTGTACATGCCAGTAAGAATAACTTTGCAGTGCGCTGTACCGAACTGCAACGCTGCGCGGCTGTGTATGCCAACGGCCTCCACGTGGTGGTGTGGCGAAGTGGGGGTAGCAATCAGCTGTGCGCCTTAGTGGAGGTTCCTGAGACCTTCTTCAACCGCACCGTGGGTCTCATGGGCCTCTGGAGCGCCAACCCCTCTGATGATTTCCTCATGTCCGATGGCAAGGCCATTCGCTCGACGGATGTCAGCACCCCTGCAGAGGAACAACTGCATCTCTTTGGTTTGTCCTGTGAGTGGATCATTGCTGTTTTTAGAAACAGGTTGGGGCATTTTGAGAATTAGCTTAATACAAATCATTTCTGAGAGGAGTGTTTTTATTTGATGTTCATCAGTTTGTCTGAAGCACAACTCCAAATGAATGCTATGCTGCCACTAGGTGGCAAAAGTCTACGACTTAAGCTTGTGTTACTGTTTTTATTTAAACTCTTGAGCTGTGCTGAGCTCCCTTTTGAGGTTTCTGTTGTTAAATCATTATCCTTAATACTAAACAACTACAGATTCAGATTTATTGGAGCAGGGGTTCTGGAAACTTTTCTGAGGACTTACTTCAAGTTTTAAAACAGTTTAACTGATTTATGCTTAACATCTCTTGTGGACTGACTCAATATTCCCCCTTGCTTGCCAGCTAGCTGGCTAATAAGCAAAACAACACTGCAGCAGAAGCAGCTTGTTGTAGAATTTAGTAAATTCATGACAGATTGAAGAGATGTACTGCATTAACATCAACATTTCTGGCCCAAAGATAACAGGAGATGAAGCATAAAACAGAATTTGCTCATTTCAATTGTGTATGTGTACTTTTAAACGATGCAGTATAATTTTAATCGTGTGTGTGTGTGTGTGTGTGTGTGTGTGTGTGTGTGTGTGTGTGTGTGTGTGTG
>NW_005187463.1:2405757-2411541 GCF_000239375.1 Pundamilia nyererei | reverse complement strand
CGGTGTTCCTCCTGAACTGGGCCAGGAGACTCTGAAAGCTGAGACAGAATTTCAAAATCTGGCCCTGATCAAAGGTAAACTTGTCTGAACTCGTCTCTAAAAAACAATGGTGCATTTTTATCACTGACCTGTAATAATTAGATACAGTGTTTTTGTGATCTGGCAGGTAACATGCCTCCCATAGTGACACAGCCCACAGTGATCCGCTCTCAGGTCAAATCCCAGGTCAGCGTTCAGATCATCGCTGAGGATGCCAACAGAGACAACATCACTTATTCGCTGCTCTTACCCAGGCCTCCCCAAGCTTCGATCAACAGCGGTGAGATACCTACTCAGACTCTCCGTAACGTCAACAGATGACATGTTGACATTTGTTAGAGGGATGGAGAGGCTGCCGCTGTAGCCGGCAGTGCAGTCTGTCAGCAGATGGGACATTTCAGAGCTGAGTCAGTAGACTGTAATGCTGAGAGTGACGAGCACAAGACACAAAATACACAAAACATGAAAAAATATGAAATGCTGTTTCAGTGATGTAGGTGTTTACAGCCTCTTGTGTTCTCTCCTGTCCAGGTAATGGCTACCTGACTTGGACCCCTCTAAGCACCCAGCCTGTCCAGCTGAGCATCAAGGTCAGTGACAAACTGGGCAGCTCCCTCTTCACTCCCATCCTGCGTGTCTGCAACTGCCTCAACGGAGGAACGTGCCAGTATGACAGCATCACTGAAAACCATCTGCAGGGAAAGTTTCAGGTGCTCTATTGTCTCAGTTGAGCTGACACTTTCATCTAACTGCAGCATTTCTTGTCATGGCATTCATGATTTCTGTTTACAAAATTGCAGCTTTGTGCCAGTGTCAACCTTGAACAGCGATAAGCAGGTGTAACTGAAGATGATGTAGCGGCAGCCCTGACAAGAACTCTAGTATACTGAATGTTAATCATCCCTAAAAGAACAAAATATATGTATTTATATCCTCCTACTCTTTGATTAGGAGGTGTTACAACACAGGCAACTGTAGCCAGTGTTGCCAACTTAGCAACTTTGTCACTATATTTTGTCACTATGTTTTTAGACCCCCTTAGCAACTAGCAACAAATCTGGCTACTTTTTCTGGTGTTATTGGAGACTTATTTATGACGACCTTTTGACGTGAAAGTGCGTATCGCTCTTCTCAACAAGCAGCGGTGCTGCCGTGGGCACCTCACCCGTGCCAAAGCGCTCACGGGCAGAGGATAGTCCTCCCCCAGCTGCTATGAGGGCAGGAGATGTTCACACCTGTGGGTCCAAACTGCAAATGAATCGCGCATGAGCGAAGCCGCTGTAAAAGAAAACGCAGTCAGTTCTTTTACTGTTATGCCGTTTTGTGGATCACAAGGTTTAAAACTGCTTATAAACGCACACACACACAAAGTAACTCCACCAGAGTGCCTTTTTCAGGTAACTTTTGCCGGTGGAAGCCTGGATAAAGGAGCAGGGTTGGAATTGTTACATTAAAAAAACAATAATTACTAAAAGACATTTAATTTGTAGTTCTAAATAATTCTAAATGCATTTAGGATGTTTTTTATTCACTTTATGTCTCTTCCATGACGTTATTTTTCTCTCCTACAACGTAGGTTACAATTACATTAGCATGACCAACTATGCAAATTAGGCGATGATGTCATTTAGCAACTTCTAGTGACTTTTAGGACAACCAATAGTGATTTTCCTTACTGAGGACTTGGCAACACTGACTGTAGCTAATAGCTGTCTGTTAATACCTTTGCTAACTTAAGTCACTCAACTGGACACTTCAACTATGTTTCTGCTGTTAATGCCTTTTAGCATTATTAACTGACCAAAAACATGGCTTGATGTTTGATACAGACTCTCCAAAAGTTAGTGCTTGGGTTTCTAAACTGTTTAACAGGAATTTGGACCTGTGCAATAGAGGCATACACTTTATGGAGCGTGCTAACCATGCTCGCTAACCATGCTCACTAGTTAGCTGATAGCTTAGCACTACACTCTCTTCTAGGTTGTTTTTTCCCTGAAAAGACTAAATACCTCCTTCAAAATGTCCAGTCCAGTCCTGAAACCAGTGGGCAACCTCACAGTGGCCACAACTGTGTTTTATTTACAGTCTGTGGTTTGGACCTTCTTAAGGAAAGGGCAACCAATCTGAAGAAAGTTAGTTTGTTGAAAGGGAGGGCAGCTTTGTGGTGAAATAGGAACGCTATGTGTGATCTACAATGTGCCTAACCTTCCAGGTGGTGGGGTGTCTGTGTCCAACGGGATTCAGTGGGAAATTCTGTGAGAACACTACAGATTTATGTCGAGGCGAGCCCTGCTTCCGAGGAATGCAGTGCCGATCAGAGTCTGGCCAGTTCACCTGTGGTGAATGTCCTGATAACACTTTCGCTAATGGGAAAAAAGGATACAAGTGCTTTGAAAGTAGTATGTAGATTTTTTTTTACTTGTCAACACATTATCACCTTCTAAAAACCACCATGACTGACCCCATAATTTCACCCTGCACCTTCCTTTTCCCAGACATGTGCATCCCTCCTTTTCCCTTCCCCTGCCACAAATATGCTTATTGCAACAGCACAAAACAGAACTACACCTGCACATGTATGGAAGGCTTTAATGGAGATGGACACAACTGCACAGGTAGTGAGCACTCAGCACTCGAGCATGAATAATAATGCAGCTTTTTAAAACGTCTTCACTTCATTCTTTGTGTCTGTATTATAGATGAAGACGAGTGCGTGGATTTTCTGAACTGTCAAAATGCCAAGTATGAGTGTAAGAACAAGCTTGGCACCTATGAATGCATCTGCAGATATAAAAACTCCAAGGATGATAAAGGATGTGGTACGTTCACCCTCACATGTAGTGGACTATTGTGGCAGTCAAAGTCTAAATGTCCATAAATGCATTAGAGTGAGTCAGATGACAGTTTGCAGATACTCATGTAGCTCTAGACAGGTGTGTAATTTGTCAGTTGTGTAATGTGAGGAATAAACAGTTTTGCGCACAAATAGCAAGCCCCAGACATTATATTTAATATTAATATTTACACTTATAAGTGTAGAGGCTGACACAATGCACTTATTTAACCTATAAGAAAAAATTGTCTTGAGAAAAAATAAAAAACTAAATAGGTTTTTCTATGTCTTAATGAGATCTTAACCAGTTTCATATGGAGAAGTTTTTACTTAGCGAGTGAGTTGGTTAATGACTAGTTAGTGACAAAGAGTACTTCCTCTTTTTGATGACCCTTTTAAACTTTCTTTGAACTGTGGAAACTTTAACAGGTGTTCAACACATAGCTTCCACTGTAGTTACTATAATACCTCTAAAGTTACAGCAGGAAATCAAATAAATGTACACGTACTAGATTCAAAAAGCTTCAACAACCCTGAAACAGCAAATGAATCCAAACCATTTATCGTCTTTTACTTGGAACCTATCCCAGCTAGGGGAGGTCACCAGTCTGTCGGCTATCACAAGAGACAAATGAGCATTCATGCTCACATTCACATCTACAGATGTAGCTGACATACATGTCATTGGATTGTGCATAGGAGGAAGCTAGAATACCTGCGAGAACATGGGAACTCCACATGTAATAAATACAACAGAGGATTTAAATCCAGGACCTATTTGCTATTCAGTTCAATTCAATTCAGTTTTATTTATAAAGGGCCAAATCAAAACAACAGCAGTTGCCCCACGGTGCTTTATATTGTAAAGTAAAAACCCTACAATATTCGAGAGAAAACTCCAACATTCAGACAACCCTCTATGAGAAAGCCCATGTCACTTTATAATGCTTGGTACAAAATGATTGTTTGGCTAAGGATAGTACAGATGTGCAAACATCCTCTTGCCAGCTGATACGACTCATTTTGAAGCTGCTGCCAGCTGGATCATGCTAAAGGAATTCAACTCTTCAATTCAGTTTTATTTATACAGCGCCAAATCACAACACTGTTGCCTCAAGGCGCTTTATATTGTAAGGTAGACCCTACAATAATACATACGGAGAAAAGGCCAACCATCACATGACCCCCTATGAGCAAGCACTTTGGTGACAGTGGGAATGAAAAACTCCCTTTTAACAGGAAGAAACCTCCAGCAGAATATTAAATTCCGTTCTTTTGAATTCTTTTGGCGACAGAGAAAGACTGAACTCAGAGTGGTCAAGCTCAAAAAATAATCTTTATTTTACATTTCCGGAAATGGAGACCCGAACACACGAACACACACGCTCAGGTCTGAATTCTTTGCCAGCTAAATCCGTATTTCTGCACTACGTCACACCGACACACAGTTTACTTAGTTCCGCTTTTTGTTTCTGGTTTATTAATATGCCTGTGCAGCTCTGTGCTAAAACTTCCTGTTCTCTGCAAAAGCATGCAGTTTCCTGTCAGTACTTTTGGCTCAGATTCTACTCAGAGTTGGCCCTTTTAGACTGGAAGCAAACTATATTAAAAGCAAGTAACAATAAGCACTAAATAAGCACTAACAATATATTAATTTTGTGACAAGAACCAGGCTCAGGGAGGGGCGGGGCCATCTGTTGCGACTGTTTGAGGGTGAAGAGCGGAAGATAGGGTAAAAGATTCATTGTTGAAGAGAGTCAGAGATTAATAATAACTAATGTTTAAATGCATAGTGACATATAAACACCAAGAGAAAAGAGGTGAATGAAGAGGAAACCCCCAGCAGAATAGATATATTGCAGCGTAACTAAATGAGGATTCGGGGTCACCTGATCTAACGCTATGGTTTATCAAAAGGGAAAGTTTTAAACCTAATCTTAGAGATATAGTGCTCTACATACTGCACTGTGCAGCTGAATTCAGGAATCAAAACAGGAATCCAAAACTGGATTATGACCATGACACTTTCTAAATATGCTCTAACTCATGGTGCCTACTTCCATCATTTATGTACAGCCTATTGATGAAACTGACTCTCTTAAAAGTGATGGAGTATTACAATCACCTCCACACTCAGAAAGGCACAAATTGAAGTTGCTGTAGTCTCTGCATATGTAAAAACTGTAGTTGTGCTCTACAGCAGAGCATACCTGCTGGTTTATTATAACTCAGCTAATGTGTTTCTCTGCAGGTGACTCTCCTAATCCCCCAGGTAAGCGCACCCATATAGTTTCCCCTGTAGCTTCATCACAGCTCACCTGTTCCTCTGGTGTTTTATGGAAAATTATTATAGCAAAGATGCTTAAAGCTGCTCTCTCTGCCGACAGGCTATAACATGTTCAATGTCTCTGTGACCTGGAAAAAGAACGCAGCTGGTGGGATCCAACAGGTGTGTTTGTACATCAGAGATGTCTGGTAACACGTTCATCTGTAACAGTAATACAGGTTTATCAGTAGTTTACAATCATAATCTCTTTTTTCTCTCAGTTGGATGAGATGTTAACCAGAGGTTTTACAAACAAGTATTATAACATCACCGAGATCAATCAGGGATTCACACCAGATGTGCTCGAATATCGAATCAAAGTGTCCAGTGACACCCCCCACTGGTACATCACAGACTACCTGACCAGAATCAGCAGCCACTATGGCATCCATGCCATAGAAGTTAATGGTAAAATATCTTTTATCTGTATATGCGCTGTTACTAGTGTCGATTATAAACACAGCCAAAGTTTCAAGTAATGAGGTCAGAGCATGCAAGAGTTCAGGCTTCAGACTCCTCTAAATTCCAAGTTTCTCAAAGGTTTTAGCCCACTTGTTTCTGTAAGATGTCAATAATATAGCTGCAA
>NW_005187463.1:2402946-2404817 GCF_000239375.1 Pundamilia nyererei | reverse complement strand
GGCGTTAATTTCCAGTGTTTCTTTTTTTTCATTCATATGACACTGTTGTCTCCTGGCGCACAGTGAGCACCATGCATCAGGCCTCATGTGTTCTGGTCTGTAATGAGCTTTACAGCTTCACAAAAGCTGTGCTGAGACAAAGCCTACAAATTAGCCAGACCTTCGTGGGGCACTAAAACTCTAATGAATAAATATAAAACACGCTTTCAGGTGGGTCAGCAGCTCCTTTGGGCAGGGTGAAACGAGGTTTATTGCAGGTCATCAAAAGATATACTGCTGCAAGGAGTGACCGGGCCAACACGCACATACACTGCTTGCGCACAAACACAGTTACACACTGTGCATTTCAAGGTACAGTAGTCAAGTAGGTCTGCCCAGAGACAATCTTCTGCAGCAACTTGAAGGCTTTAAATCCTGTCTGCTGTTCTGCTGCTGCAGCACTGTCGTCCTCCTATTTAACTTCTCAGTTGGAGTACAGACTGCCCACTCTACTGCTATATTAAACAAAGACACTTCCTACTAACAGCTTTGGGCCGAGTTATGAAACTGCACTTGGGTAACACTGAGGAATAGTTACGGGTACAATAAAGCCTAAACCAGTGTATTGATGAGGGGAGAACATTCATCGGTGGAACAAATCATTCAGGTTTTATTTATAATTAGAGACAATGTTGGCTTTCAGCAAAATGTCTAAAACAGCACTGTGAATCAGTCAGCTATTGCAATGTTTTAAAGCAGGGATGTCAAACTTATTTTACATGGTGGACCAAATGTATCTAAAATAGATGTATAAAATTACAGCAAAAGTTTGGTTGCTAGTTTTTTGCTAATTCACAGAATAATTTTTGTTTTTTAACCTATCCTTTAGTTGCTTTAGTGCAGTATGAATGACCACGTGGGAGGTCTTGATCAGTAGGAAAACCTGTAAAACTTATGAAAACACAGTTAGAAGTCCAAAATCTCGACCCTTCTTAACATTTTCCAGTTGGAGTCTTTTGTGGGCTAAATCTAACCCCGGGTCTTATGTTTGATGCTCCTGTTTTAAAGAAATAGCTTAAACCTTTTTTGAAAGGGAAACTACTGACTACTATTTTCTTGTGTGCTGACTTACCTGAGAAAGTTACTACGTTTATATCTGTGTGGTAAATATGAAGTTACAGAGAGCAAGAACGTAGCTTAGCATGAAGGCAGGCAATGGGGAAACTGCTAGCTGCTAGCTTTGTGTATAATTTGGTATTGAAAATATACCCAGTATATCAGGTATCGAATTTTGTTACATGTTGATGTTAGATGTAGGTGTTGGGCACTGGGGGCACAGGCTTCAGAGTGGTCACTGTTAGACTAACGAAGGCATGAGGTCAGAAGGGTGTGTCCATGGACTATGATGTTCACAGATCACATTGTAATTTGAGAGCATGAAAGGAAGTGGAAACAAGACTGAATACATGTATGTGAATAAGAGGGCGGCGGTATCTAAAGTCATGTAACAGTGAACGCGCAAGGACTAGAGGTAGTAAAGATGGATGAGTTAAATAGCTGGGGTCAACCATCCAAAGCAACAGATGCAATGCACAATGAAGACAGTGTGGATGGGGTGGAGTGGATGCAGACGAGTATTAAGGGCGGTTAATGACAAAAGGATAGAAAGTTAGAAAGGGTTGACATGGTTTGGACATTTGAAGAGGAGGGGTAGCAGATATACAGGGAGTGCAGAATTATTAGGCAAGTTGTATTTTTGAGGAATAATTTTATTATTGAACAACAACCATGTTCTCAATGAACCTAAAAAACTCATTAATATCAAAGCTGAATGTTTTTGGAAGTAGTTTTTAGTTTTAGCTATTTTAGGGGGATATCTGTGTGTGCAGGTG
>NW_005187463.1:2400259-2401690 GCF_000239375.1 Pundamilia nyererei | reverse complement strand
AGGGTGTTGATGTCATTAGACCACACCCCTTCTCATTACAGAGATGCACATCACCTAATATGCTTAATTGGTAGTAGGCTTTCAAGCCTATACAGCTTGGAGTAAGACAACATGCATGAAGAGGATGATGTGGACAAAATACTCATTTGCCTAATAATTCTGCACTCCCTGTATTGAACAACAGATGTTGAAGCTGGAGCTGCAAGGCAGGAAGAGAAAGCGAAGACCACAGTGAAGATTCATAGATGTAGTGAAGGAGGATGCTAGCGCTAGGGTGAGACAGATAACCCCTTCCCCTTCTTTATGAGCAGCCAAAATAAGAAAACTGGTGCACAGGTGCAGGGAATTAGAGCTGTGAGGAACACACACATTATTTGCGCTTTCTTTATGAGCTTGCTTTGTCTTTAATTCATGCAACTGACTTTTAGGTTGTGTATTTTTCATCTAAAATATTGACTTTAGTTTTTTCATCTCAATGGACTGGAAATGACTTCAAATTCCCAAACGTGTTTTTGTTTATTTATTTGTTTATTGCTAGTTGCTAGATTCTGGTTCACAGAGTGCTCCAGGAAAGAAAGCAAGAAAGTTACAATTTACACCGGATTTTTTGGACTACAGGGCGCACCGGATTAAAAGGCGCATAAAGCGAAACAAAACTGTCAGATAAGTCGAACTTTATTCAACTCATTCAAAATAACTCTCAACATTGTTCAGTTGTAACACAAAAAGTGTAGAACAATACACTCGCTTTTTCAGTTCATTCCTCTTCCACAAATCCATCAAATTCTTCATCTTCAGTGTCTGAGTTTGACAGTTGGGGAATTTCAGCGTGTCTCTTAACAGGTGCCATTTCGGGGTCCTTATACACACACCATAATATTATGTTGAAGCACAGTAGGTATTACTCTGCAAGACTCCTGACTGAGTAGCCGTAATGCTCTGACAATCTATCAAGCGGTGCGGCTTCATAGCTTACCAAAGTACCACATAAAATCAGTTCGAGGTCAGTAAGCACAACCAGAATTAATACATAAGGCACACTGTTGATTTTTGAGAAAATGAAAGGATTTTCAGTGTGCCTTATAGTGTGGGGGGAAAAACAGTATTTTGAAATGTCTTCTTCAAAAAAAACCAACAACAAAAACTGTAGTTTTTGATCTTTTTAAGCTTTTTATATTATGTGTTTTTTATGTAGTCCTTTGGATGACCTGATGTATCCAGATAAATATTAAATATATATCTGTGTGTGTGTGCGTTAAAAAGTGCACCACAGACGATCTGTTTATGACTTCTGCACAGACGTAGAGCATCCAAACGAGGTAATAGAGTGGCTTGCTGTTGGTTTTCTGAGGCTCAGGTTGTAGAGCAGATCAGCTACTGACTGGAAGGTTGGTGGTTCGATCCTTGGCTTCCCCAGTCTGCATGCCAAAT
>NW_005187463.1:2384777-2399359 GCF_000239375.1 Pundamilia nyererei | reverse complement strand
AAGAAAATACAGTAGAATCTACAGAGAACACCTGCTATCGATAGAGGTCGATGCTGCAACCAGGCTGTACTACATATGGACCCATTTAATCCAAGACTCTGCCACCATCTCCTTGTCCGGAAAAATGCACATATGAATACAGAATCATGACCTGTAGACTGCGGTGATTTCATGTTTACTTCTTCAGTATGACTGGCCTGTGTGTTTTCTTCCAGGATCCCCCACCTGTATCCAAACTACATCCCGGAGCAGTACAACCCTCCACCCTTCAACTATTCAGACCCGGCTCTGCAGTACATTACTCACTGCAGCCCTCGAATCCTGGACAACTACGTACCAAGGCAGCGCCATAGATAGCACACGCTTACAGCTGCATACATCTCACGCACATTTGCATCTTATCAACCACAACATTAAAACCACATACAGTACACAATTGTGTATGCCACCCTCGTGCCCCAGATCACCTCTCAGCCATCAGCGCGTCGACATGGGACCTCTTGATGAGGCGTCTTGTGGTCTCAGCTGTGGATCATTGCGGCTGTGGGCTGTTTTAGGGCATCCTGTGGACTCTGTGGAGTATGAAACTATGGGTCAGCCTCTTTTTGTTGTTATCTTTAAGAAATTGCTGTGAAGTCATGATGTATTTTTCTGCTGGGGAGGAGGCTGCCGTCGGTGAGGTGCTGGGGCAGAATGTTGTTCATTTCTAGTGTCTTCTCATCCTGATGCACTGTAAGCCTCCTTCATCTATCCATTAAGCATGAGGTGTAATTGAGCGCTGGTTTTGCACTTATTTGTTCCTCCGTGCTTGTTGCTTTCACTTCCACTCAGTTTATTCTGTAAAAACAACTTGGTTGGTTAGGGTTAAGGAAGAGATGGTGGTTTGGGTTAAAACGTACCCCCCCAGCTTTGTTTTTGACACATGACGAGCGACAGGGGATGGCTGCTCAGTGTCTCTTATGCTACATGCGTCAAGGCATCCATGCAAAGGAGAATGAGCGCAAATTAGTCCTGTATGATAAACATCACTAATTCACGCCCCAGGGATGCCAGAGGGCTGTCACTTTCCCTAACAGTGGTTTTAATGTTGTGGCTAATCATTAGGTGTTTAAAAATGTTGAGATGACAGATTTTGATTTATCCCATCACAAAGAAGTAATCAAACCCGAGTGACTTTAAAAGACAGTTATTTCCAATCCTCTCCATTGATCCAGTGAAGGATGTGCCAAGATCGACAGTTTAGAGTCAGAGTCTTACCCAGCAGAATTCGACAACCTCTTGGCTGGAGACGCTGATGAAAAGTAAACCACTGCAGTGGTCCTTGGTTTCCAGCTGATCCAACGCCAACAGCTTGTTTGATAGCAACATTAGCATTTGTCAGAATACCCGATGTCAGGATCTGCTCACAATAAATTAAGTAAAATTAATCCCTACTGGCAAAACCAGCAGCACTCATACCCAGTAAAACACAATGAATTCAATTTGTGTTATTATTCTGCCGAGACTTCAATCCATGAAAAGTAGATGTCGCTGTTTTTTAAAAGGTATTTATCTGCTGTGAAAGTGACACCCTTTATTGTTTATTGATTGAGTGTGTCCCAATAAATTTGACAAAGCAAGAGTGATTCAGTGCTGCAGCTGGAAGCTGTCAGTCGTAAAACCTCCCAGACTCTGCAAGTAAGAACCATTTCTAAGTCTAAATAAAATGCCACTTTAGCAACCCTGTGATATTGTTTCAACAGCGGAAAGGGTGGATGCAATGAATTTTGCTATTGCATCGACCATGTCACTTTATAATGCTGGGTACAAAATGATTGTTTGGCTAAGGATAGTACAGATGTGCAAACATCCTCTTGCCAGCTGATACGACTCATATTGAAGCTGCTGACAGCTGGATCATGCTAATAGAATTCAATTATTCAATTCAGTTTTATTTATACAGCGTCAAATCACAACACTGTTGCCTCAAGGCAACGTAGCCCCTAAGGTAGACCCTACAATGATACATACAGAGAAAAAGCCAACAATCATATGACCCCCTATGAGCAAGTACTTTGGCGACAGTGGGAAGGAAAAACTCCCTTTTAACAGGAAGAAACCTCCAGCACCTCGGGGGGGGGTTCTCTGCCGTGACTGGTTGGGGCGAGAGAAGGAAGACAGGAAATAGGCGGGTTGCTCACATTCTTAAATCAAGCACTTTATGAGAAAAGAGGACATTAGCCATTATAGTCACCATTTCACATTGAAATAATTACAATTAGTGCATCATTCAAAGCTAAAGCAACAGTGCCAGTTAATTAGGAGATGTCATTAAGTTATCAATAAGCATCTGAACTGTGGTGGAAGTACTCTGTCCAGCCTGTGTGCACAGTTAGGAGAATTGAAAATGAACCTTTCTTCATTCACAGTGTCCATGGAAGTAAGTTACATTTGAATTCTATGAGTGAATTTTCAGAGTAAAACAACTCATTATGTATTAGCGTATAAGCAGGATAGTGTTGGTCAAAAAAGGTCTAAATTTTAGCTGATTATGTATTTTATGCCATGGATGGTAATAAGGGCATCAGCCTTTGGGGACATGGGTTTTATGTTATTTAAACAAGTGGACAGTCTAAACAACCACAACAGTCCTGTAGCAGTTTAATCTTTGCTGCCTGTAACAAAGAACCACACCTACTCAACCAATCGGCAGTTAAAAGATTTGTATGCTTGTTAGTTAATATGTTGAACTGAAAGGAGAGGTACTCTGTAATACTGCATGTACATAAAGTTTTGTAAAAACCTTCAGTAAAAGTTCCAAAGTATTATCCACAAAGTGTACTTTAAATAAAATAAGTACTTACAGGCTTAATGCTCCCTTTCTGACTGTTTATTAACTATATCTTTGTATCCTAATGTAAATTAAATGTAACCTCATACTTATATTTCTATACAGCACTTAGCGAAATAGACAGTTATTTTCCAGGATTGCATTTGATTAGTATTCCTTTCACAACTCTTCATGCAATTCCTGCTCCTACCACCAGGGGTCAGAGCTGAGACTTTCCACACAAACTGGCTCAATCACATTTGTTTACGAGCTGGGTCTGAGCAGAAACAGCACTCCCACAGCTTCACATAAACGCACACACAGACAGCCTGACACCTGTTCTGCAGCCTTCATCTGGAAGCGGCTGCAGCATGCAGCAGAGAGAGCTACCCCCTGCAGAATGAGATCATCTGAAAGGGGGCACGGAGCGAGGCAGCCCTGCAGGTCCCTGCCACTGCGGAGACAGACTTGGCCCGCACTCCAGCAAGGGTCAAGGACGCGAGAGCTGCTGCAACTCTCTATCCCGTCACTTCTTTTGCACACCAGAGAAGGTGCTCGTGCACAGAAATGCCCCTGCCTAACCTCTGTGATGCTCGTTGATTCCTCTGGTTTCACTTTCTACAGGGCTGACTGAGAGAGTAAACTGAGATTACACCCACACTACACAGAACATTTTTACGGGGAACTTCTGGAAAGAAAGAAGCACAGACAACAAGCTGAGCTCCTGACCCCTGCGACCCCTGTGCGAAAGCACGGGTAGCACCTGTGAGGATTAATTCACCTTGGCATCGGAGCTTTGTAGTGCCACCTTTCTGGATGGTTCCAAGCAGCACTGTTTCATGTGATGCTGAAGGCTGCAGTGTTTGAACTCTGCAGCAGACAACCTGGAGGCGAGCCAGTGAGAGAAAGGGTGGAAGGGAGAAGGACAGAGTTAGACAGAGTCAAGGAAAGAGTTTGTGTTGGGGCGGGCGGGTGGGGGAATTGCAGGAGGGAAAATAAAAAGCCAGCGAGTAAAGATAAACTGTAGTGACTGTAGTGACAGCCAGTAAGTGGTTTTGTCCTTCAGATCCTATCAAATAAAACTACTAGCATGTGCAGGTTTTGTTTTTTGGTGGAGGGGGGTGCATTCCACTTGATTTAGTGCCAGGCTTTACAAACAGTAACACGTTTCGGGAGGAGGGGGTAGGAAACTAAGTGCATGCTTAACACTATATCCATTTCATCACAACATGATTGAAATAGGCAGGGAATCACAGGCCCAGACCAAATCCTCTTATACGATTTGAAGCCATTAATCATTTCTGCCTCATGATGTAATTTTGAAAAACAAGTCTTTTCTCAGTAACAGGTAGGCCAGGGTGCCCTATGGGATTGACTCATGAGCGGCTAGCCCGTTGTTAGACCTTATATGGCTAATACCCTTATTGAATGGCTATAAAGCCATTCTTGCTGCCAGGGAGTGGTTTCCAGCGTTACTGAATGGACCAGATGTCTGGCCACTGTGTGCTGGGAACTATTGCTAGTAATCAGGAATTATTTGCAGAGGCTGGTCAGATGTACAGACAGGTGACAGAATAAAGGAAAAACCCAAACCTTTGTTCCTAACAAGGGGTCAGAGTACAGTGACATGTACCTATGGCATGGGAGGGTTTTAATTAGAGGGGAATGCTGTAAATCAATAGAGAGATATTCCAAGTAGTCACCTTTTTTCTCTTTCTATCCTGCTAACAGCGGTCCCTTCCATGTGTCATGATCTTTGCAGGAAACAGATCTCAACCCGCTTGAACACCCAGTGATGCAGTTCAGTTCAGTTTTAGTTGTATGGCACCAAATCACAGCAGTCACTTCAAATTACTTTATATTATAAGATAAAGACCCTACAATAATAGAGAGAAAACTCCAACAATCAGCTCCCTGTGAACAAGCACTTGGCAATAGTGGGAGGGAAAAACTCCCCTTTAACAGGAAGAAACCTCCAGCACAACAAGGCTTTGGGAGGGGCGGCCATCTGCCACAACTGGTTGGGGGTGAGGCGAGGAAGACGGGACAAAAGATACGCTGTGAAAGAGAGCCAGAGATTAATAGTAACTAATGATTAAGTGCAAAGTGATATATATGCATAGTGAGCAATAAGAGGTGAGTGAAGAAGAACTACTCGTTATATCAGCATATAAGCCTAGACTTAACTTACTGAGGGTTCGGAGTCATTGATCCAGCGCTAACTACTTGTTTTATCAAAAAGGAAAGTTTAAGCCTAAAGTTAAAGAAGCTGGCTCCACAGAAGAGAGGCCTGAAAGGTGAAGGCTCTGCCTCCCATTCTGGGAGAGAATTCACCAAAACACTATAGAAAAATGGTGCTCCATCCCTCCAGCAGAGAGCCACATACTGTGAGAATCAGTGCTAAGGAACAGTGAAGCTATTTCAGACACCTTGTTGAGATACTTGTTTTTCCCTTGAATTTTCTCCTCATAAGAAGATAAAATAAAATACATACATGCACAAAACGCACCCTTCCCCCCTGCTGTTTGACCATCCCTGCATGTCAACATACACAGTTGCATTCAGATGTTCTAACACGCTCTCCAAAGCAAACAGGTGCAGCGCCCGATGTGTACGTTGCTGACACGATGCAAAAACTCTTTTCACTACTGGCTTGACACACGGCTAACAGCCATTCTCTGCCATGAAAGGCAATCCTCTCACTTGGCACTGAAACAGCAGGTGCATTACAAATCCTCATCCATTAAAAATGGCGCCCGCGTCTTTCGGTTACACAGGTAAACATCGTCTCATATTTGTCACCCGCGGTTCACATCCCTCAAAGTTCTCGCACAACTTGCTTGAAAGCTGTTTTGTTTGAGAGCCTATGCCAGCTACCATAGGGCGAGACGCGGAGTACAGCTCGGAGAGATCACCAGTCTGTCGCAGGGCTAGCACATAGGATGTAAATGGCTGTCTCTTAAAGCGCTTTGGGTCCGCTTCTGTTGTTTAAACATGCTATAGGCTATAAATAGCATTTCCAATAAGGTAGTTTATTTAACACAATTCAGTGGGCTGTATACTGAACCTAGAGGATAGAACAAAGTATCCCTCCTATTGTACTGGTATCATTCCAGTACCAATAGCAGCATTGGTATCCATACCATCAATATCTGGATCGATCCACCCACCTCTGAAGCTAACTGCTGTCAGTGGGAAGGAGCATTAACGTGTTGGGGGAAGCAATGTATTAATGAAGATGGAGGGCTGACTTGAGCTGATTTCCACTGAACTAAAGCGAACTTTGACCCCTGCAGTATTATAAAAAGAAAACAAGCTCTGGGCTGGGCAGCGTTTGATAAGAAAGCAATACGTGAGGTAGTTACATATTCACAGAGCTGATAAGAAGAGGGGAGACGTAATATGTGCTAGTGCCCTGCAGTGGTTTGAGCATTGTGATTAATCTGAGCAACTAAATAAATAATAAAAAAAAATAATACCCCGGAGTTAACACGATACCCAACATCCATAATGCCAAAACAGTCCTGCAACAAATACTGTATAGTGTTCCATGTTAAGCCTAGTGTTCATTTTAAAGCCTGCTTGGCTTACATCATGGAGCCTGGTTTCAAGTTTTATAGACCATTAAGTAACACCTCTTTAGTTCCAGTATGCCCAATCCTTATTAAAATCCAGCCCGTACATACCTTTGACCCGGAACGAGGCGCTCTGAGACCTGGGGGGCATTGAAAGTCACTTTATCAACCAATCAAACAGCCGATACTGCACATTAGATAAAGTGTAGCTATAGAAACCGGGGCAGGAGGCCAAAGTGGAAAGCTATTATGTTTTTGAAATATTTATGGCCCAACAGTGTACCATTGTGTCTAAAAAGGTCTTATTAGAGCAATTCCCCGTTGACGTTCCTTAATAACGTGTGAGCTGAAAGCAGTTAAATGTCTGCGGCATTGACAAAAGTGCATAAAAGTCCACATTGTCCTGTTTGCCAAGTGTTTTTAAGGAGACGCAAAGTGAATTCGTACACCTCCGTGAACATTAATCGCACATGGATCAGCTTAACTGGTTCTTGTGACCGATTCAGGCTTCTGTGCCGTCACCTCTGGCATTGCCTAATCTGCACAGTGACAAAAACCTCAATAGGGGAAAATAACAAAACAGAGTTCAATGAAAAGAATCCAGTACGATTCAGATTAGTTACTTTTTGTTTCGCAATTGTAGAGTGGGCTTGGCCGGCTCATTCTGAGGCTGCTCAGCAGCTCACAGGGCACGATCAACAGCACTTCTGTAAACAGCCCAGATGGAATCGGAAAGCACTCTGGGTCATCATTTCTTCCATATAAATGTGACAAATTCTGCTTATAGTGTGACATTCGTCTCTAATAATAAGAAGAACTGGGAGAAAGGCAGGGGGTTGAGGCTGTTTAGGCACATTGGAGATTCTAGTACATTCCAGAGTTGTTCTTCAAATCTTTCTCCTCACACATCTCTGTCCACCCTCCTCCACCTTCTTCCCCGCCGTCTCCCACGGGGCCAGGGCAGAGACAGGTGGTCACTGGGAGACAGGAGAGCAGTCAGGCATAAGCAATCAGGCTATCAGATACTCCAATCCACACCAGCAGCAGCACAATGAGACCCGAGCATCATCTGACAGCAACAGACCCACTTACATATTACACATCTAAATGTGCACAGTGCACACACTCGCACACATGCATGAGCTGTAACACCTAACTATTAGACCCAAACACTCCATCCCTGACGCTGCATCTAATTATGCATAAAATTCAAAGTGATGAACACTTGCACAGCAGAAAGGAGGAACGCAGGATCAGTCTGGGGTAACCTTGTAACAGCCATTTAAAACAGCATGGCTATCAGCACACTAATAAAATATAAGTAATGCAATCAGAAATGAGAAAACTGCAGTAATAGAATAAATAGAAGCACAAACTGGGTCAGTGCTAGCTCATTTACAAGTAATCGTTTCTCTTACTGGTAGCTAATTACTTATCAGAATTGTGTTATTGTGCTTCTCTGAAGACGTTGCCCATATGTATACACACTATGCAACAAGCTTGTCTGCTGTGCCTGTGGCACTGACTGAGATGTCTATGGATAAGATGCAGCGGCAGCGCAGACCATGGGAGTGACGCATTGCAGGTACAAACAAACCAATCAGAAAGCGCGATTTCTTTCGGCTACAGCTTGTGCCCCATCACGTAGTAGCAGAAAGTATTAATCCGCCGTTATGTAGACCGCAGGGGATACGCGGTGTGATTATAAATATCAGAGTCGAAACCTTCACAGCATTCATAGATGAATGTTTAACTTGTTTCTTGTTCTTACTGTATAGATATCGATTACGATTTTTAAAATAATAATAATTAGGGACCTGTAGAAGAGGCGAGTTGGCGGATTGATATTAAAAAAGAGGAGGAGTTTCGAATAGCCGTTAAAGGCGAGTCCAGTTGCCTCTGTGTCAGTGTGTTCATAGAGAGTGTTGAGTTTTGGAAGCTTATTCGGCTTAGGGTTATTACGAATTTGTCGTGAACCAGCCACTACATCTACATCGAAATGGTAAGGGAAATAAGACTGGCTTTCATTTGCGGGATGGATCCGTTCGTAAACCTCTAACCCGTTATTTTGTTTTCCGGTCGGAATGAACGGAAATAAAACGTAACTCAAAAATGCCCGCTGTAACTACCGCATTGCTAGCAGAGTAAACGTCTTCTTTACAGTAGATAGGCAAAACTAACCCGTCCGAGGAAGCTTCTGTTTAGTCTGAATGAAAGTATAACGTCTGTTGAGCACCGTTTACGCATTTACACTTAAAATGGTGCATGTGCGTCGAGTGTCCCAATAACGTTGCTTTTTATGGCAGTTCAGCTGCGTCCTAGCTAGTGTCCCGCCTAGTATCCTTTAACCGAGTAAGCTGTATTGTGACTATTTGCTAAACGCGGTATTACTTGCTGTATTAGTCACTCATTGTGCTGAACGTGTGTGGCGTTGTCTTGAGTTGATGAACCGGCATGTAATGGTAGCTAGCTAAGTGCGGCTCTGCCTAGCTAACGTTTACCGCCAAATTGTACAACATTAATTTTATACCGCAAATTTGGGGTCTTCGAAGATCGCTCCAATATTTCGCGCAATTGCCAATGGCGTGGCGATCTTTTTTTTTCTTTTCTTTTTTTTCTTTCCTTCTTCTGTAGGACAAAGTGTTGGCTTACAGTCAAGAAAATGCCTTTGTGCAAATTTACTGGTAGTACTAAATATTGCTGTTGTAATAACATAATTTTCGTCAGCTGTAGAAGCTGTGCCAAAACGCGGCTGTAGATTTGAGAGAATCCACGTAAACCAGCATGGGGGGGTTAAGTGTAAGGCGAGGCGTGTGTATATATATTTTTTTCTTGTCTGGCATACTAAAAGCTGTTTTTTTTTGTTCGTGTATATTGCAGGCTGATCAACTTACAGAAGAGCAGATTGCTGGTAAGACATGGCTGCATTGATCTTCTACTTTTCCTCATAACTGCAAGTGGCCTACCTTATGGATCTTTGCATCCCATTGCAGAGGATTTATACTTTTGCCTTTTAAGGCGTTCCACAGAGCAGCCTGCTGGTCATAAAACTGGAATGAAAGAAACCGCTGTTGCTTACTGGCACTGGAGCGCTTAAGGACTCCCTCATGGAAAACTTTGCATTTTCATGGTTGCCATGTAATAAATGATGTAATCTGAAAGAGCTGTGCGTTCTGGCGAGCTGTTGGTGCTCACCTTTATATGCTTGCGTATGGTGTGAGGTACTTGCTCATGAAATGGGAGTGCTACAAGAACATTTGTGGTAGTATACTGGGCTTGGTGCGCTGGTATGCTACAATAAGGTGTTATGTAAATAATGCAGGCCTGTAAAGTCTATAAAGATGATTCATACGATTTAGTGGCTTCCTTATACCTTCCCGCATGACCTGCGGCTTGTCCCACGGAAATCGGTCCCTGTTGATATTCCCGCTGTGCACAGCAGGCCCTCTCTGACAGAACAAAAAAGGGGTGTGCCCTATGTGTTTGACCCTGGAAATGGCAGGGCAGGTTCATAGTTTTCCTGACACTGACAAGCTGCTGCACGCCACTACACATTTCCCGTTGGCCTCATCACGCTTGATGAGTGTGTCATTGTTCGTCATACCTCAGGGCTCCACCAAAGCTGCACGGGGCTGTCATTTGTCGTTGTAGCACAACTTTGGCCTCTGCTGCTCCGCCTCGCGGTCGGTGCTCTTGTTTAGCCAGAAACTTGTAGTTGGAACTCAATAGGGTCTCATCAGTATCTCGGAGTTGATTTATATAGACATTTAATGATACAATTATGAGCTTGGTCTTAAAAGTGGGCTTTGTGACGTGATGTTGTGGTGTCTTGCCAGTTGTTGCCAATTGCTTTACAGGTGTGGTTTTTGTTTTGTTTTTTCCCCTCACTAAAAAGCCAACTCTCTTTGTTGCAACTAGAATTCAAGGAGGCCTTCTCACTCTTTGACAAGGATGGAGATGGCACCATCACAACCAAAGAGCTGGGCACAGTCATGCGCTCTCTGGGCCAGAATCCCACAGAGGCAGAACTGCAGGACATGATCAATGAAGTGGATGCTGATGGTGAGAACTCGATCAAACCTCAAAGGCTTCCAGCTGTTTACAGTCACTGTGCTAGATGTCAGTAGCTCAAATGTGCTGCTTCTTAAAAACTTTTTTTCTTCAGGAAATGGAACGATAGACTTCCCAGAATTTCTTACCATGATGGCCAGGAAGATGAAGGACACAGACAGCGAGGAGGAGATCAGAGAAGCATTCCGTGTCTTTGACAAGGTAAATGCATCCAGCCGCTCTAGTGTACATATGCACTGTAGTTTGTAAGAAGGGGAGCTCACTGACTGACCTGATTTCTCAGGATGGGAATGGCTACATCAGTGCTGCTGAGCTGCGCCATGTGATGACAAACCTTGGTGAGAAGTTGACTGATGAAGAGGTGGATGAAATGATCAGAGAAGCAGACATTGATGGGGATGGACAGGTCAACTATGAAGGTTGGTATATAGTTCTCTATTAGTGGGGGGGTTGTTGTTTCTGTTGTTTTTTTTTTTTTTTTTTTTTTTTTTTTGTAATAATTTTGGGCTGACATTTTAAATGTAAAATTTTATAATTTTTTTTTTCCCCCTCTTCAACCCTGCAGAGTTCGTACAAATGATGACGGCGAAGTGAAGGCCTTGTACAGATTTCGTATATAAATAATTTGCCTTTTTTCTTTGTGTAATTTATCTGTAAAATCTTAATAGCCCCTATTCATCCCTGCCCCTTCTGCTGTCCAAAGGAACTGCATGTAAACTGCATAGGCTCTTGTCCCCATGTCCCTTTCTTTTGCTGTCATGGTGTTTTGGAGTGACAGAACGGTCATACAACCAGATGCCGTGGAGGCCCCTGGAAGCTGGAGAACTTGGAATTTTCCTGTTATGTGCTCGGGGCCCCCTCCACGCATGGTGACATTGGAAACCTGTCAGCTGGTTGTCACTTGGCAACACTGTTGGCATGGAAACGATGTAGAGAAGTTGAAACTCTGCATGGACTACGGACAAAGTATATATGGAAATCTCAGCATTGCACTACTGCAAAAAAATGACACGGGTGTATCTCCTAGGTACTCGTACAAACTCTTTTTGTATCTGCTGTTCTATATACCAGAAAAATGACAAATTTTACCATGCTTTTTAATGTTTTACTCACTACTTTTTTTTTTTCTTTTTTTTTTTTTTTTTTTAAATGACCACAGGTCAAATAATCCATTCCAAGTTGTATATTTTTTTTTTTTTCCAATAAAATTTACAATCTACCCATATTTGAAAATTGTCTTGTTTTCGGTTATGGATTGTTGAGTTTGTATACCCTGTAATAATTCCCATTTTGTATTGAAGACAGGATGCTCCAGTTTTGATAGGTTTGGTTTTTTCTTTTTCTCTTCTTGTTGCTTGGAATACATGAGATGTTTACCAATTAAGTCCCCCTGTTAACCCCCCTCCCCACAGCACTGAGGAGCATCAGCCAATGCCTCTTAATGTTCAGAAAAGCTCACGTCAGATGTGCATTGTCATTAAAATAAAAGCACTGAGTGGGATCAAAGGCTTCTATTTTGAAGTACACACAATGGTACTCGAAATTAGATTAGCCTTGTACTGTCCAGCTCGCCCATCTGACTGCATAGGCCGTGTGTTAGAGCCAGCACAGCACCATGTAGGACCTGACTGCCTCATGTCTTGCGTGGCATTTGCCCCCAATCATAAGATGTGGGTGACTGAACATGTATCAGAAACCATGGTGTAAATAGGTGTACCTGTGTGGGACTCTTATTTTCTGTTTTATTTCTGATGAGTTTGTTACAGTAGCTTGCAGAGATACTAAGTTTGTTATTTTGATGAATGACAAAATAAAGCTCTATTGTGGACCTCTGTGCTGCCTCCCGTGTGAAATTTGTTTGCTGTTTTTTGCAGCCCATTTTGGGAGGAGGGGAATGCAATCACTGCACTTTGAAGATGTGCATCTGGCTTTTGCAACATTGCAGTAAATGTGATGTTGCATACAGCTAAGTTTATTGTTGTTGAATCCACTGGTGGTAGGGATCAAGGAATCACCTTGTAATTTGCATTTCTAATACAAATATCTGCACAAATCAAAATATGCAAATACATTTTAAAACAGTGTGCATACCTTAATGAGCTGCTGTAACTGGGTGACTGAAAGGAAACATGTTCCAAACAGGAGCGCTGACAGGTTAAATGATAGGATGATCAGACGACCTATTCAAGTAGGGAATCCAAAGACTGACAGAAGATGCTGGGTGTTCTCAGCTGTCTAAAATTTGGATCAGGTCCCAATCTTTTATAATGAAGGTTATAAAAGTAACACATACAGGTAGATGGGAAAGTGTCAGGTCAGAAAACTAAGCTAAAAAACCCAAACGTACAATTAAATTTTTCATTACTAGGGATGATCTTGTTCTTGATTTTATTCCAACCATATCTATGACGAATCAAAATAATTTAACTGAGTTTGCTGGGTGCATGTACCTGAAAGCCTGAATATTTAGTACAAGTATTTTTGTGTCATATGGTACTGAACAAATGTCTGGAACCGCTCCTTATATATTTGTATTTTACGTCCTATGATCCAGACTTGTACTTCTAATCTATGAAAAATGTCAAAGATATGTTTGACAGGCATAAAGTAGCTATTTTGCACCAACAAGCTGAAAACTTGTTGACAGTGTGAAGTGTGTCCTTGAAAAACTGAGAAACCTAGACAAGTCGGGGACGGAAGAAGTGGCAGCTTTCAAAATCAATAGCATGTGGAGAGGATCTGAAAGTCACTTCCTTAGGAAATAGAAACCCGGCAAAGACTTGACACAGACCTGAGACCTGTGTCTGGTGCTTTGGTTGATCCATCTATGTTTCACTGAGGCCTCATCAGAAATACCCTCAGTGGAGTGGGTGGCTGTCGGAAGATCATTCTCAAGGAAAGGTAACGGGGAAAAGGATGCATCACCAAATTACACAATAACTAGACTGAAAATCAGAAGCAACAGGTCTCATGGAGTGATGAATCCAAATGTAGAATCTCTGGTTCAAATCATCATCAACATGTGTGGAAGATGTCAGGAGGAAGGTACAGCACTGAGTGTCTACAGTTAAACAACAAAGGTGGTCATATTGAATTTCAAGCTAATTAGAATTGTACAAAGTCTTTTTTTGCCTCATACATTGAATTTCTATTTAAATTTGCACCTATTTCTCATTTTCTCAGCAAAATATAAAGACTCGAGACTTTTGCACAGCACTGTACTGGTGATTTGTTCATTTGCTGTAAAAGTTGAATGAACATCCACCAAGTGTGGTGTTTCCATAATTATTTTTTTCTAAGTGTTGTAGCTTTTATCATAATGCTGAACCGGATGAAACTTGTCTTATGTGTGAAGTTATGTGAAGGGTCTGACCTCCACCCCCCCGGGAGCAGTGCAGGCTGCAGTTGTTTGTGGCTTGGCCAATCATGCATACTCAGAGCTCCCTTGTGGAAGCACATTTAAACATTTAGAGCATTACAAAATGCACCGAGGTAACAGCTAGCACACAGAAAAGGTAACTGCACTACCCCCCGATCTGACTCTGCTTCGTCTCGTGTCATGTGCAGTGACACAAATGAGTGGGTTCTTGCTTTCACGCGGCACCAGCTGCAGTTCCAAGGCACAGAACGAAAAGGAACACCACGGCGATTTCAGGTGTGAATCGATCACACAAGAAACTCTGATTGTGTTAAAACCAATTATCACAAGACTTTTTTTAAAAAAAGAAAAAAAATTACCCTCACAGATGAAGTGTCATCGCAGCCTGCTTATAAAAAAAGTTGTTAATTACGCTGCACATGCGACACTAGGCTGAAGCTGTCTCCTGCATTCATGCCTTGTCCGAACTGGAGATGACTGTACATGAGGGAGTCAGGGTGAAGATGTGTGTATGTCTCCTAGTGCGCTGTGGTGTCACATGAGACTTCCTTGACAAGCAGCGGAAGCATGAATTCTTGGCTCCTTCCAGCCATGTGCTGCATGTAGCCTGGCAACCGGGCCGAGTGTAGCGCTTTCTGTTCCCAGAGTGAGATTTTCGCTTCAGCTGGCGGTCTTGAATTTTGCTGTACTGAAATAAAGAGGGAAGAAGAGTTCATCCTGGAGTACGATCTCAGGTGTGAGCGTTTGC
>NW_005187463.1:2376530-2384733 GCF_000239375.1 Pundamilia nyererei | reverse complement strand
TGCCTGCAGACAGTGATGAAGAAGAGATGCAGTCTTGCTTTGTTTTCTGTGTATTCTTATTAAATTCACAGTATTCCTCCATATATCACATGTTGAATACTGCCATCCCTATGATTATGGAAACTGGACAATGAAAGATGATGGATGGATGGATGGGATGCAGACAGTGACAACCACATAACCACCTGCAGCACCTACAGCAACTCGGTGCTGGCTCACCGATGTGTCTTACTCTCAGCCAAACTAGCCAATCTAAATTTAGCTCCCCTTGCGAGGCCAGCTTGTTGAAAAATTGATCGATAGTGGAGTTGCTGCTATAGTAACGATCCCTGTTTTAATGGTGGTCAGGTGTCACTGGATCTCCCACTAAGCAGACAGTGAACGACAGCGAGCGCGGCGCAGGACGATGAAACAAAGTCGCCTCTGAAGCCGGTGACATGTCCCGGAGTGGTCACAGGACAGATAAGGTGAGGCTTTATCTTTAAAACCCTCATAACTCTGTGTGTGGTTTCATGAGGACAAGGTGGGAGACGAATCAACACATCGTTGGCATAGCGATGTCATCATAGCAGAAGCAGTCTGGTGTGACCTGTGCCTCGTCCCTATCTGCAGGGTGATGACACGGTGGAGCTGTGTGGCCGGGGGAGCTGGTGGCTGGGAGCACTGAGAGTAGGTGTCGCACTGCTGTTTGGTTTCACAGCACACACTTGGTTTCAGAGAGTCCCTCTGAAACCAAGTGTGTGCTTCAGCACAGCCCAAAACCCACATGCCACTTACATGCATGAGTAAAACGACACATCACAACGACAGGCATCAGAAAATAATGACATTAATATTAACCTTCAACTAATCAATGATTTCGATCATTCTGGTTGCTGGAAATTGAGTGAAATTGGCATCTTCAGTGGAATTCAACAGCTGTCTCTCATGAGGTCACCCATCCATGAACTTACTGCAGCATTGCTCTTGCATTGTTCCAAAATGTCAGACTTTGAACTGTTGTAAAATAGTTATGAAATTAAGAAACGTGGGTCAGAGATTCCCCATGCTCCCACTCTTCCAGGACACACCCATCCCGGGAACCTACCACGTCCGAGACTTCGTTGAGGAGGCTGATCTGAACCCTGTGAAAAAGACTTATGGTTTCAAAGGTGTGGGCAGAAAAACTCAGACCCTGGGTGTGCGTAAGGGGGATCTGCTGCTGCCTGGAGCGTATGAATATACAGACTCCACCCAGGAAGTCCTGATGCACCAGGCTTCCTACTCTTTCAAGAACTGCCCCCGACCCGACATTTTCACCCTTGGAATTAGAGACAAGGTAGCACTGAGACTCATTTACTGATCCTTTTTGAAAGTTTTCATAGTTTTTGCTTTCTAGTTTTGCTTTCACTTGAGACAGAAGCCATATGTAATCAACCAGTTGCTGCTGAGTATGAAGCTTCTTTACTTGAGTTAACACAACAAAGGTTTACATCGTGGGTCAGGTACAGCCCAGTTCAATATTAGGTGGCTCCAGTAACTACCTACTAACCGGTAAAACAAGGTGCACCTCTAAATTGTTCCCCTTTCTTTTAGCGTGAAGAAGTTATACTTAACATTTAATCACTGAGATAGCTTAAATAACCCAGTATGATGTCAACAAATCAAGGTGGGGAGCTTCTTTACGACTATCAGTTTCTTACAGGCATTAGTTTATACACAGCTTTCTAAAGGTCCTGCCACAGCATTTCAGTTTAGACTCTGAGACATTTTAACGCATCCTGATGCGGATTTGCTGCTGTGTTTAGGATCATTGTCCTGTTGCATGACTCAGTTTGGGCCAATGTTGAGCTGTTGGACAGATGGCCTCACATTTGACTGCAGAACACTCTACAGAGGAGATCATGGCTGACTCAATGAGTACAAGGTTCCCAGGTCCCGTGGCTGCAAAACAAGCCCAAATAACCAGCCCTCCACCATTGTCCTTGACACTTGGTATCAGGTGTTTGTGCTGATATGTTCTGTGTGGATTTGCCAAACACAGCGCTGTCCACTACACTACAAAAACTCAAAATCTTACCAAATATATTTGTCTTATTTTCTAGTCAAAATTATCTCATTACACTTAAAATAAGACACAATCAGCTACAGGGCAACATTTCAGTGAGCCGAAGGAACTTGTTTCAAACAGTGAATTTTGAAACTAGAGAAAAATTAGAGAAGTTTTACTTGTTTCATTGGCATTTTTTTTAAACTTAAAACAAGACATATTAGCTTGACAACCCTTTGTTTTTTGCAGTTTCTCTGCGCATTGTACGGTCTGACCCTGAATTTGCAGTTAACACACACATGAATGCTCCAGACGAGCAAACTAGAAATGCTTGCGTTTTTTAATGATCAATCAATCAAATGCATCTGATTAGACATTAGACCACATTACCAGCCCCATTCAATCCAATAGAAGCAGCAAGGCTTTACTTAGCTTTCCATAGCACTGCATATAGTCCAGTGGAAACGTTTTCCTTCACATAGCTGAATTCACTTCGTGCCACGCAGCACAAGAAAATAGGATCAAACTAATCTGGCTCTTATGCAACTAAAAATAAATACAGCAAGTCAAGGTTATTGATGCGTGGAAGAGTAAATGGTTATTTGTTAAAACAATAAAAAAGAGAAAAATCTTTTATTTTACAGCCACATATACTAACAGTAAAGTTTAGCAGGTATAGATTTCAGGCCCTGGAGTCAAACCTGGGAACCTCCCCATAGAGACTGAAGTCATTATGAGCAGAAACTTTTGAATGATAGACTTCTGCTTTCACTAGCCTAGGGGTGTAATTTACTTCAGCAATATTTATTCACTGCTCCGTTGTGGAAGTCTGTTTGGATGTAACCAGCTATCATCCATACTTTACTTAAAGCACAATAGGTGCCCCCCTCAAAAAACAAAAACAAACTCGGGGTGATACTTTGGTGTATATATTAAAAAAAACATCTTTATCTTCTTATTCTCCTTCTGCCAGCACATAAACACTTCGCCATGTGACTACAATGTGACAGCGAGACCAGTGGAGAAGATTCCCTGCAAGTAAGCGCTCGACAAACAGCCACTCTTTAACTTTCAGATCACAGCGGCGCAGACAAGCCATGAATCATCCCTTGATCGCGAAATCCTTCCTCCTCATCCGGCTTTCTGGTTCCCTCTCTCACCTCCATGCAGCTCAAAGATGGAGGAGCAATCACCAGGCTGCTCTCTCCTTTCCTCTGCCGTCGATCACAAACTTCCTTATCCATTTCTTCTCTCACTTTTTCTCCTTATTGTTATTTGCTCTTTTGCCCCCTTCCTTCTCTTATCTCCTGTTCTCGCAGGCATGTGATGTTTCGCTCGACTGTGCAGCGGATCAGCTTTCTGCCTGTAAGTAGGATCTGATCACCAGGACCAATTATTAACACCATTCAGTCTTTCCATTGTCCACAAAAAGTTTCCTTACAATACACTTTCAATAGGTTTTGATTACAAGCTATGACCTAATGTGCACAAGGCAGTTATGACAACCGCAAGGGTTGAAGAAAACCGATTCCAGGGCGCTCTGACTGTATCGTTTTCCCCCATTTGAAGGCCTGTTATGGCACTGCTCTGGTTGACCAGTCAGCTTTGGTTCAAATTGCAGCGTCGGTGCTGGTAGCCGATGGATATTTGAGCTGCGCTGGCAGCTGCTGAGTGTTGACAGAGAAGGAAAGGCGCTAAGAAATCCCGAGGGTGTTATTACTACAGAGCTGGGAGCAGTTTTCTGCCATCGCTGGTGTCAAAGCAACTCAGAGACAAGATTTTTTTGTCAAAGGTTAAGCAGCTGCATGTGGGAAACATTAGAATATCAAAGCTGAGGAGTCTTAATGGTATGTGATGAAGAAGTCGGTGTGGCCCAGCGCAGGAATTTGAAATTTCTTTCCACTTGTAACTCAGAAAAACACGAATCTGACTTTCTTACATGGAGTATATTTATTTAATTTAGTTATTTAGCTTGATTTGACTTAATTTCTCCTTCCTGGTGAAATTTTGTGTCTCAGATTTATATGTTGTTCTTTTGATTTGACTGCACTACCTGAGATTTAAGCCTTGAGATGTAAACTCACCTGAATTCATTTAAAAATTGCACATATTCTGATGTGGATGTTCTCTATTGTTATCTGTTAATGTGGCCTACTGTACAGCTGGCAGTGGCATTCATTTAGGACCCCCAGAGGAAGAAATCTCATGTCTTTTCTAATCGGCTGAATATATTTGAGATCTACCCAGTGGGTGGAGTTATTATTATTTTCCATTTGTACTTTTCCCATAAAGTAGTGATACCTTCAACTACACAACTGAAAACTGCAAAGTTCTATAAAACTTTCCTTAAGAAAATCTTTTAGAGATATTTCTTTCTTTTCTTGATTTCACCTAATCTTAGAAAGGTTTAAAACTTTAATGAATATCAAGGCACCGGTGGAAAAATACGTCAAAGTTTAAAAGTTTCACAGACATTTGCAGAATATGCCAGGTACCTACGTCGCCCAGGAGAGCCTTTCTTACACACTGTACCGCAGCAGGAAAGTATGCCAAGTGCTTTGGCCCAAACACACATGCACAAGAGTTTCACAGCTGCCGGATGACTCCCATGAAATACACCTGCATTAGCACCTCTGTTAGCATGAGGCAGGCGTGCCGAGGTGCTGGCAGGTGGGGTACCGAGGATCAAGTGAGCTGGCAACTGGAATCAAATGGCATGTAATGGTAGTAGCCACTGCTGCAAGGAGAAGGGTAGAGGGGAAAAAAGCACTATCCTGTCTTCTTCTGTCAGAATCAAGGAGGGATGGAAAATAAAAGGCCCGTCCTGTGTTCAGGGACAGGACGACAGTCTTATGTCTGGGGAGGAGAGCGGAGGAGGGGTGATGCTATTTCTGCATGGCACGCCGCTGGTGATGACCAGTATGTGTGTTAGTGGGTAACGGGAAAGGAGAAGTGAAAGGCACAGAGAGGAAGAAGGACTGACCGAGTTCTGACAGAAACTAGTCTTGAATGTACCTGTGATGAAATGCGCTGATATTTATATAAGTGCTTGTCTTGTTGTAGCGACCACTCAAAGCTCTTTAGACTACAAGCCACGTGTGACTAATGCCATAAGTTCATACTGTGCTTTATTCCATGCACTTTATCTCATATGCACTCACCAGTTAACCTAACATGTCTTTAGAATGTGGGAAGAAGAGGAAACCCACACAAGTACAGGTAGGACATCCAAACGCCACGCAGAGAGGCTCCAGTCAGGGCTTGAACCAGTGACCGCGCTGCTAATCTGTGTACCACACATCTGCTGGCAAAGGTTAAAAAGTCAGGACTGAATTGATATATTGTATGTCTTAAATGTAAGACCTCGAAATAGAAGTGGTGTACATGGTTAGCACATCCTTCAGATGACTGAGTATCAGACTGGGACAACAACAGGTTTTCATGAGCAAACATCAAAGAGCCAAGGAATTAAAAATGATAGAGGACATGGTGTGCAATAGTAGTGCACCATGAACCTGTGAACTGTATATAAAAGATAGAAATGGCTGATATCAACCTTTAGTTGGTGAAGCTTCTTGTTCTGGAGCATTTTGGCCATCTTGGTGCTACATCTTCATCTTCTATTTAGTCTTCGACAATTTTGCTCTAAGCTTGGTGGGTAAGCAGCCTGGAGGTTAATCACAGAGCTAGACACATCAATATTTTCCTGCTATTTCCTTCAGAAAGATGGCCCTGCTCCATGCCACTACAACCCACAGACCAAACCAGCTAAAGCCATCACTTCCTGTTTCAAATCCACGTTGCCGCGGCTACACGGTGTGCACTCAGTGAGTCTTATTTACATTTCTTGTGTTTTTCTACATGCCGTAATTACTAATTTAAGACTTCGTATTTTACATTAGCTGCATTAGAACATTTTTATGTTATTAGGTGCTTTTTCAATTTGTTTCAATGATGCTCATATTTTTACATGCTTTTAATGGAAATTCATCTGATTTTAAAGGGATTAGTTATTAAACGGGATTTAGATAACTGCTGTAAATAAAATATAACATCACAAGATTATGTAACAGATAAAGAAATCAAACACACACTGAATTTATTTAATGGGGCACGGATAACACGGACTGGAGACAGATTAAAAGAGAAAGCAGATGCAAAGCAAAACAATGAGTCTAGCAGGCGCAGACGATTCTAATTTTGCATAAGACTGCAGGAGGAAAAATCCTAAATGACTTCAATAGAGGGTTGAGGCACAGATGGCAGGATATTTAGTCAATAGTGATCAACTGGTTAGTGGTTCAGTAAGGAAAGTGCCTAAAATAACAGCTGCATTTAGGAAATATGGCCAACAATTTAATGCATTGCACAGTTTTGGCTCACAGGTATTCTCATTATTTGAAACATTGACCATATTTATTTATTGTATATAAGTATGGACCATTGTAACAGTATGCATAGAGCAGAATATAGAATAAAAGAGCAACTATTTCTATCAGATTGTTTCAGCAGAGTAGATGTAGTCTATAAATTATTACAGATACATTAGGGTTCAACCTGTAGTAACATCCATACATTACGATTCTCACAGACATGCCTTTTGTATTGCGGATCAATACAAAGTTGTTCTAATTTATAATCTATATACTGTGAACATTTCCATTCCGATGGAGTGCTCTCTTTCAGGAAGACAATGCCTCCGTCCATGGGCCGTAGAGTCTCACTGAACGATCTTATAAGAAAGCTAATGGTGTGAATTGTATGATTAGGCTTTCAGCTGAACACTCATGGGTAACTTTTAGATGGATGTGATAGAAACCGCTCTGCACCAAACACCAACTGAGGAGATATCTTCTGAATGAATGGCGTTCCCTTCTTCCTGTAGTGTTTGGAGTACTTGGATATTAAATACTGAGATGTGTTGAAGCTTAGATCCCATATTGCTTACACTTTATGTTTGTTTCTTTGGTTGCAGTCTCCTGTTTGTTAGCAATCAAAGGTTACAGCATTTAGAATTCTTTGAATTCATACTAGAAAGCTACAAACTGACAATATATTATAAATTGAAAAGTAATTAGTTACTTGTGTATTTCACAGAACACTCCAGGACCGGGGGCCTACGATCCTTTCAGGAAGTCGTTTGCACAAAGATGTTAAGGAGCCGTCTTAATTTTCCATGATACAAGCATCCCTGCATTTAGTCATTGTTTCAACTTACAGAGTGAAGTCACATAATCCAGTGTTTTAAATATAAGATAAAAGTAAAATCATGGCTGCATGAAAGAGGGGAAACCTTTGGTCTTTTATTACTTGGAGCAACGTTTATCTGCATGTCAGTGAGGGATTTTGTGGTCTGCCAACAACATAATCAGCTACATTCGTCGTGCTCAAATTGCTTTAGTGACGCCGGCCAGGGAAGCAGAATGATCTTATCTGCAACAAAGGGTACTTCATTCCACTTAACTACATGTTCCCGGTATTGCGCCCTCCCTTCATCTCTCTTCCCTCTCTCGCTCCTCTTTCCCTCTCTGTTGGCAGTCAGGCTGCCTTTGCCTTCCTACTATCTCTGCCCTGCGATGCACTCAGGAGGAGGAATGCTGCTCAGCCATGCGTCACATGCACATAGCTTAGTGTGGCATGCTGCACCCTCAGATAACACATTCGGTATTAGAGGCCAAGGCAGTGGCACACAATAAAACAGCTATTCTTATCGCTACCTACTCCACATACTCGTTCTTTCTTTCAACGAAACAAACAAGCTTGGGACACGGAGAGCGGCGCAGATAGGAATCGCCTCTAGGTGAACATAATGCTGTTGTAGATTACCATGCAATAGGGGATAGGCACAGGTATAACAAACAAGCTGTTACTGTTAGGAATCTGGACACTGTTATTTACCCAGACAGGACTTTTGCTGAGCATGCATGCACTGCTTTATTGTAGAGTTGTTGAGGGAACTGAGGTGTACTCAGCTCTTCGTCCCAGCCAGACTCTGTTAATGAGATCCAGGGATTAAAGCCCACTTTATTAAGTATTTGAGTGTTGTGTTAAGTACAACCAGAGATGGGCAGTGACGCGTAATCTGATTACTTTTTTCAAGTAACGAGTAAAGTAAGGGATTACTATTGCAAAAACGGTAATTAGATTACCGTTACTTTCCCGTAAGCACGCTGT
>NW_005187463.1:2366157-2375071 GCF_000239375.1 Pundamilia nyererei | reverse complement strand
GGGTCCGTAGCGCAAAAAAGGTTGGGGACCGCTGGTCCAGACAACTAGAGTTTCATAGGTATCCCTGTTTTTACCAACTGGTCACGGCAGATGGCTGACGCTGCCTGAGCCTCGATCTGCTGGAGGTTTCTTCCTGTTAAAAGGAAGTTTTTCCTTCCCACTGTCACTAAGTGCTTGCTCATAAGTGGTCGTGTACTTGTTGGGATTCCCTCTCTAATATTGTAGAGTCTTTATTTTACAATACAGAGCTCATTCAGGGAATTTGCTCTTTGCAAATAAAACTGAATTGAATTGAACTTACAATTTCAATTTAGTACAGCTGATTGTATCTAAGCGTTGCATTTACAGCTTATTGTTTTACCGAACGACCGAATGATTATAGAAAAACACCCATTTAAATGCATCTTTCACTGCTGTAGTCCATGAAGTGGGACTAATTCACTAGGTCTGGTTCAGTGTGTTAAAATGGAGGATTTCCACAGTGATTTTTCACATTATCATTCCAAGCAGACAATAAACATCTGCGAGGTAACAAAAAACACCACTGACAATTCAGCCAGCTGCTGTGGAAGAGGTTACGAGCTACTTCTGAGGCATCTGGCTGAATGTTTTATGTCTTGACATGACTATTTGGGACGGTGGTCATGGAAGTCTTGTGCAGCACTATCATAGCACATCTACTTAGACAACAGTTAAAGCCCTCCCACACACACACACACACACACACTCTGTTTTCCTTCAGTTGCTGACACTTAAAAGCTTGATGAGGTTGAAGGGCCAGTCTCTTATTCCCCCTGTCATTATTCCAGAGACAAAAGAGGATACACTACCACTCAGAGTGGAAGGCAATCTTATTAACACGGGGCTTTGCATACACTCTCTGGAGAGCTGGATCTCCACGGTCAGCACTTGCAAGGAAGATACAGTAGGAGAGATATGTGTGCGTGTTTGTGTGTAACAAACAGCCAGAATGGCCTGCGGTCAAGGCACCAAGCCGCCAGTAATCTCTGACTCCGTCAACCCCTGGTGCCCTTCCTCCCTTCTCATCTAAATGATCTCCGCAGTACAGCACTGATCTCTGACATATGCCTCATACTGATGACTTAACACCCTCCACCTCCCACAGCCTGCCTTGACCACAGGCACAGCCAGGCACCCGCTCCTCTGTTGTCAATCAAGCTCACCCTCGTAGATGCACGGTGCATTAAAATAAACACTTGCACATCCATGCAATGCAGCGAATGCACACGCGCTTGTGATCTTTTGCTTTTTAAAAATGCGCTTTGCAAACTGATGCGCAAACCTGTGAGCACGTGCACACACACTCATTTCTTAAAGGCTCCGTGGGGAATCAACATAATCCAACATATCAATTTTTCTTAATCTATGATGAGTACAAACATCAAAGTAACACATTGTCCGTCTTTTTGTTTCTTACCTCTGCTAGTTTTTCATGTGGCGGCAAAGGTGTTTTAAGCATGATTTCAGTTGCGCTGGCACAGTGGAATTCTCTCATTTAATGGGTACAAGAACATCTGGTGCCAGGGTAAGTCGTACAAGCAGCCCAAACATCGACTCCTCTTTCTGGGAACAGCTTAATGAGATCCGGTCGCCGTTCAGGAAGCAATGCAGCGCATCACTGAACGTCTGGAATAAATCTGTGTTTTTGGCAGCTTACAGCAAGATTTGACCGTGCTACTCAGCTCCACCGTTGGGCCAGAGTTGAGGATGTCAAATTAACAGCTAACACCAAACAACATGCTGAGAAAATGTGACCCAGCTTCGGAGCGATGACGAAGGCAGACCGCTGGAATTTTCAAAGAATGTGAGGTTACTTAAAAATACTCTAATCCAGCACTGGTGTGGGACTTCTTATTGGTTTGTTAAGTCCCAGCTAAAGTTCTCCAAACAAATAAACCCTTTAACAGTGCAGCCATTGTTTATTCACTGACATTGTGTTGAGTTAAAATGGCCCTGCAGTACTAGCTCCATCTTGCTCCATCTGTATAACACATCACCTTGAAACACCAGGAGTGGGGATAGACAAAGAGATTTGCAGGTTTATGTTCAGAGGGCTTCAGGCTCATTCACTTTCAACACTACAGCCCTACACTAAGGGTGACGACCAAGGAATTTAGCAGGCGGTCCGACACCGGGAGGTTAACCAGGTATCCTTTCACCGCCCATCTCAAGCTGCTGACAGACACAAAGGAGGTACATTACACTTCTATTAAATGACATTTAAAAATTTAATCAGCTCCAATGAGCGACTGTTAGTGAACAAGGGGGTCATTGTTTAAGTGGGTAATGGTGCTGGCGCTGGCGCACAGTGTGTGGAACGTGGACCAACAGCGCTGGAGGGCTATCAAGTTTTGGATCTGGCGATTGATGGAAGACAACAAACTGCTGGCCAGGCTGCTGTTTACTGTGGCGTTATTGGGCCTGCTTGCTTGAAAATTTCAGCCTCATAAAAATGAGTGCCAGAGCATGTCCAAAAAAGGAGGCTGGCAGCAGGATGGCAACAATGTGAGAGTAATATAACACCTATTTTATATCAATAAGCAGGTATATCAGATATTCTAGTGTCTGGCAAAGGATTTTAGATGGTGCATGTAGATTCTTTCAGAGCTGCAACTCACCTTATTCACACAGGAAGGTGCTAGGTTAATAATACTAGAAAGGTTAGCAACTTGTATCCATAGCTAGCTAACAGTGTTGGCATCCGTCTATCAGCAGTGGCAAAAAATGTCTTGTATACCAACCTGTAAACACTTTTTGTCAGGCTGTAACACTGGGAATTGTAACATAAGAGTCAGAATTGTGGAATGGCACTAAAGTAAATATAGCTCTGATATCTGTTTGTTAAATGTAAATTTAAGGCTAGCATAGCTTAGTACAAAAATCTATTTTGCATTATTAAAAAAAATGGCATAAATTCCACAACTTTGGACTTTACACATTGTGTTAAATATCGACCTTTTGAAGTTACAGTAAACAGATTTACTTACCTTTAGAAAAAAAATCCTTTTCCTCTATTAGCTTAAACTTTATGCTAGGTCAAGCTAACTGCCTACTAGCTAGTACAGTAAGTCTGCAGAAAGCACGCAGTCATGAGAAAAAATGTTAGATATGTTAGATATGTCTTTTAAGACCTCACTAAGTCCAAAAAAGTGGACCACATCAGTCCAGCTCTGAGGTCTTTACACTGGCTGCCTGTCCGTCAGAGGATAGACTTTAAAGTTCTGATGCTGGTCTATAAAGCTCTGAATGGTTTAGGACCAAAATACATCAGTGACCTCCTGACCCAGTATGAACCTTCCAGATCCCTCAGGTCATCTGGATCCGGTCTTTTATCAGTTCCCAGAGTCAGAACCAGACACGGAGAAGCTGCATTCAGCTTTTATGCTCCTTATATCTGGAACAAACTCCCAGAAAGCCTCAGATCAGCTGAAACACTCAGTTTATTTAAATCCAGGTTGAAGACTCTCCTGTTCTCAGCTGTATTTGAATAAAGCACCAAATCCGCACTTAAGCTTAAATTTCAAAACTTACATTTTAACTACTGATTTTATCTACTGTTCTGATTTTATCTGTTTTGATTTTATATACTGTTTTGTTTGTTTGTTTGTTAATTAGTTAGTTAGTTTGTTTGCTTGTTTTAATAAATTTTAAATCATGATTTTTATTTGTTTGTGTTTCTAATGTCTCTGTAAAGCACTTTGAATCACCTTGTTGTTAAATTGTGCTATACAAATAAACTTGCCTTGCCTTTTAGCCAACCTTTGAAAATGACACTTGTGGATTTTATGATGATACATTTTCATTATAGCCAAAAGTATATTGATTCAGGCAGATGCTAATTTGAAGCTATTAACAGCACCATAGTGTAACTCATAGTAAAACTACAGGCAAACATTTATTGAGGTTTTTTGTTAGTGTTTTTTAACTGAAAATTCATCTCAATCATCAAAACATTTTCATTTTTATTTTACAAATGATTTTTACAGCATTTTGAATACATTCTTATGTCAACGCGTGAACACTGAAAATGCTCGAACACATTTTCCCCTTGGGGATCAACTCCGACGCATCTGTCATTTTATTAATAAATGAGATTATGAAACCACATCTGATCCTTATAACCTCCATCACACCCCTCACCCATCCATGACTCCCCAGCCTTGTTTGGTCATCACAGTGATGGTTTACGGTTTCCTTGTTGGCGCCCCGCAGCAGCAGCACCGCCCAGCCCGTGCCCTCCATGTGCCCCTGCCGGGTTGGCATCCACGTTGATGACCTGAATACCACGCTTGCATAGAAACCTCCCCCAAAACGGTCACCGCGGTTCATGTACATTTGTTTATCATGAGGTGTGGAGGGTGTGTTGCTCAGGTATGAAAGTGACACCAGAGTGATGTGCATGGGTGGCATCACAGTGACAGTGTAAGTATGAATGTGTGTACATGTGTGTGTATACTATATGTTTAAGCATATATACTTGTGCTGTACCTCAAAATGACTTCATCGCATGTCTCTCATTGTCAGAGTATGTGTGTATCTTTGTGCACCATGTAATACTTCACTCCTTCCCCTTGAGGATTAGACCATTCATCTCCCGAAGCCCCTGTGTAGGTGTCTCACACGGTGCTAATGAGGAGAGGACGGAACAAGGGAGAGTCGGTGAGTGAGGAGGGAGAAAGAGTAAAAATAGACTATTCCGATGGCAGAAAAGAGGCGATAGTGATAGATAACCTCCATGTCCAAAAATCGAAGTATTGATGAATGAGGGATTTTCATGCCAAGAGCGATCGGGGCGTGGGCGGTTCTTTTAAAAAAAAAAGAATACAGGGAAGGTAGAGATTGGTGCTTGCAACGCTGCAGGGAGGGAGAAAAACAGACGGCTTTTTTTTTTCTCTAAAAGCAAAGCCAGGGACTCTTCCCATAACACAAATCAATTTACACCAGCCTGAGACATTGATTATAGCTGGTTCATTCCTCACATGGTAGCAGCAGACATCAAACAGACACTGTCAAACTTGTAAAACCACACGTCGTGTATGTGTGTGTGTGTGTAGTGACTGTTTGTGTCTTCCCACTGTATATGTATGCTGTTCAGAGGACCAGATCTCTCTCCACTTCCCCAGTTACTCAAACAAGGGGATGGCTGCTAGGCAACGAAGCCACATCACATCACATCAGCCAAGCTGGGAGAGGGCAAGAGACATAGAGGGTTAGCGGGAGCGAGAGAGAGCAAGAGAGAGCAATAGAAAGAGGGAGGGAAAGGAGGAGGGAGTTTGGAGGCAGAAAACTGTGCTGGCAGTATTACATAAGCCAGCAGCCCAGTCCCACTGCTCACATTTATGTGGTTAGGCACTCGGAAGTGATGCCCATTAGTCACAAGTGACAAGGCAGGTGAAGATACAAAATCCAGCAGTGATTTTTAAAAGCCATTGTTGTTTATAATGGACGGCATTATGAACAGATGAGTCAAGCACCCCCCCCACTCCCACCCCCACCCCCACCCCCCAAAACACACACACACACACACCCATGCATATGTGTATGGATGAGGGCCTACTGTACCGTACAAACAGAAGATTGCTAACATCCCAGAGGGATCATTCAGAGGGAGCAGATACACATGTATTAAAATACATCATGTACACACATATAATGATGCCATATGGAATGACGTGTTCATGCTGGTTCTTTTGAAGATGAGCAGGAGGGAGTGTTTGTGCCTGCATGCGTGCATAAAAAGCTACACCAGTCAAGGCCATCATCAAAAATACATCAAAGGTCCAAATAATAATGAAGTGGAGCTGCTGCTGTGATAAACAGCATGTACAATATCCACCTATCTGCACTGCCACATGTATCAGAACACAACAACATGCTTTTTATGTCAAGATGTAACTGGCACATCTCTGAATTTATGAACCCGGTGATTGCGATCATTAAAAATATCCCTCCATAGACTCCATAGGTGATTTACAACAGAACGCTACTTATGCTAAAATATTAACTTTCTATACAGCCGTTTTTTATATGCAAAGAACTAAAGCCCTCTCTTTCTTTATCCGCACAAACTGCATTAATACAATTGGTGGTGTTAGAAGCTAGCAATGTTCACATTGCTAGCTTCTAACACTATGGAGCTATTAAACTGATAATCCGGTTGTTCAGTGATGATGCGACGAATCCTACTTCCGGGCCTAAAGTAGTCTGCGTTTAATATGGCTTTTGTGTTGTTAACATGTTTAATGTTATGTATTTTCTTCTATTTGATCTCAAAAAGCTCCTAAAACAGTCAGTGATCACTGTTGACCTCCCTCGGCTTTTATTACCACTAATCATTTATTTAAGCTCAGTTTTTAAAACCTTAGGATGTAACTACAGCCCAGCCCATGCAGCAGTATATGAATGACTAACCTCGTATTGTGGATGGATTATCTCAGTTGTTCTCCTGGCTGAAGTTTGGTCCTTTTACAGCATCCTGCCATGCGATTACATTTGTTCCTGACCACCGAGAACACTCACGTTAACTTTTATCGAGTGGGAAAAAAAGTTAGCTTGTTTATATTATGCTAACCTAGCTGTGTCGCTAGCGGTCACGTAGCACATCATTATATACCAGCTAGCCCAACTTCAGTAACCCTACAAACGTCACTGCTGTTTAGTTTTCTGTCTTCATTTATGCTGGAAGTGATAGCAGAGCTGTACGTTTTAATTTGTTTCCAAAACCCCGCAGTCAGGACATGCTATATTGTATTTAGATAGAAGCTAGCGAGCTAACTCCCTGCTAACTTCTAACTCCGTTAAATGTCATAAATTCCGTTTTCATGGATGCCTGGATGTTAAACTCAATTGTTACACCTGGTAGAGCAGAACGCTGATCATTTTATTAAAGATGAAAGACTTTAGACAGTTTTTCAACTCTCAGTAATGCCACAGTGATCGTTTGATATATGGACCTGCAGCGGAGTTTAGGCCCAGACACGGCTAGTGACGTCAGACTGAACAATTGGATTATCAAAGAAACAAAGAAAGTTGCTGAGATTAATTACTTTTTCAAGTTGAGGTAAAAGTGATTTGTTAAACGGTTTGTTCTTTAAAATATACTTGATGAAGGAATGGCTAAAATTTTGGAAAACAAACTTAGAGTTAGATGAGTAAATAAATACCACTCAAACCTCTGTCCCTTAAACCTGAAGTCACGCTTAAGAAAAATATGAAACACGAGGAGACAGCTCACCTAGTTCAGTCCAAAACAGCAAAATAAATAAAAATAAATATTTTTCAGAAAATGAAAACTTATGTCTTCAATTTAGTGACCTGCAGCACACTGCAGCACACAGGGATGGAAGCACCCTTCCTGAGACTGGTTATGCTGGAGGTCTTTCTTTTTTTTTTTTTTTGGTTAACTGGGAATTCTCCAGACCAAGTGCACTTACTTGGTCAACTTGGTTTTTTCTTTTGGTTGAAAAAAGTCTTACCTTTCCCACAATTGATAATTAACATAGTCCTGCAAAGCCCCAGTTGGCAAGTGGCTGCTGGAGGCTGCTGCACCAAAAACCTGATTGTCATCATTATCTTGTCCGGGTTGTTTGTAATTTGCATGAAAGACACAACTTTTACTTCGACTTCGGGCAGTCTCGATCTTCTTATTTGTGTTGAACTTTTCAGTTTCACTTCCACTCGGCAAGTGTTTGCAGACAAGTTTTCAAACTACAAACCTGACTGTGGCAACCTGGTAGCAACCAAATCAGTCAAATCAAGGTCTTCCATGCTGCATAATTTACCTCTTTGAATCAAATTAGATGCTTGCAACCACCAGCCACTTACAGCAACCACTTGCCAACTAGTTGGGGAAATAGATACTATTTTATTTTATTTTGTCTTCAAATATTGTAAATACATGAGTGATACCAGTCTGTTCTCCCCAACAGCAAGAAAACAGACCCAATACCCAAAACTAACTTTTGATTTAAAGCTCATGTTTCCATTGTCTTTTCGTCAGCTCATCATTAGATTTTAGCCAAAATCTTCACCCCAACCCAAACCTCCATGCCACTGCAAGGCCGTCATCTCAGAGCTCTCTGGGGATGACAGTGAAGGGACGGACGGGACTGGAGGCCTCCAACTCCAGGGCTGTCAAGAAGCAGTCGGGGGCCTGGTTGCAATCCCGAGACTGAAGAGCTTCACCCAGTCCACTCCACGCTTCGTGGGAGGTGCTGTGGATCTGAACCGCATCACGCAGAACCTTCTCGCCTAGGTGGACACGCCCAGTTTTCACCAGCAGACGGCCCTAAATGAACAGAATGATGGAGAGGTGCAGGAAAAAATTGTTTTACATTTACGTGCATTAATGTCACACTTCATAAGTTCTTTTCAAAACCTTAAAACTCTCTATGCACAGAAAGAAGTGTCCTGCTTAGAAAACAAAAACTGGATTTTTCTAAAACCTTTGGGGAAAAAAGTAACTAACGAGCAATGTTCCCTCTAATTTTTCACGTGTCTGAGCGAACACACAAACTCCCTGAGCGATCCCTTTGACCAATGTGAGCGACATCAGACGTGTGCACTTACATTTATGTTAGACTACTTTTAATTAACTGCTTTAGCCCACTTACAATAAAAATTAATAAATAAATCTTGTTCATGAACTGTGTAGTATGTTAACACTATTGGAAGTAAAAACACAACTTACTTTTTTTTATAATTTTTTTTTTATAAAGCTCTGACTTGTATTATGAGTATGAGTCTGTGGTCTGGGAGAGAGTCCTGTAACTCTCTGTCTGCAAAATACAGTATATGATGACCAATGTTGGGCAATTAATTATATAGTTACTTCTTCAAAAAAGTAACTCAGTTTGGCAAACAACAAAGTTTTTGCAGCTATTTTTTTAAATGC
>NW_005187463.1:2358214-2364413 GCF_000239375.1 Pundamilia nyererei | reverse complement strand
CATACTCTACCGCTTATCTCCATTTGGACGCAGACATTTTATTCACCCCAGCTACCTCTTCCAATTAATCCAGGGGAATACTGAGTCGTTCCCAAGCCAGTTGAGAGGTATATTTTCTCCAGCAAGTCATGGGTCTGCCTTGGGGCTTCCTCCTGGTAGGACATGCTCAGAACACCTCGCCTAGGAGGCATCCAGTAGACATCCTACTCATCCAAGTCGGCTGGCTCCTTTTGATGTGGAGGTGCAGCGGCTCTTAAAGGACCGAGCTCCTCACCCTATCTCTAAGAGATAGCCCAGCCACCCTTTGAAGGACACTCATCTCCACCACTACAATAACTATTAGACAAAAAATTTAAGTTTTTCCCCTTAAGCAGCATTTAAAAAAAGGATCCTCACTGATGTGAAAGTTACCTGAAAAGGTTTAATTCATGAGTTATTAAGTATTACCGCTATAAAGACATTGCTCTACCAGGTATGATTTTGCTAATCATCTCCCACGCTAAATGGTGCCTTATAAAAACTGCAAATTGTCTGAATGCATATGTGATAGATTTTGTAGGTAAAAGGTTACAGGGAAAGATAAAGGTTTACAATGCAGCTAGCATGTCACACTAGGAGTATTTGCTTACCACCACTGTTAGCCAGTGGCATCCCATGAGAGCTCATAACAGACCATTAAAATTTGCCATTGTAAAAGGAATCTTTCTCCTTTCATGTTAACGAGTGGTCTGCATCCATCCTTGAAATAACTACTATCTTGTTGCCTATTGTCTCTGGAAGCAAAATTTAACTCCGTTTCACAATGGTCTCACCCACAGGCCGTATCCAGGTCCCAATAAAAGGAGACCAGCAGCCTTTTCTGGTTTTTTGCACATGCACAACGTGGATAAACGTCTGGTTTTTGGCAGGAAACTGATGTGAGACGAGCATGCTAGACAAGCTGCTGTTAGCTCTGCTTTCACTGTCGAGATCAGTTACCGTCTGGCCATTGTGTGGAAACCTCTGTGATTTATGAATGTAACAGATAAGTTTGTTCTTACTATCTACCTAGGCCAAAAGACTCCACCAACACTTTAACATTAACATAAATCACTTGCTTGACTGAATGTACAAGATCAAACCAGCTGTTTTGTTAATACACCACTTTCATTTTTCAGTAATCGTTTTAATCCACCTGTACACACTGATGGTTAACCATGTCACACAGTTTTCAAGTCTTTCAATTCAGCTGTAGTTTTTATTTTGTAAATATATTTAACATACTTTTTAAAAATCGAGGTCAAGCCACATACCACTGATGTTAGTCATGCTTACGTCTCACTACACACAAGAAGCTGTGCACTCCAAGTGAAACCACTGGTAAATGCATCCTCCACTGGTCTCTTGTAAGTTTTACTCATTACTAATATTATCAAAGCCTCAACAAAAGACTTTTTACCAAAAACACAGAGACCAGCTTATATCAGATTCACTGTTTCATGTATTCAGAACAATGTTATGGCCATTACTGGCAATCGCTGTCATTAGTCATCTTAAATGTCCCTTTTTTGCTTATTTACAGCTCCACGATTTTTGGACTCTACTACAGTAGCTTTGCATGATTCACTGTTGAGAATAATCCCTATTATTTAATACTGGGCGGTCATGTCGTTATGTAAAAATAAGGAAATATAACAATAATAAGGAAAAACTCTTTAAGCTTCATAAGTTCCAAACTTTGGCAAATTTTTAAGTTTACACAGATGGTACTAAATTGTCCAGAACATTCAAAGACATTGGTATGGTCCTGTACAGAACGTTATTTTCCCAAAAAGCTCATTTGCAGTGGGGGGTGACTGTTACCTGAGGCTAGACCAGGAACTGTGGTAGGTATGCATGCGCCCACTGGTTTTGCACTTCATGAACATACTCTATATACTATGTATACAGTATGTTCATAAACAATCCACGGTTTTCCTTTACAAAAAGCTGAGGAGAGGAAAGAATGAGCTATAGCTGGTACTTTTGGTAATCTGTAAGATCATTACCATTGATGTGCATATATTTAAAAAATGTATGTGCAAAAGAGAAGAACATTGTGGATGATAACTGTTGTCACCATGTTAAAGATCATACCACTGCTTAGGTTTTGTCGTTTTGTAGCACAGCTCCATGGGGAGTCTGACACAACACAACCTCATGCAACTGACCAACTGCACAGAGTCAAATCTGCCTCACATATAAGCATCGTCTAAAGGCGCGCACACAAGCTCCAGTGTCGCATGCATACTCAAGGTGACAACAGGGAACGAGTCTTGCACAATCATCCCTTGACTTACTCTGACTATCTGTTACACACACACACAGGCACACACACAAACACACACACAAACACACATACTCTGAGATGGCCTGAGGTCAGACAGACGAGTCTTGTTATGCAGTCTCTGCTCACAAGCTTGAGATTAATTGGGCTGAAATTCACAAAGCTGTCTAGGGGCTCTGATGCAACTTTCAATAAGAGTGCACACTCTGCCTTCCTTCTTTCCTCTGCTCTCCTTTTTCTCACTTCTGCTGGGTGGAATACATGGAAAAACAACAAAACTGTTGGTACGGAGAAATGCAGGATGTGCACACAGGTCTCCAAGCTTGTAAAAGTGTGTACAAACGTGTGCATCAGTGCACACATGTGCAGGATTGTATGATACAGTCCTTGCTGCTGGTTTGGTCACTAGCTTCCACATCTCACTATCTGTGCCCTTGTCTCCAAACTCACATTGGCTACATTGTTCCAACATTTTTTTGGTATTAACAGTTGACTACTGGACTAACACACACACCAACAGTCTTAGTCTTCCACTGTAACCTATATCTTTTAGGCTTAACTATGGAAAAGTTGATGTTTATAGGTCAGTCAGCTTAACCGTACTGTACTTAATATACAGTACTGTGTTTTACAGGAAGCCATTTCTGTATTTAACTGACAGATGCTGGGTTCCAGTAAATTTCAGTGTTTCTTGTAAAACACTGAAAAACTGTTTTTTCTTCTTTAAGTAAGATAAAAGGGCAGCTTGTGGAATGTGGTAAGCTCAGAATAACAGATGGGAAATGTCTAACTTAGGGGTATGAGGCGATTTAGAGGAAGTATGTTTCTAAGCTGCTTGTTGACAGTTTATCTGTGAAACCAAGGACACTCCTGTGTGGCGACTCTGGCTGCAGCAGGGAACAGTAGTTGGGATGAATAGTCAATATGATTAATAAATATAGTGACAACATTAAGATCCAGACACAACATAATGCTGGATTTGCTTGTAAAAACCAGAAGCTGAATTTCCACTTTTGAGCAAATTGACCAATTGCATCCCATCGCTGTTGTTTTTTGAGGAAAATCATAACGATTATGAGCCCCATCCACTCAACATTTAGGACATATTATGCTGATGGTTTATAGTGCATTCATGGAGTAAATGAAATATGAACTTCAATTCCCCTCAAGTCAGAATAACAATATATAGGAAGAACGTAAGCCCAGTTAAATTCATGTATTGCATGTTCATTTTTTACTGACAATCATTTAACTAAGGCTGTAGTAAGTAGTGTTCTCACTGCTGTAGCGAAACAGGCCTAGAAACAATGCAATCGGCTGGAAACCTCCGGTCTCTGGGGTAAAATGTATATTTACTGCAGCGGTAGTTCTGATAACAAGTCTGGTAAAGCCTTTATCTTCAAAACAGACGAGCACAGAAGGGGAAAGAACAACATTCACACTTAGGATACTGAGCCATCCAAAAAAGCACATGGATGTGATTCCAGGACCAGAAGGCCAAATCAAAACTAGAGCTTGCTAATTGACAGTTATTAGCAATTAGTTGGCTCCCTTCTTTTTCTAGTGAAGGAAACGATAACGTTTCTTGAGAACAAAACAGAATGTGACTGGCACAAACTCAAGAGATGATTAGCACCAGCATCTGGCTCACAACAGTGTTAGTTATGTCTCAGTCACAGTAGAATAAAAACAACAACCACCTGTGACAAGTAAGAAAATCAGTGTCTGAAATGTTTTCTTTCTGTGACTGATTGTAAACAGTTACAGTGACAAACTTACTGCACAGAGGTTGACCAGCAATGGAATAAATGACAAATGGTGACCACTGTGGATTAATAAGGTAATTGAACAGGTATTTTGATGGGAGGTAACTTGTTTCCAAATAATTGCAGTCTGACTCAGACTGACTGGAAACACATTTTTGAAATAATTGCTATTTCATTCATACATTTAGACAAATTGTCAACGCATTGGCATCAATCTGAGTTAATTGGAGACAATGAGTGCAACTCAGCTGTCATGCATCTCTTTGCTGGTTTCTGACTTTTTGCAAATCTCATATTTCACCCTGAAGTTAAATCACTGTCACTTTTCTTTTTGAAGTTTTAAAATTACGTTTAAATTCTGAATTTAAGTTTTAAATCTCTGAAGTCATAACCGATTAGATATGCAATTTCTGCCAATTTATCACAGTGAATCGCTGTTTTATCATAAACAGGTAACAGCTCTCATTTGATTGCAGACCGGTAGCAGACTGATAGTAGACTGACATCATATTTTATCTTCATCTTGACACACCAAACATGCTTTGAAGATGCCAACTGGCTGCAATTATTTACAAACCTGGTCCCCATCTTTGAAGCAAGCATTACAAAGCCAACAAGATCACATGGCCATTGTACTTGCTCGCAGGGGTTTTGGTTGCACCGCAGTCTCCAACAACTATATTCCCCAGTGTGACTGTTCACTACTGACCAGACAAGATTTTAAGAAAGCATTTTGCAACATCTTCTTTGGCAATGAATGCACAGATATGAGACTGAAATTAATGTCCTTGGAAGGAAAGCAAATGCATGTTTATGAAACTACTAAACTGAGAAATAATTTTAGAGAAAGAAGAAGAGGACAGATTCTTGCTGAATTATTAGAAGAAGAGAAATCCAGACACAGGACATCCACTAATCAAAGGGCCGACACTCCTGCTGTCCACTTGTCTGAGGAAAACACAGTGAAAAATGCTGACGGTTAAGCCATTGTTGCCCAGTGTCATTGGTGTGCATGTGTGTGTGTGTCTGTCTTTGGATCAAATTTGATTAGAAATTCAGCCAGTACAAATAATATATTGTGAGTGAGTGGGAGAGAGAACAAACAAATTCAAAAGCATTTCAATTGCCATCAAATGTTTCTGGCATTACGTGGAGAAAACTGGTATCTAATAGTTGGTCTTTAATTACTCCCAGCCATCTGTCTCCAGTTTTACCTAAAGCTGATCTCAGTGAGCTTGGCAGCACAGGTTTGTTTCTTTTCATGCCGTTTAAGCACAACCGAACTGAGCTGAGCCAAACTCTACGAGTGGGCACTGGTGTTTTCATCAGTCTTTCAAGCCAATTTTTTTAAGCAAACTTTTGAAATGCTTCAAACTACAAACAACATTTAATTAAGTGAACGTCCTTCGACTAGACTGAAGAGAAGGGGGAAAAAAGGCTTTCTGGATGTCGCAAACAAGCACAACCAACAGAGATTTGATTATAGAATTGATTAGCATTGGGGAAATGAGTTCTTGTTCTTTGGTGTCAGCATTATTATATTATTCATATTCCATACAGTACAAAGACAAAAAGAGGTTTTTGTAATACTCTAGCATACCAACTGTAGCTAGGCAGGCTCCCCGGAGATTTATTAAGAATAATATTCATTCGATAACTTCTTCATTACCAAAAACTTTTTCTGCCTCAATTGTCCGTATACAATGCAGCCTAACTCTTAAGCCAAACATAGATTAAAAAGGTTTGTGGAGGCAGAATAATGGTCACATACTTAAAGGGCATAAACACAAAATCATTTTGGGATAAGATGATCATATGAATATTTTCACAGTTTTAAAAAAAAAGGAATAAAAAAATTAACGTCTTTGAGACAGCGGAGAGACAGATGAACTCTAAATTTGGATTTGCAATCTGCTGTTGTCAGCCGTGCCGCCTACAGAGCTGTGACTGTCCAGACAATCCAGGAAATTAGAAGTTAAGGTACAAGTGGCTATGTAGACCTGATCTAGAGAGAATTCAATGATCCTACAGTTTGGTATAGCACTCAAAACCATCTGCTGATCTATACACATCAACTACACACGAACAAGTCATGGCATAATACCCTCGCATTCAACCAAGACGAGAG
>NW_005187463.1:2343543-2356621 GCF_000239375.1 Pundamilia nyererei | reverse complement strand
GTTAACGAGCTAACGGAGATTTGCCGCGATAATGCGGTTATGGCGTTAATATCATTTTAACGAGATTAACGCTGACAGCAGTAATATTAAGTTTACTGTTTCTTCCATTGACAGCTCAGTATTTTGGGAGGCAAGTTGAAGCAGCTTTTCGAGGTTGTTAGACGTACCGCCATTCTTCAGTGTTTATTTCATAGAGCAAAAGTAAAGCAGAAGAGGAGCTTTGAGTTGTGGAAACGTATGTTGATTGATGAGATGGTGAATGTAGTGTGTGCACCTATCATTAGAAAATATATTAATGCTGGTATGCAAGAGCTCTTAATGTTACCCTTAAAAAAACCAAACAAACAAACAGTAAATAAACACCAAGAACAATACGTGGAGAAATGAACCGAAGGCAGAGTCCAGATGTGTGGAGAACTATGACTTCAGTGAAATATGAAACTCTTTATACAGATCCCATCAGCTTGCTCAGAGTCATCCACCACTTGGCAAACCAACGTAGAATGAACATGTACAGCTTCAAGCGTCCAAAACAGGGGGTGACATTGTGTTGCCAACTGCTGGCCAGCCATTATATCTCTTTATATTTTGAAGGCATTGGGTACTAAAGGGTTAGAAGGTATCTAGTCCCACTAGGACCTCCACAGTGGGTTCTTAACCCCCGGCTGTCTCGAGATACTTTAACCTTTAATACAACATACAGTGCGATAATTAGGGAACTTTTCAACGGCGATACCTGACAGAGGTGCAAATGTCTAGTTGGATCGGACGCAAGATGGTCTTTAACTTCCCAGCTCACTACAGTCTATTCGATGTGAGATTGTGCTGTTGTGCAAAAAGTGCGCCAATACTCTCCTAGAGGTGCTTCCTGCACCCTCTATCCAGGCACCTTCCTGTAGTGCAAAATCTGAGCTGGACTATTTTCTGTTGTGCTTTGAGTGTCTGACAGGACACTCAAGAAACTGTCAAAAGGCCCGATGCTCTTATCTAAACCTAACAGTATAACTTATTTCACACAAGTATTCCTTGAACTGAGAACTGTAGAAAATATTCTGACTCAAGGTTGCCAAAAGGTTCATGTGTGTCATGATAATCTACATACCGACTGGCTGTGATTTTATATTCAGCATTCAAGTAGTTGAGCGGTAATATTCCTGTTCCTAGCTCTCAAACAGAAAGGGAATAAGCAAGTTTTGGTAGAGGTGTTCCTCAAAGTGTACAAAAGGCCTGCTGTCCCATCCTGATCTGTTTGGCATCGCTGGTTAATTTGGATGTCCAGGAGAATTTAGTACATAACACACACTCCTACCGAGATTAAAACATTTTAATTAATTACTTTCACTTTTGTTGGGGTGATATGACCACACAAATCTTCACGCACCTGGATGGCATGTTTGTGTGTGTTTGTTTGGGGAAAAAGCAGCACATACAGTGCGGCTACGGTTGACTCCTTCAAGTACATTCTCACCTTACAGCACATTACATCGCCTATATAAATATATACTGGAACAAAGACCGACGCACAAACTTGCACGAACACACGTACCGACTTGGAAAGAGGAAAAGAATGAAGGACAGAGTTGATACTGGAGTCTCAGAAGTAAGGAAAAGAAAGAAAGAGAGGAAGGAAAGAAGTGTGAGTGAGCAAGAACGAGCTAAACTGAGAACAATGAACAGAGAGAGGGGGGGGGGAAGGGGAAAAAAAGGAGAGGCGTCAAAGAAAAAGGAAAAAATAAGTGAGCCCAGATGAGCCATACATAGCAACGGAGGCACCAGCCAACTCCCAATCGTCTTTCTTTTTGCACCCCTCCCCTCATCCACCACCACCACCACCAACTCACCCACCCCATCTTCTCACTCTCTCACATACAGTCAGTCTCTCTCTCTCCCTCTCTCTCCATGGTTATCAGAGGTCGTGCTCAATAGAATAAATTTCCCTGGTTGCTAGGCAATCCCATAAAGCGGCGAGAACGAGCAAAGTGATATAAATAATGTATTTGCATTATCTAATCAGCTGACAACCACCCCCTCCCACACGCAGAGAGGAGAGAGAGTGCGAGCGAGTGAGACAGGCATGGGGGGGGGCATTTGATAATTGGAACGCGATTAATTCATTGAGCGCAAAGCCTTCGTCCTTGAGAGTATGCATGCATATGTGAAGCTGTGTACGAATATGGGTTCGTTGGAGAGGGCCGAAAGTAAAGTGTGCGTTTGTGTGCGGCTGACTCAGAGCGGGCTCCACTACAGAGCAGGAGAGATGAGATGTGGAGGATGATGGGAGTGGGTCAGATTCATTGCATACCGCGCCGGAAGCAAGGCTGGGCCATGTTTCAGGATCAGCTAACTGTCAGAACACAAACACACACGCGCACATGCCACACATACGCACAAGTCGACCAAATGCTTACCATAATGAGGTTAACAGCACAAACAGACAAATGTGTAATAGCTACTCCCATGATAGACAAACGTAATGCATGCTCAGTTGTAGCCAGTGGACTGCAGCGATTGAGAAATTAAACTGAAAATCTCACACACACACTTGCACACTTACAAACACCATACTATAGTCATATACTGGTTTCCCTCACTACCGCACCCTCCATCCATCCAAAAATACTCCAAAACCAGCAGCTGACCAGAGCAGTGAGTCACCGTCTGATGGCTTCGTTTCTTTCCCTCTCTTACAGAGAAAGCATGTGGACACAGTTGATGCTAACATGAAGTGCAGTGAGTAAAGAAGTGTGCGGGTGAATAAGGGAAGATGGTAGCCACATTGCATGGGTTGGTGAGCTTCTGCATCGATTCCAGTAATGGGTTTCTCTTACTCACATTTCCCTTTCCCCGTCTAACATGGGTAGAGTGGAAAATCTACACGATTCTGTGTTATAAAGGACTCATGTCAAAGAAAATGTCTTAGAACTTTGAAAAACTTTGGTGGCTTTTGGATAATTCGGCTAATCAGACATAATCACCTTTCAATTCTGGTTTAATGCGCAGGCATGTGGATTGGGCGTGACGCTCTTAGCTAAATCTAACAGTATAACTTTTTTTCACAAATGTATTCCTTGAAGAGGAAATGTGATTTCAAATGGAACATCAGACTCACAAAGCCTTGCTGTAGGATTCAATTAGGCAGGACAAGAACCCACCGTGGAAACTTCACAGGCTGTTAGGAGACTTAGACCTTTCTCTGCTCCTGGTTCTGCTGGAGGTTTCTTCCTTTTTAAAAAAAGCTTTTCCTTCCCATTGTCTCCAAAGTGCTCGCTCACAGAGGGTCGTCTGATTATTTTCCCTGTATTATTGTAGGGTCTTTACCTTAAAATGTAAAGGCCCTTGGGGCAACTGTTGTTGTGATTTGGCTTTATATCTATAAAACTGAACTAAACTGAACTGTATTGAAGCTAACAGTTTAATGTCAGTGACTTTTGAAATGAAAATTATTCAGACAACGCCTGCAGCATTTCAAGAAGACTGCTGAATGGTGACACTAGCTTCTGAGCTTTGTCACACTTTTTAACTTAAAAAACAGACTATAGCTTACAAAATTAACATCATGTTGTTTTAAATAAGACGTGAAACTAGCAAGGAAGCATTTACTGAGAGGATAGATCGAGTCAGCAGCCGTTTTTCTGTTGACTTCTAAACATACACTGCTTCTTGCAATCCGATGAGTCTCCCCCAACTGGATGTAAGAAACATTACACGTTTAAGGTAGTTATGCACTGGCTTCACTCCTAAATCTGGAAGCAACCTATCTTTTACAGTTTATATGCAGCTTAAATGACTTTAAGAAAGGCCCCCGATCTTCTAGTGAAAGCAATGTAGACAGTGCAGTACACACTGGGCACGCATGATAAGCCCACGGAAACCACTTGTAAACAGGCTCCTAATGAAATTGCATTTCCACAATAAATATCAGATCACATTAACTGTTGAGCCACAGAAAGGTGACATCTATAAAGTATAGTTACCATGAAAACATCTTAAGGACATTCATGGAAAGTACAGTAGGTACTTTTGCAGAATAATAACTGAGGTGTAAGAATATCTACCAAGAATATCTTAAGAATTCCCCTTAAGGCACAGCAGAAAATGGGCCACTGGCACACAAAATGTCCACAGCAGATACTGTGTAAAAATAAATGGATGAAGGCAGAGCCGCACAGCACCACAGAGTAACTGTAGGCTCATTTCTGGCCGGCTGATGCAAGTCACAAATATGGGCGAAGCTCCAAATAAAATGTCCCACACATTGTCCCACAGGCTCCATAACAATGCAAGAATGCAGTTATTTACTGCAAGCCTCCATTAGCATGCCTAACATAGTATAGTCCATAAACTTTAGTGTTCTACAAGCAGAATTTTTGTATTTGGGTCAATTTGTGCCTATTACAATGTGTGCCTCTGTCCAAGTGTACACATATAGTTTACTTAAAAAAAGCAAGCCCAAGTAGTCCACATGTGCTCCAAATCCGTGGAGGAAGGCTGGCATACACAAACACAGTCATGCCTAAACACATGCACATGCGTACACGTACTCAAACACTCAGACTGAGAACACATCTGTCCTGTAAGAGACCCAGAGACGGACGCTGCCAGCTGGCTTTGTTTCAACTTCTCACCCCCTGGGATTGGTTCTCCCACAGGCCAAATATGGAAGAGAAGCGTACCTCTGTCTAACCCAGTGGGACTGCACTTCTACGCACACAGACACACGCACATGCATCCAAAAGTGCGCTGTAGGAGCAAAAGCACTAGCCTTATGTGGTCACAAGAAGGCTAAAGTGATATCAGCCAGCACATCTCCGGTCACTATGGAGACCGCAGTCATTGTGTGTGAGTGTGTGTGTGTGAGTGTCGAGTGCTGCGTCTTGGATTTGAGGAATATCCCTCTCTGGTTCGTTCACTGTGACAACAGAGTCAGTTCAAAGGTCAGAAGAGCTGTGGTTAATCCTGTGGATCATCTGGAAGACAGACTGAGAGAGCGAGAGAGAAGCGAGGGAGTGGGTGGAAGTGGGCGAGAGAGGATCTTTACAGTGCGGCAGTGAGAGAGAAAGAGGATCTGCTGGGATGAAAGAAATGTGGGGGAGTGATCAGGAAAGAGAGAGTGAGTCTTTAAGCGCTATTTTTCATTTGCTGGTGATGGAGCGAAATTTGTTTGCTTCTATTTTCTGAAATTTCAGGTTTGCCTGCAACAAATTGGCACGTCTCAGAGGACGACAGCAACGCACCGCGATAAACAGGACTGAACCACTCAGAGTTCTGACAATGACACAGTACGGCACGCCACAGAGGAGAGAAAGACTACACGATTACAGTATGAACAGTATGAGGCAGTATAAGTGTACTATACTTATAACAGTGTAAGTACTATTAGAAGCACATGGCAAACTTTAAAAAATGTTACAACTAAGTTTCTGAGGCTAATATAATCTACAGCCGTTTGAAACATTTGGGATTTGTTTTGCTTCTAAAAGAGCAAAGAAGCTACCACTGCTAATATTAGCAGCTAATAAGCATCTGTTACAATTATAGCCTTTATGATAAAGGCAACATCACCCACTGGTTTGCAAAGTCCTGCTGTGAAGCTTCAAGCTGTGCCTATGAGACCATAAACTCGTCAGAAAAGTGTTCTGAGGTCATAGATGAAGCTGAGGGCTGCTTTCACACAGATTCCTACTTAGGTTTTGCAGACGCATAACCTCTAACCACGTGACGTTACTCTTCCACCATTTCTGACGTGTGACAATCAACTATTTAAGCTCAAATGAAAAGAAAAAGCCAGTCATACAGACCAGCCCGTTGTCACTCCAGAGGCGAACGCAAAACCTTCTGCGTTCTTATGCTACACGCCTGGTTATGGATGAAATCCAGTAGAATGACTCGTTCCAGCCATGTATTCCAGCCCTGACCCTAACCTTATCCCTAACGTTAACCAGAACTTTAATGACGTTAGATAGTGTTTTACAAAGCGATTTAAGTAAAATGAACAAGCATGTGTAGATTCATTCCAAACGGTTCTCATGTTTCCTCATTTTTCCGATCTCGTAATATAGGGACATGTTGGGTGCCCGGAAGCGTAACATATCGACGATTTGTCACCTAGCGTAAAATGTTACACTTTGGGAGTAAGAACATGTACAGACAGGTCCACGAGTATGTGGCAAGCACCCATCACAAGGGGAAAATTCCTTGAATGATTGCAAGTGGTTGCTGCAGGTTGATGGGAGTCGCTAGGAAGTCATATAATCATAGAGATGGAAAGTGTTCCTCCTGGCAACCATCTGTTACTAGGGAGAAATGTGTGTTCCTGCATGGGTTGGTGAAAACATCCTCGTTATTGCTTTGCTTGCTAACATAATGCAGTGGTTGTAGTTTGAATGGAAGCAAAGTCCTTGTCTACAAACACAGCTACTCTCCGAGCTCTAAGGAAACTGTGAAAAGTGCAAAACAAACAGGAAATGGAGACTGTTCACCAGTCGTGTTTAAGAAGTAAAACTCCTTAAACATGACTGTATCTGTGGAGCAAAACTTTTACTTTGAAAGTGAACCTTCTCCATTTCTGATTTGTGCCACACTTTTTTAAGTTGTACTACCACTCGCCTAGTAGTTTGCAAGATTTTGCAGACAAACGCAGCCAACTGTAGCAATCTGTTAGCAACCAAGCAATCACTGTAGGGTTTTTTGTTTTGTTTTTTTGGTGGAGCACCTTCTTTAAATCCGATTTCACCCGGTGAGAGCCAGCAACCTCTAAGAACCACTGCCAACCAGTCGGGCAAATGCACATTCTTCTCTATCAGCCAGTGATTGTACCACATCCAGCACGGCAGACAGCTCTCATGCAATGTGCAAATCGCACCCTGTGAGAAACCACAACAGAATCTGTCTTCATTTTTGCATTCAGAGCAGTCGCCGCCTGCTGGTTTGCAGGTTTAAAGTAAATCCGCAGCCGCTTCATTTTATGTACACTATACTGGCAAAAGTATTCACTCGTCTGCATTCACACACATATGAGCTTGAGTGTCGTCACATTCATAATCTATAGAGTTTAAAATGATGTCGAAATGTGATATAACAGCTTAATCTGGGAAGGCTTTATTGAAGTTTTTGACCGTTCTCCCAGAAGCACATTGATGAGGTCAGCCAGTGGATGTGACTGGAAAACAAGAATTCAATGATTTGGATGGGTGAGTGATTACTTTTGTTAATACAGTGTATAGGTTATAGTTTAATACAGTAACTGAATATAAAAGTGCTAAGAGCTCAAATTCATCTGTGTCTTGAGTGCTGTCTTTAGTTGTTTGATCAGATGGATTAAAATCTATATAATAACTCAAAAAATTGTTTAAATATCAAATTAAAAATGTGTGCGCACACTGCCATGTTGCTACTGTGTATATAAGAACATGTGACCACAGTGGGACATGGTTTAGTCTGACTGACAAAAGTCCCCTGAAATGTACTTTTATCTACACGTATTGCTGTTGTTGTTGCGAGGAAAGCCTTTTCCTACTCTCTGGGAGGCGTGTTTATGAAGGCTGAAGGCAGCTGATGCAATTTAATTGTGACGTAATTTAACTTGGTGAATTTGAGAAAACTTTTAACTTCATTAAACAGCCCTACACTGTCTGAGTCAGAGCGTGTGAGCTAATCCACAGCAGGGCCAAATGTAAAAGATCTCGCGCGAAGTACACTTTTATATAACTTTGCTCAGTCAACTAGAAGTACTGCAAATATTTCATTAATATATGTGTGTGTGTGTGTGTGTGTGTGTGTGTGTGTGTGTGTGTTTTTAGCAGACATCAAATAAGTGTTTGCACATGTTCCGCTTGCATATTACGTCAGTTTTGATTTAATTTTTAATTTACTAAATTATAGCATTTAAACATGTCACTGTAGCCAATCATGTGTTTGTGTGCATGTGTGTGAGAGAGGATACTGAACACCATGTTTGCATGTGTGACACTTGAAAGAGCAGAGTGTTACATAAGTTCTAACTTAATTTTGCAGCCTCTAAAGCATCCGCTATCTCTCACCGTGTGCACCAGTATCCGTTCTCCTGTAGGATGCATGGCCAGGGCCTCGTCATACAGGCCTTTGGCTTCGTCCAGGTGGCCCCGGAGCTCGGCCAGGCGGCCCCGCTGCAGCAGCACAGAGTGAGAGTTGGGGAAGAGCGAACTGGCCTCGGCTATACAGAACTGAGCCTCCTTAAGCCGACTGTCTGCCATGAACAGCTCTCCTGCAGGATGACACGGAGAGAGAAGTAAAGAAAGGAGGTGAAAAGGTCAAGAGAGGAAAAGAGGTGGAGGGGGGGAAAGAAAAAGGACAGAATGACAGAGGAGGGAAAACAATAAAAGAAAGGAAGTGATGAAGCAAAGATGGAGAGCCAGAGAAAGAAAAAGAGGAGAATAAGAGTATTAATGCCCTGAGTAACCCTGTGACAGTAACTGTGATGAACTTTGCTGTGAGTTCAGCAGCATCATGTAAAAATAATATCTGTGCAGTGCTCAAATACTACACACAACCACACACACACAAACACACACGCAAACCATGAAAGTGAGAGTCGGAGCGATGTAGTGGCTGAAAGTCATGAAGCTGTTGCCTAATATGGCCATCACATATTAAAGCTGCCTGCCTCCTTTCTTTGCTGCTGGGAAGATGAGGACAAACCCCACACACAAATGTTTACACACACAAAGTCAGAATCACGCCCACAAGCACTTTACTCTCCAATAAGACCTCAAAAATAAGAGCTGACCACAGGACCTGCCCCCTCAGCTGGAGCAGACCAATGTGCGGACCAGACGCTTCAGCGAGACCTGTCAATCATTTACGTGAGAGGACATTGGGTCAACAGGCAGAGAAACCCTGAGAAGGAAACCCTTCAGCTCTAAAACACTGACAGCATTGTGCGCCCACGTTACAGAGAGGGCTGTTGTGCAAATACATCGAGAGAGCCGTCTGCTCCCGAGTGCAGAGAACCCATGTGTGTGTTTGGTAGCGGATGTTTTGTTTGTTTACCTGTGTCTCAGAGATGCACAGATGGGAAATACTTAGTGCACGCATGCTACCTCTGCGAGATGAGAAAACAAAAAAATGGAAGAAAAAAAACAAAAACCCTTTTCAGCTGCCTCAGGGTTCCTTTTCATGGCTTCATTTTGGGGAAAAAGGTTTCAGTGAGCGATTATGTAAGACTTTCTCCTGCTGCTCATAGGAAAAAACTGTTAGATCAGTGCCTGCATGCACAGAGAATATTTATATGTTTAGAGCTAAGTATGTGAGTCTCGCATACTGCTAAATGTATTCCTTTTAAAGAGCCGTGTGTGTGTGTGTGTGCGTTTTTCTGTTAGGCCAAAGAGAATGTAAGATAAGAAGAGGAAGTGACCGATGAGAAGAGGAATGCAATGAAAGAATGAAGGGGGGGGGATTGGTGTCCAGCCTTGAGCCAGGGGCCACACCCTTGGTTTCTCTCACACACACACTGCTCTCAGCAGATGAATAGCAGAGGCTCAGAGGTTACACATAGAAAATAACCTTCAGATTACACAAAGCCACGGGGGACGTGACCGCTTGGCTCCATTCAACCCCTCTTGTGTCGTAAAGCATCGAATACAGCAAAGGCATCTTCGCTGTGTGCATTTCCATTCTTGCCTCTCATGGCTCATCCATTCAATCCAAGTGCAACAGATCCTCGGCCTTCATTTCCTGCTCATGCTCTGCTCTTTTATGTGAACTTCCTCAGGCAGGCTGAAGAAGGGTGGAGGCAACAGCAACATGGATAACTGAGCATTGTCTCCTTAACAGAGCAGTGGCCAAATGTATTTAAGCACTGAGACACGTCAGTGTCAACTATTCAGCTATTTCATTTTAAACACCAACAAGCCTGCAAATAGATATTCTCTTCCAAAAATCTGCTATACTGTAACGCTGCGTTCTCCAGGGTTTTGCATGTAGCAAAATTAATATTCTCTGAGAATTTCACTGACTGTTGTGCCCGAAACAAAAACGCACGCTCACAATGAACCGAACGCACAAACAGTGTCTCACTCCCTTGAGCGACTGAAACTCATCTGAGCTGATAAACAGGTCAGCAAGGCGTTGGAAGACAGCGAGGCTGCACAGCTTTCATTCACTGCAACATCGCACATTCATTAAAAGGTGCCAGCGGAGATTGTATTTGTATTTACTGTAGGGTTACCTGGATTTCTTTGGTGAGGGCATCACTGACACATAGTCGAATGTTTCATTAGCTATTGAGGCAATTACTGTAAAGACACATTTGCATCATGTGTCTGAGTGAGTTAACTCAGTTGCCTTTTCCAGTTACTTCCTGTTTTATTTTGAAACGTATGCCCTGTTGTGGTATCAGGTACTGGTACTGCTGTGTGACATCACCAGAAAGACCTACGCACAGTGCTTAGATAACTTCTTAGACTGCCACACACTGTATGATTTATGCCACAAGCTGCTCTAAATTAACAGAGCATCATGGACAATTATTTATAACACTACATTATGTCATCTACAACTCAAATGCTCCTTTTACAGTGTATAGTAGCATAAAGGAACTAAAATCTAGAGAAAGCGAGGCAGATCTATGACATTGGTCGAAGTTCACTGAAAGGACTACCACAGAATGTTTTATGGTTGCCACAGGATGAAGACTACTTACTTTGAAGGTCCCCTAATATTTGCCTCAGCATGAAGTCAACAGTGTAAGTTTTAGGTTTTCAATAACTATCAAACAGTTTACCAGTAATTTGCTTCAGTCATTCATGTTGCTTAAAAGCCCCTTTTCCATTAGTACCCACTCGGATTGACTCGGCACGGTTCACTACGGTTTAAGGGTTTTCCATTAGATAACAGTACCTGGTACCAGATACTAAAATAGTACCTGCTCGGCCGGGGTTATAAGCGATCTGAGCAGGTACTAAAATGTGACATCATCAGACTGCATGCCAACAATTGGCTGGTCAGGGAATCACTCAGTGAGCCATGAGAGCGTCTCCTTTACAAAAATCAAAACCACCAACAACGCCGTGGTCCCCGAGTCTGACGAAAAGCTACAGACCAACCAGCAGGTATACTGTTGCGTCGACATCCACCTTTGTTTAAGCGTTCGTGGATCATGCTAATTACGTCACGGGACGCTCGGACTCGCCAGTATACTGAACCAGCAGTGTGAACAAGGTAATCTATCAGCTAACGTGTTAGCATGGTGTTTTAGCAGACAGGTGCTGCTCATGAAAACACTGTCATGCTTTGCTGAGCTGTGGCCTCGTTGTCTACTTCATAGCTTTTATTTTAAAAAAACTGGATGACTAAAATGGTTTCTTACTGTTGGGCTTCAGATCACTAGGATAAAACATTGAATCTGATTCATTTGTCCAGCAAAGTTAATGCAAGCTTCGTCTTTATTTCATTTTTAGCTCACCAGTAAGTTAAAGCACATGGACCCCAACATGGTTCCATGATATGGGCTGACCTTGTATCTCAGATGAGGATGAAAAGAGGTTCAAATCCCAAAAGATCCCAACCACAATCATTTCTGAAATACCATTTTCATTCAAGTGTGCGCTCTCATACCAGCCTGCAGCCAAATGCGTTCCAGGATGGTCCAAATATAGGTGGGCCCATGGCGACGGGTAGAGCTGAGGTCTGACACCTCGGACAGAGCCGCTTCAAGACGGGATAGTGCAACTGACGAAGGACTCTGTGAACCTGAAGCAGGATCATAGGTAAGAAATGGGAGCTGTTAGTGCTGCAAATGTTTCCTCATCTTGCACATTAAACCAACTAAACACTAAAGTTGTGATTTACAACCTGAACAATGAATATGCATATGTTAGCATTGATGAGAAGCAGACAGAAACTGTGTTTTCTTCCGTAGAGAAAAAAAAAGTAAAATATTTCAAAGCCAGTAACTATAATGTCCTGAATCCCTGAACACTAAATGTGCAGGTTGCAGATCCTGCTCTAAACACAGGTGTGAGTCACATCATTGATATTTAAACAGCACATCTGGTTTCCGGAACTGGGTTGCAGACAAGCAAACAGGGCTTTTAATCCAGAATAGGTCAAAAGCTGGGGGATTTAGACTGACCTACAAATTCACCTTTCTCACTGCTATTTACCCAAAGCCATAGAGAGAGCAGGATGTGTTTAACTTAAACTAATCAATTCGGCATGTTGCAATCCAAATATGCACAGTGACATGTCGTTTCTAAAAGATTTGAGCAAGCGAGAGAACAGACCAGTGGAGGTGTCCTGGAAGTCAGGCAGGGTGAGGTGGATGGAGGGTTTCCTGCCGCTGGGGCTGACCTCTGTCCTCTCAGGCATCGGTATACTGCTGCTGTCATCTGTCTCGCTGTAACACATCAGAGAGGACATTCACATGTACTGTTTTTGTTTTTATCTGTGAGATTCCACCTGTGACTGAAATTAAAGATCAAGTCCATCTTAAATAAATTGGCTTTAATACACATAATTTGTGTATTACAGCTCGCTTGCTAATAATGAAAAGGAAAAGCAAAGGTGTGCGATAGCCAGGTCCTCCTTCTGCTTTTAGCATTTTGCTATAGTAAAGGTTATGCTAAAGCTAAAAAGTATCAATGACTCACTTTTAACATGAAGGCAGCATAAAGGAAAAATAAGTCAGGAAATGGTCAACTCTTAAATCAGTATTTTAAATAAGAGATAGATAGATAGATAGATAGATAGATAGATAGATAGATAGATAGATAGATAGATAGATAGATAGATATTCTTAAACATTTTGAAATAGCTAGGCTAGCTTAAATTACATTGTTCTGAAAAGTATTTGTCCATTTTTAAAAATACATATTTGTACAACATTTTTCCTTAATAAATACAGTCTCAAAAATTGCACATTAAAGTTTATTAGCTTCCTCAGTTCTTTCCTCCTGCATCTTTTCTCTGTATCAAGTTAGAAGGAGAGGTCAAAGAAAAAAGCCAATGAAACATGAGCTAGCGAGCTAACTGTGTAGTAGAGCTGGGCGATAGAACGATAACGATATGTATTGCGAAAGAACTTTTTCTCGATAGAAAAATT
>NW_005187463.1:2335202-2342618 GCF_000239375.1 Pundamilia nyererei | reverse complement strand
TGATATGAAAAAAATCTCATATCGCCCAGCTCTATTGTGTAGCAACACTAATGCATGCTTCCATGCAGAAGTTCACAGTGTAACCAGTGTGATGTCGAGCATTATACTTTTTACTGTAGCAGAAACTGCACTTCCTGAAGTTCCAGCATGCCATTTATTCAAGAACCACTTGACTGAGCCATTAGTGAAGCCTCAGCTTTGTGGATGCATAGTAAATGCACAACATTCAGGGGGAAAAGATATTTTAAACCTTATTTCTGGAAAAAGTCATAAAATGTGAAGCCGTTTTTAATCAGATTCAAGTGGTGAGTCAGTAGATGTAGTTTTTTAAAACCTGAATTTATTCAAATGAGCTTTATTCTAATTTAAATAGAGATTTCAAAAAAAATACCTACTGGTGTTACCCACACACGTCTACAAGGAGTTTAGTGTGGAAGCTATGCCTGAGAGTCAGTCATCAGCTACTTTGAGTCATTGAAGTGGCCCTCTCCAATGTACTGGATGCAATGATTATCACCTGATGTGAGGTATGGACCATCTAAATTATTTTTTCTTGTGTTCTGGTCAGTGAAATTCTAATGTGTCAACATTTAGTATTTATTATTAGGTATAATTTTGTTTGTGTAATACATAAATAGAGTCTATGGAGGTACCTGGCTTAGCAAACTAGCTAGCATTAGCTGATGCTTTAACTTAGTGCACCACTTTTTGTCCAAATGTTGGTCAGGCGAGCACGAGACAGTCGTCGGTATCAATTCCTTCATGCTCCAGGAGCTGCCTGCATACTCTCGTCACATGAGTCCGGGAATTGCTGTGCACCAAAAGAAACACAGGACCCACCATACCAGAATTTTAACCCAATACCTAATGGCAGTCAGGGTGCTGATGCCTACCCTGTAGAGGCCTGTGTGTCTCTCCTCAGATACGCTTCTACAGACCTTCACTGACCCACCACCAAGAGAGAGCTCTTGAGCAATGGCATGAAGGAGCTAAAACTGATTGAGAACCCCTTCTGCTGCCAAACTGACCAGATCAATATCTCAGATGTTTAACTGACTTCATGCTAAACTCTGATTAAGAAATGGTCAGAGAGTATATTTGTTGTTCATCCTCCTAGCTCCTTCAGGAACTATGTGAAAATAAAGAGTTAGATGGGAAATTTTTACAAAGAATATACATTTTCTGTGCATTTTTGTCTGTATTCGTTCTACCAGCCTTCATTTATAAATAAATATAATTTTTGCATTTGTTTTTTTTTTATATTTGTATTTTTGTATTGCCTTTAGTGTTCAGTTATTATGAAGGGTAATAATGAGCTTTGCTGTATGTCAGTTCTGGTATTCAAAACATGAAAAAGGTCAACATCTCAAAAGCACTCAGGTCACAGGTAGGACATTATATCAGAAAAAGCATTAATGCGTGAACACACACACACACACACACACACACACACACACTGAATAACACCGTAGCAGAGACAGCCGCCCCCTCCCAGCCTCATCGTGCACAACAGCACAGAAACTATTTGAGCTAAACGGTAATGCACATTTTGCAGCGCACGATAAACAAAGTAGCGCCAATGCTTATCTCTCTTGTGCATGCTCACCTGGAGCGGCTGACATCATAGCGGCTCTGCCAGTGCTGCAACATCTCCTCACAGGTATGCAGGGCTGCAGCCGGGCCGAGCAGCACCTCTTCAAGCTTTACCTTTGTGAACAGCAAACTAGAACAAGAAAAAGCCACAATGCATTTTTGTTTAAATTTGAACTGTTTTGTTTTGTTTTTATAACCAGAACATCTGTTCATATAAGATTAATTTACGTTAATCTGTAAACTTAGTGCATGAGATTGAAAGCCTTGAACAGTTCTTATTGTTACATAAAAGATTGGAGGGGATGTAAAAGCTACCAGCTATTATCCCCTGCAACAGACTTTAACCTTATTTGGTTACAAGAGTTAGAAAACACATCACAAGACATAAATTTGCATGCAAGCATGTGTGTTTGTGCTAGTGCAGTAGCTGGGAGCTTAGAGCCCATAAACATATTGCATGTAGAATAATGCACATATGGATCAACAGAAGCAGAGACAGTAAAGATAGTCATCAACAACAACCTCTAAGAGTTGTGTGTGTGTTGAGAGGCTGATGAGAGGAGGCTGTAGAGTGTTTCCGCTCGGCCCTTTTAGTTGAAGACAACTGGTTAAGTGATGTGGGAGTCTCTGATGTGAAAGTCTGTATGTTTGTGTGTGTGTGTGTGTTTGTGTGTGTGTGTGTGTGTTTGCCGTTGTGTGTGTGTAGTAATTGCCAGAAGGGGCTCTCAGAGGATGGGGTCTGTCATGGGCATCACTCATCCATGAGTGTGAGGAGGGAGAGAGGGAAAGAGGCAGAGAGACTATGGTGTTTGCAACATCTGACGCCAAGCTGTCCACTGCCTCTGTTGAAGGCTCCTCCAATTATTCTGTGCTCTCCTGTCAAGGGGGAGGGAGGGAGTATGGAGGGGGGAGGCGGTGGGATGAAGAAGAGATGGATGAAGTGATGGAGGGAAGGTGAGGATCAATGGCTGAGCGAAAGGAGTTCGTGTCAGGGGAGAAAACTCTTGTTGAAATGCGCCTCGTTACTGACTCATGGGTCGGTGCACGGCTGGGAGAAGGGAGTGTGTGCGGAGGGTGTGAAGCAATGATGGAGGGATTTTTGAAAAGAAAAAAATGTACGCGTGTGGGAGGAACGGGGTTGGATTTGCTGACATGCAGATGACAAGTGCTGCCGAGGGACGCTGAGTTAAGGATACGCCTGCCAGTAGGAGTCCACCAGAGTGTGTACGTGTGGTTGTGTGCATCTCTCTAGACTCCCCGTTACCGGTGTGACAAAGCGTTTAGAAGCTTTGTGATGATGTAAACCCATCTAAGTGTTAAGATGTGACAAAGTGTGTGTGTGTGGGTGTATCTCACGTGAACAAAGAACCGCGTAACCTGAAAGTTTGTAATTATTTTCTAATAAAGCTGCTGAGTTTCAAATGAGCATGTAAAACTTATATTGTGTAATGTTTGTACAACAAATAATATAAATTTCATACTCATTCACAGATAAATTACAGTAATCTTGCTTTTTTCTTCCAGTCAGTTTCAATTTGTCATTAATGAAACCCACTCCTTCATGGTAATTTCAAAATAAGAGCTTGCAAAGAAATAAATTTGCAAGTTTCTTCTGAAACTGAAAGAAAACTAGAGTTCATAGGAGGCCATTAATATGGTTAATGGAGCTACATAACTAAAAAAGTGCTTTGAAATCAGCAAAGATACCCTGTTGTTCTGAATCCCTTGTTTAATTTAATGAAGTTCAAGTTATTGTATATTGTGCACACTCACTGATCACTCTCTAATCAGCCAAAGGTGATTTAAGTGTTGGTGCCAGATGGGCAGGTCTGAGTATTTCAGGAACTGCTGATCTATTTGGATTTTCCCACATAACCATCTCTAAGCTTTGCAGGGAATGGTGAAAATGCCTTGTTGATACCAGAGATCCAAGGGAAGATTGGCCAGAGTGCTTCAACCTAATAGGATGGAAACAGGGGCTCAAACAACCAATCGCCACAACCAAGGCATCCATCTCTGAACACACAAGAGATGAAACCTTAAAGCAGACAAGCTACAGCAGCAGAAGACCACAGCGGGTACCTCTCCTGTCAGCTGAGGCTACAATATACACAGGCTCACCTAAACTGGACCACAGAGGACTGGAAAAATGTTGCTCTGTTGCAACATTATGATGGTAGCGTCACAATTTGGCCTAAACAACATGAAAACATGGATACAATATAATCCAATGAACGATAAAACTATAAAACTATAAAACTAAAAAGAAATGTCTCTTGCTGCTTTAATATCCTGCATCTTTTAGAATATTCAAAGGACTGGCTCACCTCAATATAACGCTTTTCCATTGTACTGAAGCGCCTAAAGTGCTTTATACAACATGTGTCATTAACCCAAGAATTTTCCCCTATATTTAAGTGTTTTCTCTGATGATTTCATCAGGAGCAACTCAGAGTTCAGTATCTTCTTCAGGAATACTTTGGCATGCAGACTAGAACAACCAGGAATTAAACCAACAACCCTCAAACTAGTAGATACCCTGCTCCACCTCTGGAGCCATAGCCACCCACAACAACAAACATCTTCAAGAAGATGGTTGTCATTTTCTATCAACTAAATCTTATTTGTAGAGCTTCAAGTGTTCCTCTGCATAAACACTATGAGTTCAGCTCTTGAGTTCCCACTATATGTGAGCCTTTTGCAGACGTTGTTAGGTGCAATGTTGCATCAAAAAAAAATTTTTGGGAGACAGCGGATGGTGAATTACACGCCTCGCTCCCCTCATGCAATATGGCAAACACACCATCCCGATTTGCTGGTCTATTTAATTGTAAATTTCCCATATTTCCCGCTGATATGTCAATGCTGCCACTACTGCCCTGCATTGCTGCTTGCTCTTTCAACCCATCCACCACCCCGGCATCTACCTGTAGGCTTCATGGCTAGATTAGACCATCATCATTCCCTAGATGCCAGTTTCTAACTATATTCTGCTACTGTAACAAATAATCAAACGCGAGTTTTCGGACTTCTGGAAAGCGTTGAAAGGCTTTTGAATAATGTTTGTAGTGCTAAATTTCACTAGGCTGCACTACTTTTGATAAAAACTGGAGTTAAAATGATGGGGAAAGCTCAATTAATTTCATTACTTGCATCTTTTATGTACAAATATTGTCATCATTTACTAGTTAATTCCAATATCTTTTACTTGTTGGTAAAAGTAAAAGCAGCTGGAATATACTTTCAGATTAAAAGCTTAAAAAGGGATGTGTTTTGCCCTTTCGGTTAGTGAAAGGCTTCAGTAGCATCAAACATGATGAACGTCATCTGAAAAACAGCAAAGTGAAGCAAACTGTTACAACGGAAAGGTTGAAAAAGACTTATGTTTGCATTCAAGACATTTTTATTCTTGTAGCAATCAGAAAACGGGAACATCGGCATATGAAATTGGTAAAATTAGGAAAAGATGTCACCGTCACTGATATAGGGCTTCTAATATGGCATATTAGAAGGTATAAAAAAAAAAAAAACAAGTTTGTTGAAAATATAGCACAGTAAAGTCATATATTCATTCTACAGCGTGTTTTTGCACGATTAATTCACTGTGAACATAAAAAAGAAATATCAACTGATCTAAGTCATCCAAGGATAGAGCCTTTTCCTCTATTACAATCAGTGCTCTCCCTCACAGCTCCACAACAGACAGATTTCATCAAGATTACAACATTCAAAACTGCACATGAAATTACAAAGGCTGTCATTTCCAGCCTCCTGGGAGTGAGCCTGGTGTGTGCAGAGTGGAGTGTTTGAGGATGCATAGCAGTGAGTAGTGTAGCTCAGAGTAAGAGCTCAGTGGTGGCTGGCTAAGAGCGGTGAGCACCAGCGTAAACTCCATATAAAAATAGCTAATAATGTTCCTTAGAAAAAGTGGTACATGTACAGTATTACTCATTTTGCACTCCCACAGATCAGAGTGCGGATACTCTACAGGCAGATGGGTGCACGCACACACACAGGAAAGTGCACGTGTGCGTCACACTCGAGTATATAATGAGTATACAGTTATACAGTATGCACATCCATAGAGAATAACACGCAAGACCCATGCTTGCTCAGAGCACATAGTAATCCAGGCCTGCATGTGCAGGCTAACACATGCTTGTGCAGAATCACACACACACGCTCCTGCTGCAACATCCCGTTAGATGAATGCAGAATCAAAGGCTGGGATTAATCATTCTCTTTAGTACAAACTGTGAGACCACAATCACTGTCTCTTCTCCTCTCTCTCCCTCTCATACACACACATGCACACATGCAACCCTCCCCCTCGTCCCTGTATTGCCTCAGCTCTCTCAATCTGTAGCAGAATCCCATTTCACATTGAAATGCATGCCTCTTTACTGAGTGATTAAATTTTCAAAGAAAAGGGAGAAATGGAGACTGAAAGATAAAAAAAGAGAGAGACAAGAAAAGGAAGAGAAAGAAAGAAGGAGATAGGATGAGACGGAGAGACAGAAGACGGCAGAAGCCGGGGGTAGAGGATGTGGGAGAAAAAGGAGGAAGGAGAAATTGTGTATGCTACAGTGAGCTGACAGTTTGCTGTGGTGCAGAGAGGCAGTGGCAAACAAGAATCACACACATGCATGCACACATGCAGTGACACACAAACATGCGTGAGCAAGATTACGATCTCAAACACACGGTCGCATCCTCTTCGCCCCCTCCACAGCAGACAAGTACACGCACAAAACACACACATGCACGACTGTCGCGGAATGCGAGCTTTGATCTCAGATGCTCGCTCACGTATTCAAAGCAAATGATATTCAATGAGCTCGTTACTGAGAAAACACATCCTTTCACACCAAGTCTTTTGGATCTTTTATTCTCTGACTCTGAGGTCTGAAAATGGGCCTCAGTCCAGATGGTCCAGAATGTTCTAGGATGGATTTAGGACCATGTTTCTGTTTGCAGTGGCTGGTTGCATTGCATTGCAAGTTCAGTGATACAGTGTTTGCAAAAGGCTGTCATAATATTTGACTATTCCTCTCTGTCTGCATGACAGTATGGAAACAAGCATACTCTGTAGGTTCAGGTGGAGACATTGATGCATTACTATATAAATTTGAGATTTAACACTGGTGTGCCTGTGAAAAACCTTAGATGGCTCAGTCAGTGAGCTAAAAAGCTGCTGCCACACAGTCACACAACAGTGTCATCTGCATAGAAATTTAGTTAATTTTTTAGGAAAAGCTATTCTTGCCTGTACATATCCACACAACTCAATAACACCACCAGGTTACAACTTGCTAGCTATATAGCTAGCACTGAAACTAAATTTATCTGGCTTTCCTCACTAATTTATTATGTAAAGGCTGGCTGGCTAAGGGTGAGAAAGAAAGTGAAAAGAAGGAAAAGGGAAATTACAAGGTTGTCATTATTTCATAGATTCAATTTTGAATAGTTAAAATGAACCGATTGAGGCAGATACTAGCAGCTAGCAACTAGCATTTTGAGTTGCACTTCTGGTGACTCTTCTTTTGGCTCTTTTTTTGGTCTCCACCTACTTCATCATAAGCTGCCAAAATGCTCCACTTCATCTGACTGGCTTCACATACATCACTTTAAAAAACCTAAAAGCAGCTACTGCGAATAAAAATAGGATAAGAAAGAGGATATCAAGAAGCTAATCAGCTGCTAGCTGCTGCTGCTAAAACAGCTGCTAAGAGAGCAGCTGAGGGAGAAGCAGAAGGGAACACACTGACACCAGTGTTGCCAACTCCTCAGTAAGGAAAATCGCTATTGGTTGTCCTAAAAGTC
>NW_005187463.1:2325671-2334708 GCF_000239375.1 Pundamilia nyererei | reverse complement strand
TCTTTTAGCAATTGTTGTTTTTTTAATGTCACAATTCCAACCCTGCTCCTTTACCCGGGCTTGGACCGGCAAAAGTGACCCGAAATAGGCACTCTGGTGGAGTTACTTTGTGTGTGTTTATAAGTAGTTTTAAACCTTGTGATCCACAAAACAGCATAAGAGTAAAAGAGTAAAAGAAGAACTGACTGCATTACAGCTTGTTGATATGCACTTTCACGTCTTTTTTAGCGACTTTTTTTAGAAGAAAAGTCACTCAGGGGTCTGAAAACTCGCTAAATATAGCGACAAAGTTGCCAAGTTGGCAACACTGACTGACACTAGAAAATCTTTCAGTATAAAGCTAATGCAAAAAAAAAAAAATTCACCAGTGCCCTGCTCATAACTTTATCTTTGTAATCCAACTTAGACCAGCTATCACTTTAGCTATAATGTTTTTAAGCTATTATGCACTTCATGATTATTGATTGGCTAATAGTTTGGGCTTAAGCAACTAGAGCCAGCCTATTCACATCGCTACTGTATGCCTCTCTCTCCACTAATCTGATGGCTTAGTTTCAATGTGTTACTGACTTGACAGTAAATTATTATTACAGGTAATAACAAATAATACATCTGGTAAACCTCGATTAATGGTTCATTAGTTCCTTTCAGGAAACTACCAACAAAAAGATATGTTTCCTTCTTTCTTTCCTTTGTTTCTGACTCAGTGTCTTGGTAGTGATCTGTAACAACAGTTTGGAAACAACAACGATGCTGCCTGCTCTATCCATATGACCTCATGGTTACCGGGGCGATGGGGATTCCTGGCGCAGAGAGTGATGTGATTGGCTGAGCCCGGAAAAGAGCTCTTAAATGGGTCAAAGCAGTCAAGTGTCTCTGCGAAGGAGGTGTGTGTGTCTAAGAGTGTGTGATTGTGCATCGAGACAGTGGGAGAACGCGTGCGAGCTACCGACTGTACCTACAGCACAGATCGGTAAATCAGTTCTGTAATCAACAGTGTCTTTCCTGGATCTTCCCACTCTGTGTTTTTCTCCTTCTGTCAGGCTCTCGTGTCCTTCCTTCCTTTCGCTGTTTGATCAGTTTTGTTGTTTTTTTTTTTTCTTGTCTGCATTTCCTCTCCCTCCTGATCTATGGATGCACCCCATCTGTCTGCTCTGCGACCGTGGAGGCCAACACTGACCCCAAATGGCTGTACTCTGTAATGCTTGACTGGGCTTTGAGATAGAAAGAAAACACATCAGAAAGATGATGCAACATGCTTCCAAATTATTGTTAGTGTGAAATAATTGGCCTTGATAGTTAATGTTGTCAGTGTCAGATACAATAGAGCTTTTCCCACTGCTAATGAGCATGTTTTTTGTTTTTTTAGATGTTTTTGTGCCGGATGACTAGAATTATGTGAGTGAAATACTGTTAGGAAAGAAACTAGAGCTATGGGCTCATGCTGCAACCAACCTGCTTCAAATCAAACCGGATTCTAATTAAAAATCGTTCTTATCACTTTCTCATACTTATGATCTTGCGTACTTTGCCTACTACAATACTTTATCTATTAACTCTGGTATACTTTAAAAGTCTTGGTCGAATATGATTCTGCACAAAAGTGAAGAAATGGTTAGTAATACCAGCCCTGAAGCCAAAGGTCAAAGGTTCAAGCCCTTAAACCTGCAACATGTCCTTTCACATCACTACTTTCCTCCATGCCCAAAATGAGTTCACTTTAATTGTCAAAGTGTGTGTGCTTAGCGTAGCGGACAGGTGGGTTTATGTGTTAGGACGTCTTAGCTCAGCCAGGACAGCAGTGCTTAGGTCTGGGTCAGAGCTGCAGTGTTAAAAGGGTAAGGGTGTATGAGGGGCATCGGTACCGCAATGCAGACTTCCACTCTGGCACGTCTAAATAAGGCTTCAAGTGTGTGTGTGTGTGTGTGTGGTGTGTGCTTGGCCTTTTGTGTAGCGGAGCAGACACCCTATCCCTACGGAGAGGACTGGTGTTAGGATAGAACCTGGCTGCACCGCTCTCTGGAGCTCTCTTACACACACACTTAAAAAACAATCTACAAAGTGTTAGAAGTGCAGCGATCGATTGAATTATCCTCAGTCCACCAACATTTTCTGTTGCGTACGTGTGTGCATGTGTGTGTGTGGGATGGCATAGTAGGTTTTACTTGAAGTTGTCAGGGTGCTGGCCGAGGGCCAAAGTAAGGGTGTCCAGAGCATGACGGTGGTGTTTCTGGGCACTGAGCAGCAGGGTGAGCAGGTGGAGGGAGTGTAAGTCATCCCCACAGAGAGACAAAGCTGCCTGAAGGGGCTCCATAGCTGCTGATACCTGCCAGATAAACACCAAATTTGTCAAAAAGAAAAAGAAAAAAAACAAGTTTGTCAAAAACAAAACAAAAAAATAAGCTTCAGTATTGATTCCATTGGCTTGCTTTTACCTGGCGTACGATGGCCAGCTGCAGAGCCAGGTACATGGCAATCTGCGCATCCTGAGGGTCCAGTGAATGAGCTCTGTAGAGGGAAGACAAATAGCTCAGTGAGGGTGGACTGTTGAACTGTGTGGCTCGCTTGCGTGGCTGAAACACGTGATAGAGAATGAAACAAGCCTGACTTACTTTTTCAAAGCATTTAGTGCCTTTTTGTTGAAGTCGTTTCGGTCTGTGGTCAGAGAAGCTGCAGGAAAAATGGGAAATTTACAATTTCAGATAAAAATAAAAGCTGATGATGGACTACGGTTCAAGCAAGTTAAAACAAGAGTTGGAATCAGGGGCAGTTATATGAAGGCCTGTGTCTTGACAAGTAGCTTAGACAGTCCATCATTGTTGATGTTGACTACACTATTTCCTATTAGCCAGAAATGAGACCTACCGTATTTTTCGGACTAATAAAGCGCACTTAAAATCCTTTAATTTTCTCAAAATCGACAGTGCGCCTTATAATCCGGTGCACCGCATGTATGAATTCTGGTTGTGCTTACTGGCCTTGAACCAATTTTATGAGGTACACGGCGCTCAAACATCTGTTTTAGTACGACTTTGGTAACCTACGAAGCCGCACCGCCTGATGGCTTGCCGGAGCATTACGGCTACCGTAGTCAGGAGCCTCGAGGAGTAATCTGGGTCCAAAACTCCGTCATCTTCAGGTCCCAAAGTCAAATGAACATCGTGGCATCACTGAGAGTTAAAAACTGTCTAAATTCTTTCATCTTTAATAAAATGATCAGCGTTGCTGCTTAACCAGGTGTAACAATTAAGTTTAACATCCAGGCATCCATGAAACCGGATATTCTGAAATTTTACGGAGTTAGCAGAAAGTTAGCTCGCTATTTTTTACCTTAATATAATATACCATGTTCTGACTGAGAGATTTCTGAAACATTAAAACTTACAGCTCTGCTATCACAATAAAAGTTAACGTGGCAGGATGCTGTAAACAGATCAAACTTCAGTCGGGAGAACAAATGAGATAATCCATCCACAATACGAGGTTAGTCATTAATATACAGCAACAACATGGGAATAGAGCAGCTGCGAGATAATTCTACATTAATGGATCAATGGTACAGAAGAGGAGGAAGCAAGAAGAATGAGTTGAGTAAAGTTTGACTTCTCTGACTGTTTTGTTTCGCTTAATGCTCCTCATAATCTGGTTCGCCTTATGGTCAGACAAATACGGTAAATTGTGTCCTATGGAGCAGCTCAAACTCATCACAAGGTTTTCTAGCTAGCTGCCTTCACCTACACTTCACTTACAGTTTTGCATTATGCTGACTGACGCTCAGGTTTTAGATTGCTCCAACGCTCCATTTCGTATGAGGTCAATGAGAGCAGATAATTCACTAAGCTCAGGGAAAAGCTCTGGCTATGGACATAGTTTCCCTACACTTGTTGCTCGGTTCCTTTTTTGGGGAGCAGTTTGAAAAAAGAATACCAGGAAATAAACTTGTTTCAGAGAGTGGATGAACTGACAGGTTTTATAAAGGTCCAGTCTAATATAAGGCAAACATGAATTATTGAATCAGGCAATGCTACTCTCACAGACCCAGAATAAAAAGTCCCATAGACAGTAAGATCTAGTTAACACTTGTCGACTAAGCTATTTCCTGCTGGCAGCGGACAGAATTTAAACTGTGTCCATTGGAAATCAAGTGAACCCAACATCAGCCCTGAACTCATTACAAGGTTCTGTAGCTGGCTGCCTTCTTCTTTGCTTGACCACAAACTGCTGCTTTTCTCAGGGAATTCCAAACAAATGACCAGTGGTATTGTTTTTATTTTGGACAGGATGTTCTCCATATATTTCTTCAGATTGTGTGGTTAGATTTACCATCAGAGGCCTGCAGACTGCAGCAGAGTCCCAGAGCCAGGTAGGCTTTAGGCAGAAATTCTCCTGCTTCCTCCCCCATAGACACCACACTCTGGGACAGAGCCTCTGCCTCCTTGATCTGCATACACACATAAACACATTAACCTCTGAAGGATGTTAGCTGGGATGAATATGCGGCAGAGGGACGAGGAAAAACACCCAAGTTGAATCAATTTTTGGTGCAACAATAAGCTACATGGAGATTGGGCTGTTCGAAGCATCGCGCAGAACTGTCTCTTTGTCTTCTATCTCTTTGTGTAATCCCCAGCTGACTCTGTGATGTGGAGATCAGTGCTCTGTAGAAGCCATACCATCTGTTACAGTCGACTCAGTCGACTTCTTGTTCTTTTTGGGGCTTTTGTGGCTCTTTGAGACTCTGGTTGCGAAGCTGGGATCAATCACATGCCTCCCTCATGGGTGAGCATGATGGATAAGACTGATAAAACTCATAAAAATAAAAATATCTATATTTGCTGTGTGAATTGTGAGGTACTGTAAAGTGAGCTGAAAACTTTGCCAGTCTGTCCAGCAAAATGTGTCTGCGATGCAGTGGGGAGGGACGTGAGTTTAGTGCGAGGACAGTCCGGACAGATTTGCTTGAAGGACAGCGCAGAGTTTGCTGAAGGACACACGCTCGCCCACACACACAGCAGTAGACTGCAGGCGGTGTGTGGCTGAGCCGAGCCGAGGTGCTCTGAGCTGAGGAAAAAGTGTGTCACTCCGTGTGAGGTATGGCTGGTGGCTGGTGGCGGGCGGGCAGGTGGGTAGATGGGCGTGGGTGGAGGTGGGGGGGTAATGCCTTTGACAGCACACCAGTGCAACAGCAAGCAAACTGCTCTGACACCCCCCCTCCGCTTCATGTCCTCCTCCTCCCTTCATCCTCCTCCTCTGTTCTCTCTCCCTTCCTCTGAATCCAGCCCTCGCTCTTTTAAAGCCTGCGCACAATAGACCAGCCGTTTACACGCGGACCCTGTCTGTGCACGTTTTAGGCAGATTATGATTTTGTTTTTTTTCTCCTCTCCTTGAACAGTGTGGAGAAAGAACACGTCGCCATTGTCTGTGGAAAACCTTGAATCTGCAAAAAACTGCTCTTCAGGAATTTAGAAAAGCAGCTTTACGTGCAAGATCGAGAGTCCCACAGTTCATGGTGATGTCACTGGTTTGGGGGATTTCAGATATGTCTACAAGAAACCTACGAAAAACCAAAGAAAAGAGCAAAAAATGTTAAAATACGTAACGTTGTTGGCTGCAGTAAATATCAGCCCAGACTGTCCAGTGGAGCTGATGGTGGATAACAGTGGCACATTTATGTAATGCCACACTGCACTACGACCATAGTGTCCCATTGTGATTACGGCTGTAAGCTCCTTAGTGTTTCCAGCCTGCCATGATCTCCAGCCACTGACAGATGTGCTCTCTCCATTTGCCTCTGTTAGCTCCACTTTTCTAATCTCTCTTTCTCTCTCCAACTCCCTCTCTCCCTCTACACTAAATAACACTGTTGGTGTTATTTTCTCTTTCCTGCTGAGATCATGCACTGAAGGAATATCCAAGCAGGCCCGGGATTCACAGTAGTAGTGTGTAACTGCCTGACTGACCCCAGCATCAATCCCAAATATCAGGGGTCTCGAACTCCAGGCCTCGAGGGCCGGTGTCCTGCAGTTTTAGATCTCACCCTGAGTCAACACACCTGAATCAAATGATTAGTTCATTAGCAGGCCTCTGGAGAACTTCAAGACATGTTGAGGAGGTAACTTAGCCATTTAAATCTGCTGTGTTGGATCAAGGACACATCTAAAACCTGCAAGCCACCGGCCCTCGAGGTCTGGAGTTCGAGACCCCTGCCAAATATTTAGGACCCGGTGATGTCGTCTTACAACTTTTGATCAGCACATTAGATGCACTATGCAATTCTGTGACTCGATTTTATGTTATATTCTTGTAAGTACTAGCCGAAGCTGACCATGTGCAAGAAAACTGCTTCCATGGGAATTAAGAAGGTAAGCAGCAGCCAGGTGGTGCTAATCAAATGCACCTGATGAACTAATCATCAGCAAGTATGAGCATCTCTTAACACAAAGCTAAATGTTCCCAAGAGGGAAAGAAACTGCAAAAATCCCAGCAGCTACATCTCAGACTCTACAGACCTCAGCCAGCATGTTAAATGTTAAAATTCATGGCAGTACAATTAGAAAAAGACTGAAGAAGTATGGCTAGTTTTCCAACTGCCAATTGGGTCGAGTGATGTTTTTGTGACAAAGCTAGAGCTCTGCAGCAAAAAAACTAACCACAAAAAGTCATTTTATCCCAATAATCTTAGTTTTATAATTGTTAAAAAAGCAAAGCTGTTCTGTTTTCCAACTACTTAAATCTTTTAGTAGCACTAAACCATGGGCTGTTTCAAGCATCTGACTGAGGGTGTAAAAATGTTTTTAACTGACACCCACAAAGCAGTGGAAAACTATAAAATGATATCAAATGGCTTCCAGCTTGTAATTCCCACTTTCCAAAATGGCATTAAGAAACGTCAGTTAAGGACAACTGTGAAAAGAAAGGCAAGCTCTGGAAGAACAAATTTACATGGCTGCTGGATAGAAAGGCAACGTAAAACCCCCATATGACTGCAAATTAGCTAAAAGAAGGTTTAACTGACATGAGCGTGGTAGTGCACCATTTCACAACGCAGCTCTGACGCACAAACAAGAAACGCAAGCTCAAGTTTTCCGACTAGTCCCTATAGATTCCGGATGTGAACATCAGTAAAAATTTGGGAGGAGATCTTAAAAAGGCTGTGGTTGCAAGTCAGGCTCAAAATCTCTCTCTAAATACGTGTGAACTTGATCTTCCATTTCTGAAGTTTAAAATAAAGCAACGGTACACTAAGATTTGTTTCCTGCACGTTGTTTCATTTTAAAACTAATGAACTACGTCATTTGCTTGTGGCTTCCCACACTTTTGCATACTGTTTTGCAGGCTGGTTGTGTGACAAGCCTTTTACGCTGTCAGCATCTCTGTCAGTTATGAGCGTTCACATTATCAAGAAATAACACTCAATCACGCTAGCTGCTCCTTGCCTTGAGCTAAATGCTAATACCAGACTGCTAATATACTTACCGTGACAGTGCTGACATGCAGATGTTACCAGATGTAAAGTAAATGTTAAGCTTTGAGGGCAGATGCAGGGGTGCGTGCATGATTTCATTGAAAAGAGCTAATTAGTATGTATCAATGTAATTGCTAAATCCGTTTTAAGAAGAAGAGACGTGAAAGTCGTTGTCATGTGGCAAACAGGGCGGCTTCATTATGGCAAAAATAATAATCACAGTTATTTTGGTGAATATAGAAACCTTGATTTTTAAGATCTCCACCGTGCTTGACATGTAATATGAGGTGTTGTTGGCCAAACGTGGCGCTGTGTATCATGGCTAAACATGATCTAGACCAGGGATGTCCAACTCCAGTCCTACAGAGCTACTGTCCTGCAGCTTTTAGATGCATCTTTGTTCTGTCACACCTGAATCAAATGAATAGCTTGTTACCAGGCCTTTTCCTAACTTGATGGCATGCTGAAGAGGTAATCCAATCATTTGATTCAGCTGTGTTGGAGTAAAGATACATCTAAAAGCTGCAGGGCAGTATTTCTCTAGGATTGGAGTTGGACACTTCTGTTCCAGATGTTGTGTGGTTTGTCCAGATGCAACACAAAGCTGAGCAGTGCTGCCATGTCTTTCTCATGGCAACACTTCCAAGCAAGCCATACTTTTTCAATCTTTTTCCAATTTTACTCATGAACTTTAACATTGTAACTGTAGAGTTTATGATGTTTATGGTTGAAATTTCTCTGCAGATTCCTCCTTGGTATTGAGTTAACACACACCTGAATGGTCAAAACCATCAATTGGTGCTAATTACCCTTTTAATTCCTATGGGTCCAATATGGTTGTACTTGGTTTTTCACTTAGTTTGCTGCTTTTGAATTTTGCATTGGTTTTGATAATTAAATAATAGCATTGTGTATGTCATGTTTTACTTTTATTACCATGTGTAGATGTGATTTGCAAAACAAAGTTTTCAACGTGTGGGCGCGATGTGAGAGCAGTGTCTGTGTCACTATATCTTTGTTATTTTTTGTTTCATTAATGCAAATTTCTTTTGATGTTTATATTGGAAATCCTGGACACAGGATGTATGAGGATATATTTGCTACTCTGCATCTCTGTGTCACTTCTTTATAGTTAATGGCATAATTTCCAGCACACTGCAAAACAGACAAGGAAAACAGCTCCACCTACAGAAATGTATACATAGTAAATTTACACCACAACATGTATGCCTGGGAAATTTAGTCCAAACATCGCAGCGAAAGTCAAACAACATAAACATTTTTTTTTAAATATAATAATTATTATTATATAACTGCCAAGTCTTACAGATCTGCCCCTAAAAGTACATGTCATGCCAACAAAGGAAATCATCAGCATTCTAATCAAAGCATTTTTCAACCATTTTTTTAAAAGTTCTCTTTCCTTTATTTAAGCATTGAATAGATTTTTCTATCAACTGATCAGAAGCATAGACATCTGTTAAGTAAAGTACAGGCTCTTGGTAAATGCATTGAGGAAATTAATGACTGGTTGTGCCACAATTTTCTCCAGCTAAACAAAAACAAAACTGA
>NW_005187463.1:2315822-2324736 GCF_000239375.1 Pundamilia nyererei | reverse complement strand
AGCTGCAAAAAGCCAAATTAGCCAGAAATAATTTGAAAGTATTTAAGTTGAAGTTTTTCCCCCTTTTTTGCAAGTAGATGTTACGTGTGTAATTACCCAATGCAGCTGATCAATGCAGACTTTAGCAGCCAACAAGGGCAATGAAGGGTCTTCTGGTCTCATCCTGGCACACTCTTTAAATACAGATACAGCACCAACCCCCTGAAACGCACACACACATACACGGAAATGTCAATGACAAATTGTGATTAATGAGCAAACAGCAGCCACTTATCATTCAGCCACAGATGACATGGATCGCTTTTGAGCGACTGTATCAAACATACATTAACTGTCCTCACACAGCCCTAATAGACCCATTTAGACACACGGTCACTTAATACATGTAGGTCAATCATTAATGGACCACGTGCACGTGCACATGCGTGAGCACATGTGCGCGTGCACGCCCGCCGGCCCTAAATAGAAGCAGATCTGACAACACTGAGGCGGTCCCTCTCCTTCTAGGGAGCAGCCTATTTCTAGATCTCACCATTGATCTGCAGTCACTTTATCATGCAATCCACATCAATTTTTCTGTCACACGCATGGCTCTGTGCGCACACACACGCAGACACAGACACTTAGAGACTGAAAGAGCACTGTGAGGTATTCTGAGGACTCCCATTTAAAAAATGTGCCTTTTTAAGATTACATTTCATTACCATGAATACCTAGATAGATAGAATAGATAGAAGATAGCTATCTCCTTTGGGTGTGATGTGGTGTTTTATTTAAACGGAGAATTGAGCTCACTTTCCGGGCGGCCATGAGTGACAGGCCCAACTGGTGCCACAGGTGAAACTCGTTGAATGAAAACTTCATGGCTCGTTCCAGACACTGCGAGGAGAAAAACAAATACACAAACATGTTTAAGTTATGAAACTTTGTACAAGTAGAGTGCGCCGATAAGAGTGGACGGTTCGGTGTGGACATTAAGCTTTTTGTTTTCCTTTACAGTCACAAAGCTGAATGGCCACTGTTCGTAGTCACATTCCTCTCGCTCAAAATCGATTGTCAGTCAGCGCTCACCACCCACTCTGTGCTGTTTCAGTACATAATGATGTGAGTGATGTGTGTGTGGACAAGCACAGGATGGCGTGGAGCGCCGCTCAGTCAGATGTTGTCAGTCATGCAGAAGCGAGCTACATCAAGAAAAAAGGTCTGCCAAGTAGTAGGATTAAAAAATGTGCACTTATTAGAAAGGTTGCACACAAAGTAACATGCAGACAAAGATGCCATGCTGAATAGAGCAAAGGCACACAATACCAACCTCTGTAGGATTTAATTGAATAAGAGAGTGTGGAATATGTAGCTAATTGTAGTCGTGAATGGGCTCTGTATTTTCTAACATGAACTGAAGCGTGTAAGAAATGTAATGGTTCACTGCAGGTCTTTATGAAGCTATATGAAGCTGCAACTGTCTCTGCTGCTACTGGCAGTATTGCTGACCCTTGTTAACCCAGCTAAATCAGGCCCCAAACCATTACAAATCCCTACTTAACCTCTGTTTAGAAGGGTTAATATATAGAGCTCGAAGTAAGCTTCAGCCAAATTGTAATAACAGAGGTTAAAAGATACAAGTGCGTTAAGTCTCCTACTATACAGTACTTTGAGCTGCACCATATATAACTGTTGTATCAACTGGACTAAATGCTTACAGTTTTGCACTATTGACAAACAATGGAATGACAATTAGCCCTGTGATAGACGTGTCAGATGAGACATATGTGTTTAAGAAAATTGATGGAATTAATTTAATTAGATATTATTGATTGATAACTTTTTCTAAAAACTGGTTCAAGAACCACCTATGAACAATGTTTGCAAGGATGCCACTTGTTTTAAGGATATAGTAAGTAATTTTCTGAATTATGTAACGGAAAAAAAATAAAATTGTGTTCATTCATTAGTGTGAAATTATGTCTTCCAACAGCAACTTCCAACCACTTACGTAACTACACCTTATACATATCACAAATAGCTTTTAAATCTTTTAAACTATAATGACCATCTAATAAATGCACAGCTATGTTTTCATCATCGTTTTCTCATTATGTCTTCCTCCACTTCCACTTCATCCTCTTCCTCCTCACTTCAACCCACCACATGAAATTCACCTTATGCCTGAAGTCAGGGAACATGCAAAAACATTACTATTTATTCCCGATATCGTTGCAGTTACTCCTAGATATTGTCAGGCTGGCTAAACAAGAAACAACAGTTGGTTAAAAGCTAACAATATGCAGGCTAATATTAGGCTTGAGTATCCTAAAAATCGCTTGATTACATTCCCATATCATATGAGTTTATTTACTAAACATCACTAAGAGTCCAACAATGTTCAATTAACTTCAAAGAAAGTTTCACTAACAGCGGCTAACAACAGCTAAAACAGCAGCTAAAACAGCGGCTAACAGCGGCTAAAACAGCAGCTAACAGCGGCTAAAACAGCAGCTAACAGCGGCTAAAACAGCAGCTAACAGCGGCTAAAACAGCAGCTCTTACTGACAGAAAAGTTCAGGATATCCTCAGTAACTCTCTTTAGCATCGCTGTCATCAGACAGTCATATTTAAAAGTGGGATAAACAGCGGTCTAACAACAGACACTCACTATAGATGAATGATGACTAAAGTTGTTTGGATTACAGCAACCACCAGAATAATGCACTTGAACTGGGAGGGGTAAGAAAACCGAATTCAGCTGACTGCAGTCTTCAAGCTTCTATCGGTGAGATTTTACACGGTGTACCTTTAAAGAGTGCACAAGTAGGCAGGTGGGGGGTGGGAGGTTTAAATTATACAACATTGATTCTGGAAACTACAGTTCATGTTTGGTTTCATAATCAGGCCAAAACTACATGACTGGGTTAATGACAATGTTTGGGTGGGTTAAGGTAAAATTTGACAAGCTGACTATCACATAGAGACACCTTACAGGTGAGAAACCAGCTGTGTCGACTAAAGGGCAGCATTTGAAGCCCTGAGACTGACCAAACATCTATCCATCTGTCCATCCAGACATCCTGTTAACTAGAGAGATGGACCCTATCCCAGCTGACTTTGGGTGAGAGGGTAGGGTACTCCCAGGTCACTAGTCCATCCTAGTGGGTATAATTCATAAAATGATTATTTCCTGTTTGAAAAACTGACATAAATAAACATAAATTATGACATCACCAGTGATTAGTGTGAATTATTAATTACTAGAGTTTAAATTTTAAAAATAAAATTTACTAAAGTTTAATTAAGTTTATTAGCAATAGTCCTTTTAAAGTTTTTCAGTCAGGTGCTTATGTTATAATGAAAGTGTTTCTGCTACTACTCACAGTGGACATTAGGAGACATAACAGTGCTGTAAGCAGGAAAAACACGTTAGACCTTATATAAAACTAAGATGGAGCTGCGGCACATACTTGACAGATTAAAGGGATATCATTCAGTTTCACTTGCTGGGCCCACGTCTTCATTTGAGGTTTGATAGCGTTTTAGTAGATAAAGGTGAATGGCTTGGGCATGAATTGAGCTGCGGTTTGGGGAAGGCCTTGAAGGGGACTGGCCGCGGCTCCCGGGCCTGGCAGATCCTCGTGTACTAAATATAAGTGAAGAAGTTAAAGAATTAAAAGGGGAGGGAGGGAGGGGCATGTAAACAAGATCGAACAGCTTGTAGAACTGGGGGAACCTATATAGATGAGAACCGGAAGGAGCGTGTTTGGGGGCGTGGTCCCGCTTCTGAAATTCAGATACTTTATTTCCAATTATTTAGTACAACATTTGCCTTTTTTCCTCTCCTCCACAGCTCAAGACTGAAATACCATTTGGAGACACGCAAAGAGTGGAACTTTTCAACTCAGGTTACTAAGTTACTGTCACGATCTGCGGGAGCAGACTGTGTGAGCTGTGAATTGTGGACCCAAATGCAGATACAAAGGGAGGCGGAGCTTGACTTAAGTTTCAAACGGAAAACAAGCCTTTATCATGGCTGATTACAAGAAGGCAAAACAAAGCAACAAGGACAGTAGCGAAACTAAACTAGAACGTAAACTGGGAAAACGAAAAACTATGAAAACTGTGACTCAACTCTAAGAACTATGAGAAGACGTGAGGGAGGTAACACAGACGACCTGGCAAAGACAGAATGAAAACACACAGACTAAATACACACAGGAGGTAATCAGGGGAAGTGGAAACATATGGAGAAACAGCTGACAAAAATGAACATCATGACGCCACAGGGAAAAGTAGCACTAAGCACGATGAACATATAAACAAGACTTTCAAAGTAAAACAGGAAACATGATGGGACACAGACATGACACGAACTTGATAACATGAGCCACGCAGACATGAAACACACGAAGGGCGAAGGGGACTTAAACACAGGGGATGAAGACACAAGGGGAATCTGATGATAACTATAACAAGGCAACATAGGCAAAATAGACATGAGCACATAAACAATGAATATCAAAATATAAGAAAATGAAAAAACACAGGGTTACGACCCAGGACTGTGACAGTTTGTGCTTCAGACAAACATTCTGTGCACAAAATGAGAACCGTGACCTTTGACTCTGACTTCCACTGACAGGAAGGGTATTGAACTGAACTGGAATGCGTACAAGAGTAAACTAGCTCTAGAGATTTATGTTTTTTAAATGCATCAGTGGTAAGATAAAATCTTTACAGTATATGAATAAGAGATAACGTTTATATTCCTTAGTATTACTACTTTGATAGACAAGTCTTTGGAATAGGTTGCTTATTTTCCTTTTCCTTGAATATGAAGGGAAAGCATAACAATAATATGAATTCCTGGTATGAAATTAAAACATGATTTCTTACCACAGAGACACCATGGACTGACTGATGCTACAGTAAGGATGCAATCAGTCTTATTCATGACGTCAAAGAGGGAATGTATTGACTGGCTGACACCTGATTTTAAATAAATGGCCCATGCAGGCCTCATACATCAGCAAATTGATCCACTGGTGTAGGTGGAACTACCTCAGTGTGTGTGGTCTCCCATATGCTATATATGAATCAGTGAGACTTGTGGACAAACCTAATTTGAGACAACCCCGCTAACCTCCGCCTCTTAAACTTCCCACATCTGGGTAGAAAGTCACACTGGGGGGGGACAGTTTAAACAAAAAAATGAGAAAATGGAGGAGGAATTCAAGGCCAGAAGAAGAACTAGAAAAGAACAGGCAGTGTGGGGGATGGTGAGAGATGAAGAAAAGACTGAGAGGCAGTGAGAGAAAAAGACACATAATCCCTGTGCTCCAAGTGATAAGGACATTCATTAAAAAGTTTGGCAAAGGCAAAGCTCTCACTAACACATCTCATCTCTCCCTCTTTTGCTCGCCTCCCCTTAGACCTCCAGCATAGTGTGCGTCTGCATGCGTGCGTGTGTCAGAACACCTCAGAGAGCATGGCGTACTGCCCCCTCCTGACCATGCCGATGGTGAGCAGGTCATAGACTGAGGTGGCGTCCTGCAGACTGGTCTTGCGAGCCTCAGCCTGATCCGGCAGACGACTGATCACCGCGTCACCGCTGGCCTGGATAAAGAGAGACGCGGGATGAGGAAGACGAGGAAGACTTAGCAAGGAAAGGTGGATGTGTGTGTGCGTGTTTACATATCTTTGTGGGGACCAAAACTGGAATTTTACCAAGCTTATGGGGACCAGCAGCCCTAATGGGGACAAAATCCCGGTCCCCACGAGTTTGACTCAAAATGTGGTTTTAGTGTCGGGGTTACAGTTAGGTCACGGTTAGGTTTAGGCTTTCATTTTGGATGGTTAGCATTATGTGAATGAGGTGTCCCCACAAATATATGAAAACGAATGTGTGCGTGTGTGTGTGTTGTGGTTTGTGTGTGTGTGAGAGAGCATCTCACCATGGATTCTGAGATGAGTAGCAGCAAAATGGCCTCCTCCACCACGTCCTGAGGACAGAAGCAACTGCCAGGACACAGAAAGCAGGAAATAGTACCAAGAATGGGAATTTTATCCCTCTCTCACTCACACACACACACATCCAGAAGTACACTGGTGTGAGTGTCACGTTTCTGTCTCACCTGTGGAGCTGTAACATAATACAGACCACCCTGGATATATCACTATACAGTAGTATCTCAGATGTCTCTCGCTCTCTCTCTCTCTCTCTCTCAAACACACACTCTTTGGGTCTTACACTTTTCCTTCTATTCATCACTTTCTTTGCCCCTCTCATCAACTCCGTGTCCTTTTAAAGGACACGTTTACCAGACACCACAGAGGCCTTTTCAGGAGGCAACTGATAACAAAAGCCACGAACAATGCCGAAGCACAGCCTGTTTCTCCTGTTCCTCCTCCCTCCTTCAAATCTCAGACATGGATTTAGATCTTCACTTATGATAGTGTGGGCTAGCTTAGTCATGTTGCGGTGACTAAGTATGGCTTGCAGGGCCCGAGCAACAAGCGCAGGATTCCTTTGCAAAGAGGGCAGAAACTAGACAACTATGTGGTGATCATTGTTGTGTGCTGTTGCACATAACCAGTTTGTCCTGTCGGGGCTGGCCAAGGGTTTCTTCTGCCTTCTGCCGTTACGCTACGCTGACATGTTATGTTATATAAGCACTATGTTCAAAGAACCGCCCTATAGCACAGATAAAACAGCAGCCTGCTTTCTGGTGTCAGAAATGAACTAATGAATGAACTGAAGTCTGGCTTCGCTCTGAGCCCTTTAACCTCCTCTAAAGCAGGTTTTCAGCCAGTGTTAATTAAGCCTGGGATGTGATGACCTCTAGTGGCATTCTAGTGGTTTCTCCAGGACAGAGCTGAACCACAGGCGCAGTGAAAACCACCCGAATCAGCTTCAGACGTCACAGACGACCTGAAAGACCGTGTGATTTGTTTTGTTTCTCCAGACAAAACCTGTTTAAAAGTTCAACCTTCAGCTAAACTATTGACAAGTAATAGTTCTTCTTTAACTCCGATGCTTATGTTTTGTTACAAATCAGGTTAATTTTGTTAGGAAACAAAAAAAGCAAATTTATCTCACAATCTATAAAGAATATAGACCGTCCCTCCCAGCCCCAGAAAAGAGAAAATAGAGCAGCCTCTGGGAAAGTAACAAAGGAGGGAACCCATGACTGATGGACATGTTGTGTTTACAGAAGAGACAAAAATAGCAAAATCCCATCACAGGCATCACATTATTAAGAACAATATTGTTTTTTGGGGGCCATCTTAATGGTGTCCAACCAAAAAACTATTTTCTTGTTTCACATTTGTCTCTAATAGACTGGCAACCAGCCCAGCATGTACCCCACCTCCCTCCAAATGACAGCTGGGATAGACTCCAGCCCTCCCAGATCCTGAAATTGGATCAGTGGTTAAGAAAATGGATGGAAGGGAAATTCATCTTAGTGTTGCTAAGTCAGTGGACATGGGAGTTAATGTAGGTTGTCATGCAGCAGGTCAACACTCGGGTCAAACTGCAGTAAGCACCAAGGTCTTAACAGGAGGGTAATTTAGACAAAAGAGATACTCGTGGGCTCAAAGTACTAAAGCGACACTCCTTAGTGAGATAATCTTTGTCCACTATTGTCAGCTGATACGGTGAAGTAACTAACACCATCATAGCAGTCATGTATAGCTTTATAAGCTAAATACTTAGCATGACTCAAGTAATTGCATTTAGCACGATTAGACTAGAGCAGACTGAAACAGAAAACCAAAAATACTGAAATGAAAACAAAAAAAACAGAGAGTGTACAAACCATTCTGTGCTGTAGCGATGTGGTGGTTTAACAGTGGGGTAGATGGCGTCTTTGGAGGCGGCGGCTCCTTCTCTGTGAAGCCAGGCTGAGGGTGGGGGGCCCAGCGGGGGCCAGTAGCTGTCCTCGCTCACAGAGCTCAGCAACACTTTTGCTAGTTTTCTCGCTGCAGACTAGGATGGAGCCACATGCAGATGCTGTATTAGTGCAGGTGTGGAATACTGATACTTTGAGTCCTGTATTTATGCTGTTTTTCAGCTTTCATGGTTTAACTTTGTATGATTCTCAGTTCTCAATCTTTATTCATCTCAAGCAGCCAGTATACGATAAATAAGTCTGTCTGAAACAAACTATTTTAACTCCCTTCCCCCTCCTGTTAAGTGCGCTTTCTCCTGATTGGCTGCCCCTCGCAAAGGCTTCTTAACCACAGTTTGTAACTGAATTGATTGTATTTTAGGAGCTCCGCTCTCACTGGCATCATACAGATTCAAGAACAGTCCTGAACTTTCAGTTTACAGGGATTACTCATATCTGACTATATGTGATCATGTTTAATATGATCATCCACTCACCGCTGTAAGAGTTTATACACATGACAGAAAAATGCAGAATCTGTCCACTTGAAAATTTGAATGATAATAATAATAAGAATAGAAATAACTTTCTTTTTTTTTTTACTGATCGTTTTACAGAAAACATTCCCGTATAAAGATGTGTTTTCAGTGTTTTTCTCTAAAGCCAAAACACTGGACTTCATCAGATTTGGTGCAGAGTTGGAACCGTCCCAAAGAAAGAAAATATTACATTTGAATGTGGACAGGTCACTGGCTTTGGTGGAAGGCGCGTTCGCCTACAGTCTCTCTAGATTACAAATTGTGCTGAACCAATCACCTGCACATCATATGGCAGCAGGTCAGTTAGTACTTGTTCTTGTGTTATTATGTATGTGTATGTATAATATTACACATACAAACTGCATGAAAGCTGGTGAAAGCATACGACTGGTGTCGAGTAAATGGACTTGAAGTATGTCACAATGGTTAAGTATTAGAATACAGTGCAGTGTGTGTGTGTGTGTGTGTGTGTGTGTGTGTGTGTGTGTGTGTGTG
>NW_005187463.1:2281960-2315622 GCF_000239375.1 Pundamilia nyererei | reverse complement strand
ATGTAGGTGTGAAAGTGTAACATTAAACAAAAATAAATGTGCAGAAGAAGAAGAAGTTAGGCGATCTAGTATCACAGTGTTACAGAGATAAAGTCCTGCAGGACGTTTGTTGCCATGTAATCAGTCAACACACTCGAACTCTTCTTTACTCACAGCGACCTCATTTATGGGCAGTGGATGAATGAGTAAGACATAATATTATACTTTTTACAGAGATGGTGTTCCTATGTGACCATTCAAATGCACCTTGCTTTTCTATGTCTAAGAGCAACACTGCCACCTATTGATCACGAGTAAAAATGCATCTGTGGTGCACTAAGGTCAAGTGGTGCTGGAAAGCTTAGGCTTGATTTCTTCTTCTCCTCTTCACTCTAACACAAGCTAAACGACAGAGCACACAGCTCTCTGCTCCACAGAGCGAGTCTTGTGATCAAAGGAGGAATCAACAATAAAACTCTGCAGTGCACAAAACAAGAATCCAATCTGCAACTACACATGTAACAAATTCTATTTAATAATTATGTAAATATAATCAGAACAAAATTGAAATCATCTGACTTGTACTCTTATCAAAGACGTTGGAATTATACTGTCACATGTGAGCATGTCCAAAGATGTTTGCTGGTCTATTTTTTGCTTTTGAAAAATAAGATGGTTGTTATGGTTGCTACCCTCACCCCCTATGCAGCAGACAAAGGTAAGCACTCTGTAATGCAGCCTGCAGGAAGTAGCCCAGTTCAATATCACTGGGTGAGTGAAGTAAAATGGTTTTGGCTGACTTGATGTGGGGTGTTGTTACAACCTGAAAACACAGAGATAAAACAGACAAGATTATTAACCCCCTATGAAATTTAAAGTTTCTGTCAAAAGATTATTACAACAACTCAGTAAACAGTAAAATGGAGTAAAATGCCAAACCAAACACAGCCATAACAGGGTCACACACGCTCATGCTCTCACACGGGCATAAAAAGCCCACCTTATCGAGCTCCTGCAGGTAGGACAGAGCTGCGTCACAGGCCCTGAGGTAACAGGACAGGGACTCCTCCTCTCTCTCAGAAAGACGAACACGGGACACGGCAGACAGCGTCTGGTGATCCAGAGACAGACCTGAAACGCACGGAGAGAGACCGTGGCGTTTTTACGAGCACCTGCTCTCAGCGACTAACTAAGCAAACAAACTAACAAAAGCTACCATTAAAAATGTAACTGCTTTAGTTTTCAGCTGGTCAGGTTAAGCTGAAAATGTAATACAGGAGCTGTGGGTGACTGGAAGAGGTCAGTTTACCTGATAAAATCATTAGTATTACTAATAACAACATTTCAAACAGGGTTTTTCGAAATGTGGCAGCTAGGGGTAAATGTTGTGACGTATATGTGAAATACGGAGGCTGAGCCTCACAAAATAGACTGAAAGTGGCGATAATCAGACTTTACTGCTTCAACTGTTTGTCCATTCATTGTTACTCGGTCTGCACTTGCAATGCTCAGTTGCTCTGACAGACTTCACCGAGATAGATCTGAAAATACAAGTGAGTTTAGTCTGTTAAAATGAGACTCGGATGTGCGTTGGACAGCTCTGACAATATTTACTAGTCCCAGAGGATGAATCCTGATCTTAGATGATCCCATGACTTTTCCTCGAGCATCTCTCAAGGTTAGTATTTGTGATTTCAAGTGAAGTATCTCAGCAGTTCTTGGATGGAAAATCGGTACAAATGTTAGCGTCTCCTTCAGGATGAGCATCTAATAACTATGGTTATCCTGTCTGCATGGCCATTTTCAGTTATACAAACGAAGGCATCACCTTTAGGGCTTTGATTGTCTTCCTGTGGAGGGTTAGGGCTAGTTCCTTTCTGCATTTCTATGCTCATGAACATCCTTCCTGCCTACATTTTCCCCTAATCCCCCTTAGTCAGTCGTGGTAGATGGCTGGTTCACCCAGAGGTTTCTTCCTTTCTTCCATTTGGTTTTGTGGAGGGGCCTTCACCTTAAAATTTAAAGCTTTGTGCTGTATACATAAAAATTGAACTGAACACTGTCCTTTTGTTTTTGTTTGTTTGTTTTTTCTACTTATAATTGCATTTCTGATGCACAAGTACAGAAGCGGCCGTTAACAGGCTGGTGCCGTCCAGATGATGTCTGCTAGTGCACTTATTTGTACAAACAAGTGGGAGGGTGTGTGTGTGTGTGTGTGTGTGTGTGTGTGTGTGTGTGTGTGTGTGTGTGGGGGGGGGGGGGGGGGGGGGGGACTTCTCGAGACCGCAGGAGGCCTGTGACGGGCAGCAGTCTCAAGCCAGACGCCAAGCTAAATCAAATAAGGAGACGTCATCATCCAAGTATTCACATCTGACTTCATTTCCAAAGAAACCCTGGGAAAAGTGCAGGAAGGAGACAAGCAGCTCCCGGAGGATCTGATCTACGTTAAAAGTGTTTGCAAAGACAATCCTTCAGTGGGCTTCAAAGCAATCAAAAGAAATCTGACAGTTATTGCAACAAATTCTCTCCAGTTTGATGAGCGTGAGGTCACATCCGATCATCAGGAAAAAGGGAGTGTAGCCGCGTAATGATGATGATTATGATGAGTGAAACAAGATTATCCAGGCCTCCAGTGTAATGTTCTGTGAATGTGATCTGTGACCTTTAATGATGCTGGTATTCAGTGAGTCACATTAGAGCAAAAAAACCCAAAAAAAAACACTTAAGGCTGTATCTGACTGGAAAGAGCATATTTTTAAAATGACTCCAAAATAAAAAGTGATGGAGGGGGAGGGGGGCGTTCATGTTTGGGCTTGAGACAGCTTGTGATTGTGACTAACTGTAAATCCTCCCTTCACGTATGACTCATGATTGTTGTGCTTTTAAAAGAAGCATCTGTAGAAAAACGTGTCAAGACAAAGACCAGAGGTGGGAAATCAGCTTCCAGACGAGCTTTACGTTGTTAGCTTATTCCCAATCTGCTCCCTCGAGGTGTCTGCGGGACAGAACAGCGATGCATAGAAAGAAAATGCACCGCTTCATCAGGAGCTTTAAGGTTAAAACACAATAGTAGCTCCGTGCCCAATCAAGCTGATGTTTTCCAGTCGTGCAACGTTTGAATCCACAGTCTGGCCCGTCGCCTCCCTTCCATTTCCACTTCCAAACCCCATAAAAGGTCATTGTGATTTTAAGGCTGTAACAGCTCCTATCAGAGGGATTAGTTAAGGGATCATTAAGGAAATGTATGACGAGAGTAGTTCAACCTTGCTGCTGGTGTTTTTCAAGGAAACCTGCCAGTTCTTAGAGCTGCTTTTGCTTACTGAAGGTGCAGGCTGACAAGCAGGAGATGTGCTGTAAATGTAAACTGTGCAGCGGTGTAGCAGACATCCAGAAGCCATACTGAAACACTGTCAGCTGTGTTATGAAGTGCATTATATTTCATGTAGATAGGGTTAGAGTGGGACCACTGCACAGATGCGACATTGGTGGAACGTCCTGAAAACATTGAGATTGCAATATATAATGTATGCTTTCCACCTCGCAAGTATTCTTTAAAACCACCACGGGTCTGTCTCAGCACTCATACCTGGCAGTATTAACAAGCAGTCAAATTTCTCCTGCGTGACATTTTTATACTAACTGTGCCTCCAAGGATTTTAGAGGTTTATGGAGCTCACTGGGACAGGCTTCATTAATAAGGACATATCGTCACTCTTTCACACAAAGACTATGGGCACAGCCAGGCTCCAGTGACACTTACAATCAGTTGGCATTAAAATCACACATTCAGGAGTGGAGAGAGGAGTTCCTGGAGTTAGTGGAGCGTTAAAGTGTAGAGTCTACTGTTTGTAAGAGGAAAAAGTTTTAATGGCTTCTGTCAGGTATATTTTTAAGTAATGATCCTGTTTCTAAATTAAAAGAAATGTTATTGCTGCTGAGTGCGAAAAAATCAATTAAGGTCTAAAGAGATTTTATTATTATTACGTGTCCTTGGTAGCTAGCGGTCTTCTGCTGTCGGTGCGCTGCTGCCACCAGCTGTCAGTCAGTGACATAGTGTAGAACCAGTAGCACGGCTGCAGTTAGCGGTACACGCTGATCGGCCACAAGTCAAAATCACAGGAAGGTGAGGTGAATCACATGCACTCGCTGTCGCCTTACAGTGAAATGCATTGGGAAACCTCGTGTCCTTGGGTTCATATGCGTCGTTACTTAGACACATACCTAAATGCTTTTGAGGGGCATCTGCAGAATGAAGTGGAACACACCTGAGCTACCTGCCCTGTAACCCCCTCATCCCAAAGGAGCTACTGCCAACGTCCTTTAAAATTAAATAAAAATGATCAGGAAAACCTCAAGTCCTGGTCCAAACTAAGCTAGTTTCTCCCCCATGACATTTCCCACGAGCCCTCCTGCTTCCTGCTGTCCCCTCGTTGTCCTCTGGTGCTGGTGAGTGCGCCGTGTTGTCAGTGATTTTGCTTTTTCATCGACCTTTCAGCCTTGCAGCTTAAAAATAGCCACTACCGTGTGAGTACGAAGATTAAAGCTCACTCCTCTTAACTTAAATGCATTCAAGACACTGTAGGATTTTCTTTCTCTTTGGTGTACCTGCACAAAAGTGGATGTGCAAATCTCTTTCTTAATGCTGCCCATTGCAACGACTGTCGATCATGGCAGCTTAAAGAAACAAAGTCACGCAGTAGACAGCCATACAGGACAGGAAGTGCAGAAAGATTATGTAACCAACTATATTCAGTTAAAACTGAGCAGAGAGCATGCGCAGAAAACTACACACTCCCTACTGCACATGCAACAGATTGGATTCTCTGCAGTGTTTATCTTTGTTTTCTCTTCAAAATTAGTTTTTCTTTTCTTTGCTATCAAGAACCAACCAATTAAACTCTTAGAAATAGGAAAGAAAAACATTTTTTACCTTTAATCACGAACGCCTCAGCCAGCAGGCGGAGGTGGTAGGTCGGCTGGTCATCCTGCGTCAGCTCCTCCAGCCCCACCCTGGCACACATTCCCTGGGCGTCCCGGTAGCGTCCCTGCACGTAGTGCACTTTGGCCATCAGCAGCAGAGCCTCGTTCAAGTACCGGGGCTGCAGGACAGCAATATAAAGAAATGCTGAATAGGAAGAAGCCTCGGAAAAGGATGGAATTTATAGAAGCTGTCGGTGCTCTGTGAAACAATGGCTTTAGGGCTTTGTTTGATTAAATGAAGGAAGTCGTTTTTTAAAAAGCAGAGCAAAGTCTAAAACTCAGATGTCAGAAGTAAGTTAGATGAGACTAACTGTTAGACGGCCTCGGCTAAGGATGGTATTGAGGAGTCTTTTGGCCTTGCACAGTTTGGGCTGGGTTTTGTCCACCAAAGGTTTGGACCTGCGTAGCAGATCCATGTTTTCCAGCACGCACTCCTCCAGCAGCGCCTCGGCCATCAGCAGCGTCCCGTAATCATCTAAAGGAGGGGGGCGGTATCGAAAAGGTTCACCGTGAGCGGAGTATGCTGAAGGTCTGAGCTAAAGGTCACAGGTCATTTGTTTCTGTAGCCAAAGCAAACCTCCCTCAGTCCATTCAAAACAGCAATTCCCAGGGAGAGCAGTTTAAACATGCCTGAGTCCTTAAGTCTGTTTAGAAACTACAGTTTCCATTTCTCCTAATATTTTTCCTAAAGAACTTTAATCTCGGTATCAGCAGATAAACACTCCCATCCACCTACAGCGAATTAAAGTTTACATGTGTAGTAAAACAACCTGCTTCAGATGGAGCCTTGCACTCAGTTACAGTCCAGTAGTAAACCTCAGTGTCTGTGTACACACACACACTCGATTAAAGCTTTCCTGTTTGGCTTTTTCACCGTGCGTATGTGTGTTTACCACTGCCAGCTCTGCGCGCAGTGTTTATGCCCTGATATACTTGACATATTTGCAAGTTTGGTTTATCAGCACAGTCAAGGCTGAATATATCTGCGAGGGGAAGGTGGGGGCTAAACACCAGGACGTGTCTCAGCCCGTGGCCACATTAGGAGCAATGTAATAACTGCACCGTCAAGTTGGAGCCTAGACTTTGGCAAGAATCGGTGTTGTAAGGACTGAGATAAAAAACAAAAACATTCTGGTTTCACTTCAAGACTTATCAAGTAGAAAGATCAAATTTACTCTGTAGTTTGCTCACACTCAGTTCTCTTGAATATCATCATTGCTCTGATTATCTGATTTTCTCTATTTTCATTTTAGGAGCAGCCTTATCATTTCCTACTAATCACCTCCCCTTTAGTCAACAATTTCCTTGGATTTCAATAAACATTTGAACCTCCTGTGAATAGGATCAAAGCGTTTCTTGCTATTACTGATGAGCTTTACTTTGTTTGAAGCGTGAGTAATAATGCTGGTTTCAATATTTTCATAGTAGCACATGGATCTCTTTATGAAAGAGGTCACTCATAGTGATAAACACAAAGAAAGTTTGCTTTTTTAGTTCTAATTCCCGGATGTTTTCAACCCATTGCTTGTTCTTTTATGAAAGACTCACAGCATTGATTTGGTCTCTTCTGTTCCTACTTTGTCCCTGTCAGACATCTCCCTCTGGGAGCCAGCATTCTTTCTTGTTTTTATTTTATTTATTTATTTATTTTTGCTTAAAAAAAATAAAAAAAGGAAAAAAGAAGCTCATTCAAGATCGTTTGAAACACTGAAGTTACTAAATTACTTTTTTCATTGTGTTTTAGTGGAGGTAGTTGCAAATTATCAAACACTACTGGTTAGCTAAAGGTTAGCCCTATAGCTAGATATGCTAATATATGAAGATTATAAACTCAGGGTTTGCAGGGAGATAAAGTACAGCAACTAGCTATCCAGTTAGTTAATGTTAACATTAAGTGGAGGTAGTTGCAAATTTTCAAACACTACTGGTTAGCTGATGGTTAGCCCTGTAACCAGATATGCTAATAATATGCTAAGAGTGATTTAAGGCAGATAAAGTATAGCAACTAGCTAGCTAGTCAGTTAAAGTAGTAGAGCATTTGGTTGCTTAGTAGCCAAATAACCCCTTTAGAAGTCAGTGCAGACCAAAATGGAGTAACAGATAAGCACGCACTGCACTAACATTAAGGTGGACAGAAACACCACTCTAAATGTTTGCTAAGATGTTAGCTGTGCAGGCGTGCCTTCCACTCTGGTATGTCTGAAAGCCACCTGTTTTGTAAAATAACTTGTGTTCCTCTAAGCTAAACCTCTGTGGGTAAACAGCTTTCTAATTTGACCTGAGTACACACTTTCCAGCTTAGTTTATAACATCCAACATCCCTTTCCTCATTACACCCAGAATTTTTAAACCAAAACTGTAATGGTGAAAATGCTAATATTGAGGATTCAAAATTAGACTTCAGAAGCCTCACGTCCATGATTTTCTAACACTGGAAAATAACTCAAAATGTTAGAAATATTCCAGTGTTAGAAAAGCAGCACTGCTCAGTGTTAGCCATTGTTAATCTTCAAAACTGACTAGGTTACTTTTAAACATATAACACTGTCAAAAGTGTTAATTTAACACTCAACAGTGTTGTATTTAACACTCAGAGGTGTGGACCCATTTAGACACTCTCTAGTGTTAATTTAACACTGGAGATTTTGCTGTGAATAAACGAAACCAGACACTGTGTTACTATGAGGTCTGTTTTAGTAGCTGAAGAACACAATTTTTTTTGATTAAGGAAGAAATTGACATTTTTAAATTGAGATTGAAACATTAGATTAGTTAGAAGCAACATTTCAATGCTCTAATATGAAATAATTTCAGATGTACACAGATGAATATAATGCTACACTACAACTTTCTGGTAAAATGGAGACACCTTGTGGTGAAAGCTTTTATTACATTTATAAAGGGTTTTTACAAAAAGTAGCTTTAAGGATACGTGCGATACCTGTGGGGAATAAAATGAATGGTCACATAATGTTTTTTAAATTCACAAATAAAAATGAATAAATAAATACATTTACTACACAGTAGAATATACTGTACTTCCCGTATTTTACTAAAAGCTCCAAATGTTCGTCTGCCTTACACACCTTATCCAAGTAGCTATCCTAAAAGATCTGCTGTTTTTAAGTAGCGCATTACCCCCATCTGTTCTTTCTGTTTGAGTGAGATAAAATCAGACTGTTACATCTTCCTCACAACATCACCTACAGCAAACTCCCCAAAGAAAAACATTTGAAACTTGAAAGCAGAGTACACCACCTATTACTGCTTTTTTACAGTTTTACAGTTGGTTGGAAGTTTAACAGCTTATTGCTTTACTTGAAACAAAGTTCCTCTATCTCTAATCTAAAAAGAAAAACCGTTCCACACACAGTTCCTGACAGATCAGCTACAGTGTGAGTCATGCATGCTCACAGAAATACCACATTAATTTAACACATGAGCGCGTGTGCGAGCAAGGAGAAACTGCTGGTCTGCACTATCAGCCAGGACCTCAGCCCATATTTACTCTGCTAAGGTGAGGGTTGGAGGCAGGTGCATTAGTGAGCTACCAAATGAATGCTTTATGAGGAACAGAAACAATATGCGTGTTTGCATTTCTTTGAGCACGTGTACAGTGTCAAGTGATTTCAAGGGCAGAGGCAGGCAGCTAATAACCTGTTGGAAAAATCTTGTTTTGCATGCAGGCAATACTGCTCATCTTGCACGCAGAAGGCCACTCAGTTCCTTTAATTATTTATATACCCTTTCAGTGTGTCTACTGTAAACTTTCATTGAGGCCATCCTACTGCCCTGTGTGACCCTCTCTGCACATCACATTTATTGCTGTAATATCAACGCTTGAATAGATTTGCTTAGAAAAACTTCAACAAGCAGAAGCCAGTGTTGAGAGATCAAGGTCCAACCTGTGCGCAAAAAACACTGCAAAAAATGTCCATGCTTGATCAACACTCAGTGAGTGTTTTGTGCAAATAATTAGAACTAAAGCTGGTGGATATTGCTATAAATCCTCAGTATTTTTAATTGTTTAAGAGAATTTCTTACCGCTTCTCCCTGGGAAGCAGCTTCCCGAAACTTAAAAAACTTTTTTTTTTTACAGTGTACAGATCAATAAACAGTTAAAAAACAGCCAGGAAGTGACAACAGCCACCTGAACTTAAAAAAAAAACCCCAGGTGCATACCACCATCAACTCACCGTCTTCGTGGATCCGCGCAGCCTGCATCTGCTCAACTATCGCCGGCATCTTGTCCCACTGGCACTCGGCCCGGTAGCGCTCCAGCTCCGCTTCCAGCCGGGCCTGAGTGAAAGAAATCCGGGATGCCATCGCCGCTCTGTCCCGATGGTGACTGTACTCCCCGGACACGATGGGAGTAACTGCAGACTAGGACCAGGAGAAATAAATGTGTAATCACAGAGTGCGGAGGGAGGCTGGTGGAGGGTGGGGTGTGGGTTATTACGGGCACAGAAAGTCAACAGCAGCAAAGTCCAGAGAAATACATGCAGGCGTTAACATGGGTTTAATTGCTGTTACATTACACATCTGTAGGAAGCCCCAAGAACCCGCACACTCTGTTTGTGCAGGAACTATTGCTCGTGTTTATTATAACATTCACATTCCTGCTTTTCTGTCTAAAGCTTTTCCCCCTTCAACTTCAAATGAGTGTGGCATTTGGAGAGGACTTGATCTGTAGCTGTTTGAAGGGAAGGAAGTCCTCTTAAAACCCATGCCCCTAATCTCTTGCCGTCAACACTTTAACTGGATCAGGTAGAGCTTAAGAAACAGCAATGCAAAGAATGCTGCAGCAAAGTGGGCAACCCAGCCGAGGCAGGATATACAGTACAGACACATATTGTGGGTTGTTTTTTTTAATAAATGAGTGAAAAACAAAATCTGTTGTAAATCTTTGGTTCACTGACGCTGGATCAGTACATCTGACAGCTATTGCGCTGTGAGGTGTAATTGCGCTTTATCAAGCTCAAGCTCAGGAATGTGATGTAAAATATAATTTCAACTAAATGGGGGACGCTGGGGGGAATCACACAGTGAGCAGAAACCACAGCACAGGGTGCACATACAGAGGAAACGAGGGTCACTGACTACTCAGGATCTATCAGCTACTTTATGACATTAAAATAAAACCTCAAGCCTCCTGAACAGAGACTTAGCTGCTTCATTTTCTCTCTGGAAAGTTGACATTTGCTTGACATAAACGACGCTCGTCCCTCTTGTCGTGTCCACCACCCTGTGCCGTGCGGTGCTGACGGACCTCACAGCTGAGCGGCCACGCCCCCTGCTGACGTAGAGAACGTCTCAACTCAAAGTGACCCGATAAGATAGGTCCGCCACCAGGGGCGTGGCTTCGTTTGAGCATGCAAAAAGGGGGCTCTTTAAGTGGATGTGTGTATGTGTGTGTTCATGGATATTTAGAACTTTATGGTAGGAATACTTTTCCATATGTAAATATCTGGGACATATCATTGGATTCTCCAGGCCTCTCTGAACCCTGGTGGGAATTTTCGCCAACCCCAAATTCTAGAGTGGCTCCGTGGTTTGGTGGGTCACACAATTTGTTGTGAAGTTTGCTGGTTCTATTCAAGGAAGAGACAGACAAAGAAAAGCCCAACATCAGAGGGTCACAAGCTAGTGTATACTCCTTCAGCTGGTGTTGTGCCAAAAAAGAGAGTGTGTTTTTTATGGGTAACGTATTTTATTATGTTGGTAAAAAAGACTGTAGTCAACAGGATTTATGGAGGGGTTATATATGGAGAGGAAAGAAATGACATGTTTTGCTGGTATCTTTATGATCCAGCCTTATTGTAATTACATTATATTCAATCTAGTGCTTTTTGGCCACTTAAAATATCTCTTGAGAGCTATTACATTATATTTGTTGCAATTTCTGCTGCCCTCTTGGCCATATTCCTCTTTAGAAAATACATTTTTAATGTTGATGTGTCTTTTTAGCTGGATAAAGCAATAGTATATAAAACTCACTTTGCCAAAAACGGATTGCTGCTTTTACCTTCTGGTAGGAAAAGTTGCTTGTGGTTTAAAATGACTTTATATGATTCTTGACATAACCCTATTTGACAGGTTATTGGTCATTTATAAGAGTTTAAATACTGGAAATCACTTTTTTCTTGGCACAACACCAGTCCTTAGCTGGCAAAGGTTGTGTCAGGAAGTGAAACAATGTGGATCTTTTTCCCGTGGTGACCCCTGCATGCACATAGCACAACAGGAGAGGAATTGACGCTGTGCTGCTATTGGCTGAGATCACAAATGCTGTGTGGGATGGGAATAATTAGGTTGGCCTCAAAAGATTCACTGGTTCCATAAACTTGTCATTAAGCATATTCATATTTGAGATGTGAAAAACACCCAACATTAGAGAAAATATGCCTGCCTCTGTGACAGGAAATCTTTACTGAGATTTTTCTTTTAAATCCATCTATCGTTTAATGTTTTATTAGGGAAGACAACACTGACACATACAGTCTTGTGGGGGGGGGGGGGTACATTCTTACTGATTCTGAGGAACTAAAGAGATTCAAGACTAAACTGGAGATGTTTGGCCAAAAGCAAACACAGGATAAGAGCACAAACACCTCATAGTGTCATGCACAGTGGTGACGGTTTGGATCAAAGTCCAGATTGAAACTTAATTGAAAGGCTGTGCTGGGACCTTGGGAGAGCTGTGCATAAACGAATGCAACCAAAGACCAATGAACCAAATTCTTGATGCATGTTCAATCATCCAGGTAAATCCCAAAAGGTTGGAACTGACCTCACAGCTCTTCATTCAGTGGTCTGGTTTTAGTCATTGTGCAAATATAAGATTGGGGAAACCTGCAGTCAGCTGAGACTGAAGAAGTCACTTGGATGAGTGACGAAACGTTTCTCCCACTGAAAACGCTACGTCCAGATGAACAGAATCAACTTTTTGGGGCCAAAATTCCTCCACGATGATGAGAGAGGCTTGTAAAGTCATACAAAAACTAAAAGTTTACAAAAAACCTTCAAGTTATTACCGCTAAATGTGATTCAACAGCATGTCTGTCGCGTGAATTCGTAAATTCTGTCAAATGATCAAAACGCTAGTTCGTGACAACGGAAAGCACTAGAAATATATAAAATTATTCTATAAGGTTTAGTTTGAGCTTATTAATGTATAGCAATTGTACACTAATCTTACTGTAACCCACAACAAAATAATAAAACTAATTTTAGCTTTAGACAGAGAAAGACGAAGAATTCAGAATAACGTGGAGGGAATCATCTTGCCCCAGTTGAGCGCTCTCGGATAGCTGCAGCCAATCACAATGAGCTGTCGTGTCAAAGTGAAGCTACGGAAAGCCGCTCAGTCCGAGAAAGCTCGTATTGATCATTAAAGCAGCAAACTACGCACAACTGCACAACTGTTCGCGGATACAGGTGAAGATAGAAATTATTTAAACGTAAGTACATATACATCTTTTTTATTTCTTTACCAGTTACACCAAGTCATGACCCATGAAATTATGTTATTTCAGCGTAGCCCTGAGATGCAGCTTGTTGCTGTATTTATCTTATAATGGCTCTCAAGCTAACGGTCATACATCCCTCTTTTAATGTGGTTAAAAGAGAGTTAGCATAGCAGTGTAATCTCACAGTTTACTGCAGAAACATCCCTATTAGTGCGGTCCATGCACTGTGTGTGTCTGTGGTGTTTTTTGTTAAAATGGGCCATAAACACATGGTGCTTATTTGTAGCACCTTGCTGTTGTCTTATAGAGCCAGATATCAAACTTATAAAACAGGTGTGAATGTAGTTTGATCAGGAGAAACATGTTAATCGGCAAGAAGGACATTCAAATGTGTTGCTGGATGTAAGTGAGGTGCTAAACTGAGGACATTTGAGTAGTAAGAAGGTGATGTCCAACATAGATATTCAGGAGCTGTGTTCCTGAACTTGCTGACTCTCAGTCTTTGCCTTTCCGCAGCAGAATGAGGAGCAGCAGGTGTAGTGTGCAGTGGGGGGGTATGCTCCTCTTTTTGTCCTGCTGTTTTCTGTGCGCTCACGCTCAGATGAACCCAGACCACCACCATCAGCAGCAGATCGTAGAAAGTGCAGCCAGCCAACATCGCCTGGATAGAAACATGGTTCAAGACAAAGAGTGAGTGGCATGGCCGTGCACGACTCAGGACGAGGTGAACTTTGGGTTCTGTCTAATCAGTAGCTGTGTTTGTTTGTTGTTCCTCTGGTGGCAGCCACATCATGGAGCATTTAGAGGGCGTCATAGACAAACCAGAGAAAGACATGACGCCCCAGGAGCTCCAGCTGCACTATTTCAAAATGCACGATTACGATGGGAACAACCTGCTGGACGGGCTGGAGCTTGCAACAGCAATCTCACATGTACACAGAGAGGTGAGAATTCATGTGTGAGCACGTTTTTTTTGTCATAGTTGGCATTAAAAGGATACATAACGGTTACTTTCCCACTTTCTCATACCCTTCTTATTGTGGGATGGGACTGAGACATTTAAATGCTTTGTGTTTCAGAAAGTTGGGACAGGGGCATGTTTACCTATCTTTTAGCAGCACTCTGTAAATGTTAGCTTTGCTCTAGTGTTTTTTTTCTTTTAACCCCTGAACTGCAGACCCTGAACTGCATGTCTGCAGTTCAGGGTCTCTTCTCATCATAATATTTTTAAAATTTGTTTCATAACGCACCAGATGTTTCAGTGGGTGACAGGTCAGTACTGCAGGTGGTCTTTAAGCTCCAGGACTTCTTTATATGGGAGTCATGCTGTTGGAATATTTGCACAGTGTGTTAGGAATTGTCTTGCACAAATAAGGTCTTCTCACCAAAGGCACAACTTGCCACCAAGTTGCAATACACACAAAGGTCACAGCTAATCAGTACAGATTTTTGGCCTTGTCCCTTGTGCACCGAGACTTCTCTGAATCTTTTATTGACACCGTCTCCCATTAAGCCCGTTACTAGCTTTAATTAGCTGGTAGGTTTTGAGCCTCATCTTTGTTATCCCGCTAACCTTTTAAATGTTCAGGAAGGTGTCAGGAAGGGTGTGTGGGACAAAATCGGTGACAATGCGGATCCATCACCCCTTAGGAAACAAAGAATTCATGCAACGTGACACCAAAGCGATTAAAACAGTTTTTTTAGCTGACATGTTTTCTGCTCCTTTATTTCTGTGGCTGTGATTAAAAATATTGTTGTGACACATTTTTCGCCTCACGATTCCTGCGCACAGAAAGGTCCAATCGTTTTCGCTGCTCTGCTCGTCTCTGTTTAGGAGAGAGGAGAGAGCAGCCAGCCAATGAAAGAGGAGGAACTCATTGCTCTCATCGATGACGTTCTGAAGGACGATGACAAAAACAATGACGGCTACATAGATTACGCAGAGTTCGCCAAATCGCTGGAGTAGAGCGTCTTTCTGTTGCTTCCCGTCCACGACGACAGCGAGGATTCAGCAGAGAGGCTGGAGGGTGAGCGTACCTGCAGCCAAAACTGAGAAGCCGCACAACTTTTTAGAGGACCGTCTTTGATTTCTTTCTTGCAGATTATCGGTCAGGAGTATCGATCGTTCGTGAAACTTCTGACGGATGATTTTTCCAAGCTGAATCAGCAGTAATCTGATAAATGACAAAAAGGGTGGAACACAGGATGCCCTTTGTTTCAGTTTCAGTCTGGTGGAGTCTTCCACTTCATTAGGACCTTTTTTGTGTGTGTGTGTGTGTGTAGATGCCATTTCAAAGGGCCAGTTCACCTAAATTGGTATTTTTCTAGTTAATCCTTAACAGTATACTTTCAGATCTGAATCCCCTGTTTTTTGGAGCTGCATATGTGCAGCTGGGGAGTTTTAAGGCGGCCTCATTCACACACAAGCCCTGAACGACTGAAGGAGCAGTACTCTGAGTGTGTGGATTAAAAAAACAAAGGAACAGGAAGTGATTAAGGTACAACAAGCAGGTGGTTAACTGAGGCCTGGTTAACCGCCTGTAACTTCCGGTTTCCACAGTGAAGCTTGGACTTCACTATATTCTAAATACTGTATTCTAAGCAAAGCTGCCTTTGATTTTGGGTGAACTGATCCTTGACATGTACAAAAGCTTGGGTAGAGTGTTTTCTTTTAGTGGTGCTACACTTTGATTCTCTCTGGCAGCACAACAGTCTGTAAATAGAGTGTCCTCACATTAAAGGGGACCTGTTCTACTCATTTCCAGTTCTATATTTTTATTCTGGGACTTTCGAGAGTAGCTTTGTGTTATTCAGAGTTCAGAATATGCCTTATTGATCTTTGATTGGCCACTGCACAACCACATTAAGGATATCTGTTCTCATCGACATCATACTGAAAATAAAAAAAGGTAAGTGGAGCGTTTAGATCAGTCTGAAACCTGAGCTTTACTTTAATATACAGCCAAGAACATCCAACACTGTAAAAGTGTTTATATGACATGATGGGTCCCCTTTATGTGAAGTAGTTCTGCTTCAGACGGACACACTCATTTACAAGCACACTCATGCTGAACACAGCGGGCCAAATGGTTCCTCCTGTCAATCTGTTTAATTTGCTGTTTGTGTGAGGATGGTTCCCATGACAACAGAAAGTGACCTTGACTTGATCACAGTTTGATGTGAAGCCCGAGGCTGCAGGTTACAGTAGCAGAAATACTGTCTGTGTTTCAGTTGTGACACCTTCCCGATTAAAACGACAAAAAAATGAGCCGGCGTGATAATCGCAGAGTCAGCAGGAGCTCGACGCACACCTGTCCTCGCAGAGTGAATGTAAAGCAGCGGCGTGTTGCAGACTCTTCATCACTGGATAAGCTAGACTAAACGCACACTGCCGTTAGTTTTTAAAGCGGACTCTGTTTTACGGGCCTTCAGGAAAGGACTTGAACACAACACATTTGCTTCAGACTTTAGCTGCCTTTAAAACAGACGTGAGTATAATATGTCAGGTTAGGTCTGTTCAATTCATCTGTGATTTCTTCTGAAGTAGTTTTATTTTTTTGCCACACGTTGATGACTTCTCTATATTTTTGCCATCTAGTATTAACTCTTCGGTCAACTCAGGTTTTTCTGAGTGCAAATATTTAAAAAGCATAACAGATGCGACTGTGTTGTCTCTGTAATGTGAAATATTAAAAGAAGACTGTATTCTGCACACCTTTTTCATGTGGTGCTATCTGTGTTATTTGTTGTTGGTCACTTTTGGAAAAAGCAGATACGATAGAAGGATCGCCCTCTGCTGACCACTAGAAAGAATGCAGCTTGAAAGTGTTGTGCATTGGCTTCAATTATCAGATCCAGAAGGTATGTCCACAGTTTCTATGTAGGACATAATTATAATTATATCAGGACATAAAACTATTTATATAGACATACTGCGGGAACTCCACCTCCTTTAAGGGGACAACAAGCACGTCTTCATATCCTAAATAAATATTACATTTCATGTCAAAGCTGCAGGGGCAGCGAGGCTATTAAGGATTTGTGCGTGTGTGTGTGTGTACACATACACATGTTTAGACATCTTTGTGAGGACAGAAAATTGGCATGCTACTATACTTGTGGGGACAAAGTGCCCATCCACATGAGTTTGAAAACATTTTTCAGGCTCAAAATGTGGTTTTAGTGTTAAAGTTAGGTTATGGTTCGGTTTAGGCTGAGGGTTAGGGTTAGGCATTCATTTTTGATGGTTGGGGTAAGCGGCTGGGGCAGGGGTGGGCAACTCCAGGCCTCGAGGGCCGGTGTCCTGCAGGTTTTAGATCTCACCCTGGGTCAGCACACCTGAATCAAATGATTAGTTTGTGACCAGGCTTCTAGAGAACTACAAGACATATTATGGGGGTAATTTAGCCATTTGAATCAGCTCTGTTGGATCAAGGACACATCTAAAATCTGCAGGACACCGGCCCTCGAGGCCTGGAGTTGCCCACCCCTGGGCTAGGGAAAGCATTATGCCAATGAGATATTCTCACTAAGACAGGGGTCTCAAACTCCAGTCCTCGAGGGCCGGTGTCCTGCAACTTTTCCATGTGTCCCTGTTGCAACACACATGAATACAATTAGTAAGTCATTAGCAAGAGTATAGAACTTGACTGCATGCTGAAGTGGCAACCACTAACTCTACTTAAGTAAAATTAGGTAAATGTAAGTGTTTGGAAAAATGTACTTCTAAAAGTACTTTTATTGCACCATGTTCATTCACTCATGAGCTGCTGTAACATGAATCAAATGGCTGAACTGGCACCTAAGCATGCAGGCAAGTTCTATAGAGTCTTGCTAATGAATTGTATTCATGTGTGTTGCAACAGGGACACATGGAAAAGTTGCAGGACACCAGCCCTCGAGGACTGGAGTTTGTACCAAGAGAAGTCTATCACAAGGCTAACACAGAGAAACAGACAACCATTTACACCTATGGGTAATTTAGAATCACCTAACCCCACTAACTGTGTGTATTTAAACTGTGGGAAGAAGCCAGATTACCTGAATTTGTCAAATTCAAACAGGGATTTGAAAATCATTGCATTCTGTTTCTATTTACGGTTCACTTAACGTCCCAACTTTAGGTTGTAGTAATGTTACCTGTAGGTGTATTAGGGAACTATGAAAGCCATGGCATGAAGCTGAAAGGTTTATAAAATTAAAAACAAATTCTAGTGTGTGCTCCTTGAGCTAACCTTTTTTTGCAAAGTAAAAAAAAGTATCCTTAATGTTCAAAGAACCTTTTAATGCATTTCTATAAATCCAGTAGACATCAGTCGTTTCCAGCCAAGGGACTGGGGAAGCTCGGGTGTGGCTAAGAAAATACATTTTATTTTACAGACTAGCTGGAAAATTCAGCAGTGAGAGAGCAAACAGGATGTGTGTAACTGTGAAGATGAAAAAGAGGCTTCTTAGTATTCTGTGTGGAAACATCTGGTGCTTCTTAGCTCCAGTGAGAGGTGGGATCCAGAGGCGGCATGGAGGTGAGCGAGAACATGGGCGAGGTGAGGTTGCTCCTCAGCGAGCCGTACCAGTCATCATGCTGCCGCTGGGAGGTTGGCTGAGTGGAAGCGCCGGGACATGGGCACTGGCTACCTGGCCCCGGGTGGCGGGTGTATGCCCCTGAGGGCAACATGGAAGAGAGGCGAGGGATGTGGGGCAGGGGCTGGGGGTAGTACTGCCGAGACATGCCGGACGGCTGGATGTGCACGCCTCCCAGAAGCGCCCTGTGGCCTGGCATCACTCCCACTGGGAGAACCTTCTGCGAGGCCCTCTCCTGCTTACGCTGTTTGGCTCTCCTGTTCTGAAACCACACCTGCTGAGACAAGGATGGGTTAGTCGAGGCTTTTACATACAAAGCATGGTGGGTTCAGCAACAAATAGGGCCACCACTGAATTAGACTGAACCAAATCAGGATCATTGATCAGACTGTTGCACGCAGCATTCCTGCAACACAACTTTGGGACAAAAATCAGAGGCATTCATCCAACAATGATACGCCACAGAGGTCAGGGTCCCTTATATTTGTAACTGTCCCAGGTCCTCGCAAAGCAAAAGGTATCAGTGATTTGTTACTGATTTAGTGAGATAGAGAATGAACAAAAAGAGCTGAAGTAGAGGTGGGTTGCAAAGTGGCTTGCAGATGTAGACCAGCTCTTTTGTTGAACTGTTTTATTAGCAGTTTTGAGCATTTGTGCCTAAAACACCCCGCCCTGTTTCTTTTTTTAGAGTTGCACACCCCAACTCCTAAAAAGCCACAGTTGTCAGAGAGCTCTAACATGAAGACCATCCCACCTGTATGCGAGCCTCATTGAGTTTAGTGATTCGAGCCAGCTCCTCTCTGTAGTAGATGTCAGGATACTGATTTTGTCCAAACGCCACTTCCAGCTGCTCCAGCTGTTTGTGGCTGAAGGTGGTGCGGTGGCGTCTTCTGGCTGGGGAGGGGTATGCTCTGCTCCGTCTATTGAATCCTACAGCCACGGAGGTCTCGCACAATGTCCCCTTCCTCACCGACTCTCCTATATCTGTTTTCAGGGCGAGAAAAGAAAAGGGGAAGGGGTTGCGTGGATCCTTTTTTTTGTTTTCTTGTTTTTTAGGGAAAAATTTCCCAGGTCTTATTTCTTCACTTCCTCAACATGACACAAGAAATGCGGCCTTAACTGAAAAAGCAGCAATTCACCAATGACTGTCTCAAAAAAAGGAGGGATTACCCGACTTTCTGGTTCCCACTGGCATCAGGCAACCTGAGAGCCAGAGAGCTTTAGCTGGCAAACACAAGCTCGTGAGAAACAGACACCAGAAACTGGAGGATTTGTCCAAGATTATTACCACAATCACCAGCAAAGGGACTCATCTCCTTAAAATGAGTCGACTTGGTCTGCTGGTATCAGATGACATTATAAAACAGCTGGATGTCGAATGGCAGAGGCAATTATTATGATTACATGAGCAAACTTGGTAACTTGCGGGGGGGGGGATTGTGTCAGGAAGGGCAACCAGCGGGGGGAAAAAATCTGCCAAATCAAACATGCGGAGTTGCCCCGCTGTGAAAATCAGAGAAGCTGAAAGTAGGGAGGTTTTATATAACAGTTTATTTTTCTAAAGCTTTAAACTTTTATATCGTGTGTTCATCACTTTCCAACACTACTATACTCTGTTTATTAAAGAGTACGAGACCAACAAAGCATTGCAGCTGATTAAATAATCTATCAATGGTAAACATAGAAAATACTGCCTTAAAAGCTAAGAAGGTAATCCAAAGGTTGCAAAGTAAACCAAATCAGCAGGATGACAGTATAATAAAGGGAATTAACATAACACCACTTCTTTACATAAAGTGGTTTTGCTAACTCTTTATAACAAAGCTGACAATATACAATGTGCGACTCGTGTGTCAATAAAATTAGAACTAATTTAATGTAGATGCTGTGGAAGAACACAAGAACGGGGTCATTAGGATGTTGTTTGACTCACCTGCACTGGAGCTGACAGTAGTCATGTCGGAGTAAAGATCCGTGCTGTCCTGGTGGATCCTCACACTCTCTCCCGCTACCTTCACCTGGGCCATCACTTCACTTCTGATCCCCCCTCACACAGACGCAGCTAAACTTAAAGTCACATGTCCCACCCATCTGTTTTACCTTCACCTGTGTTGGTGGGCCGGTTGAGTGAAAGGCACCGTATGTTTCTGCTGGTCCAGCACAGAAACCAACAGTTGTGTTCTAGTAGCTTCATGCTCATCTACAGTTTTGCAGTGCACCATTGCAAAGACTTGAATATATGCAAAGAAAGTTGAACGTGAAGAATGCACATTTCAGTAGAAAGCGGCAAGAAATGTATCATATGTAGAGAGGATATAAAATAAAAACTTGAATATATGGATAAAATTGTCAACATATGCAAAAGAACATGAATATATGGGATGAAAGTTGAGTATTTAGAATAACAACTTGACTACATGACAAGACATTAAGTCTTTAGCAAAAAAGTTGAACATATAAAAATAAAAACCTTTAATATACAGAATGAAAGTTTAATATTTGGAATGAAATATCAATATATACAAAAAACCCTGAATTTATGGGAAGAAAACTGAAAATATGTGAAAGACGAATATATAGACCCAAATCTGGGAAGTAATGTAAAATCCAAACTTTAAATATGTTGAATGAAAGATGAACATGTGGAATAAAAACTTGAATATATGCAAAAAAATCTAATAAAAGCTGAAAATATAGAAAAACGTATATGCAAAAAAAAAAAGCTGAAGATATATGAAATAAATATACTGAGTGAAAGTTGAACATGTGGAATAAAAACTTGAACATGTGGGCTAAAGAGGATATTCTTTGCTCTATGTGACCACCAGGTGGCACTGTTCTGTCAGGTTGAGGCAAAGATTGAACATGAATTATAAACATTTTTTCATATGGATTTATGTGGTGCCTGTAGGGGGGTGGGGGACTGGGGATCCTCCATAAACCCAACCTCTCCGTGGTCGCCTCCAGCCTTCGGTTCACTGTCTCCCGACTGAAAGAGCACCCCGTCAGCTGGATTAACTCAGCTGAACTCCAGCGTAACCTCCCGGGACCCTCAGCTGCTCTCAGAAATTCCCATGATGCTAAACTGAGTCCAGGCCCAGTGTAGAGGAATGGCCCTGATACCAGGAAGAGACCCACTAATGTCCCACTCAGCACTGAGTCATGACAGGGCAGCAAGAAGACAGCTCACATAGTTGGAGAGCAGCAGCTGGCTTTTTATCAGCGCGAGGCGGCCATTCATCACGCGCTATATTTGTTGAACAATGCTATTTGTTTGTACATGTGCGCCATATATACATATCCACTGGCTGTACGTGTTAAGTAGCTTATGCAAGAGGCCCTATTAGACTACACGTTTACATTAGGAGTACATTCTAAGCAGGCCCTCTCCTTGTGTAATATTATAAGATGCCATTTGGCCTGAGCCATACGTGCAATTCCCAAGAACCAATAAATCAAAAGTTCAAATGCTGGACTCTACATGTGTGTGATACAGCAGATCGTAGTCCTGCCTGGGACCAGGATCCCTGCCAGGAAAGTCTAACAGACAACGTAGAGTGATTGAATGGCTCACTGTATAAGCAAGGCCTGCATGATCGTCTGAACCAACTTTTCCTTGAGAAAGTCCCTCGCCTTGTTCTGGGTTCTCAGCGTATTAACATATAATTTGATTCCTTGTGACATGCCGTCTGCCAGGGCCAAATCCTGTGTGTCCAGGAAGAGCTTCCATCCTGCCTGCATTATGTGTGTGTGTGTATTTGTGCATGCACATGTGCCAAGCCTCTTCAGAGCTCACATGTTTCCTGTTCCAGACAACCCAGCCACAAACCCCTCCAGAAAACCCCCCGAGCCTGTCTGTGTGTTTTATTTGCAGTTGCACTTTCTTTTATCTTCTTAATAAATATAATTCCTTGAAATGTGGAAAACGTTCTTAAAATCCATCTTCTTCTTCTCTTTTTTTGTTTAAAGACAATGGAGAAAAATAAACTCCTGGGAGGTTTAATGCACAGAGGATCCATATCACAAACTCCAAGCCATATTTCAGAGAAATGGGGAAGTTATCATACGTCTTCTTCTTCGTCCCAGATGCCGAGCTTCGCAAACTTCATTTAAGCCACTAAAAATAACTTTTAACCAGAAGTGGAACCAAAGGCTGGATGTGGAAATAAGCCAGCTTCTGCTGACAGGTTCCACATATCCAGTTAAAGCTGTTAATCTTGTGCTCACGGCTTGTTTATCCTGAGGCCAAAAATGTGAAACAGCTAACGCAGGTTTTACGTGAACAATGATAACACCGACCACTTACATGAACACAAGCACTGCTTTAAAGAATCAGATGATGACACTAAAGTTCCTTCAGAAGAACTGCCTGTGAAAAAATGTATTTCTTGTGCAGCTTTGTGCTGATCTTCCACTAACTGTTTTAGTGTTACATTAAAGCCAATGTTGCTTTAATGTAACATTGGCTGATTGTTGATTTCATTTGTGGTAACCTGGGGTTTAATGAACAAGCTCCAGGCACAACATATTCTCTCTGTGTACAGTTCACTTGGATATTTTGTTGTTGTCTAATATTGACTGTCATCCTCTGGGATCTGTTACTTTATGTTTAGTGTTAAACAGCTAGTGAGTTTATCCGGGCACTCTGCAGGCAGCAGCTGAAATAACTGTAAGTGATACTTACATAGCACTTTTCTACTCTGAGCACTCCGAGGGTGTCAAGGTTTCCTCTCTAATTCAATTTGGTATTTCTGTTTTGTCATTTGAAAAACAGGCTTAGAAAACCCAACAAAAACTGAAACGGCAATTCTTTGGAGTCTGTTTTAGCAAAGCAGAATACTGAATGAGTGGACTTTGGCTCTGACTGAGAAACACGTCAGAGACACAACGTCACTCAGCATAACGGCTTCAGTCACTCGCTGCTTTACTGGCCATTTTCCTATGAGTGCAGAATTTACCACACAAATGACATTTTGTGTTTGGAAATCTGGCAATTGAGACCATAACACTATTTGCAAAATATTTACTGAGATCATACATCAAGTAATAACTACGGCACAGATTTATAGAAAAGTCGCCCCCTGCTGACCATTAAAAGAATGCAGTTTTAAGGCCCGTCTAGCCTGGCTTTACTTTTCAGGTCCGTCCTTTATAAACAGTCTCAAACTGTGATGGTGGGCTAAAAATTTTTTTTAAAAAGCTTCATTATTCTTGAGCTTAAGTTCAAACCCAAACTGCAGATATCCTGAAAAGTCCACAAAAGCAGTGGATTGGAATAATAGGCGAGGATGATTCACTAGAAGGTGACAGTCTAGACAAATTGCAGATGATGTGTAACTGGGAGCATGTGTGTGAAATGGCTTGTGAACACTTTGGAGGCCTGTGCGTAGCGTTTTATCTGCAAACATGTCGCTTTTTGTTTGCGCACGTTAACGTGATTCATGCCTTTTTCATGTCATAGCAAATGCAATATTGAACACCGCTGTCCCTGCTGACCTGTTACAACACGGGATTAACGCAGCACAAACCAATAGCAAGCAAAGAATAAACTTCATCCCCTTTTCTGTTCCCGTAAGTTTATCTTTCCATCTTTCTATTATTGGGCTGCAGCTTGTGCCAGACGACTTGGAATCTGTTGGGAGTATCTCTCATCTGTGTGTTGTTGTGCATCGTGTGAAAGTGGGGAACAGGAGGTGAGATGCAAGGATTCCTAGTAGGAAAAAACAATAAATATACAACAACTTGTTTTGAGCTTGTGTCAAAACGGAGGTCGTGGGAGGTCATCAAGCCGATCAACGCAGAACTTATTGTGAAAAATATGGCGCTATAGTTGAAGGAGAGTACACACGTGCCTACACAATCTGATACTTTCCAAACATGTCCGCACTTACACACCACATATGTGTGCATGTGTCCTGCGTGGTAAGAAAATAACATGCAAGTTATATTATACCGGGTGCTCAGTTTCAAACATTACACATGCATGCACACACGTGCCCCCAGTGCATACAGGCCTCTGTGCGGCTGTGCTCGTGTCCAGCATGGACAGCACAGAGGAAATTCTTCCCTCCCAATTTCCCGGGACTGAACTGGGAGTGACCTGGTTGGCAGACGCACAGCCCCGATGGAAGGAATGTAACTCAACCCCCCCACCCCATCTCGCTCTCAGCCCCTCAACCCCCTCATCCATCCAGAGCAGTGTGGGCCCAGCTGTGTGAGGACAGACAGAGAAACATACAGTACTGTAGGGTGAGAAGAACAGCTTTTATACCCCCAGCTAGTTGAGAAACACTCCATCGTTTTTCCTCCATGTGAAACAACCACAGTCATGAAAACAAAATACAAACAAAAATAACAAAATGAAGCTAACAAAGACAAATAAAGAAACAAACAATCAATAATCGAGTGTGTAGTCTGTCGCAAAGAGGGTCAGGCACCGAGAACCGTCCTGTGACTGCTGTGGTTGGTAGCAGATAACCATGGTAGTTTGCACTGAAGATTGTAACATGTCTGCAAATATTTGCTAACCAGCAATAGTGTCACGAGTAGTGACATCACAGAAACAGAGAATGTTCACATTTACAGCTGAAACCAACACGTTTCAAAAGACGGAAAAGTTTTTACTCAACATTTTCCGTCTCCAGTTTGGATCGCACTTTTCTCAGTTTCATTACCACGAGTAGTTGCCAAATGTTTGCAGACCAGTCTGCAACTATATTCACTTATTCCATGCAAACTACAGGCAACTGCAGCAATCTGCTAACGACAAAGCAACTGCAAGGACGATTTCAGTGAAACACTGTATAGCTTTTTGCAACCTCCAGCAACCGCTAACCAGTGGTTGTCAGCAGTGTTGCCAACTTAGCGACTTTGAGTTTTCAGACCCCCTTAGCGACTGTTTTTCTAAAAAGCGACTAGCGACAAATCTGGTGACTTTTTCTGGTGTTAATGGAAGTTTATGATGACTTTTTGACGTGAAAGCACGGATCGCTCTTACACTCAACAAGCAGCGGGTGCTGCCATGGGCACCTCGCCCATGTCAAAGCGCTCACAGGTGGCAGATAGTCCTCACGCAGCGGTCGCCCCCAGCCATGGCAAGCAGCTGCTGTCAGAGCAGATGTTCACACCTATGCGTCCAAACTACTTTCTCGCTTTTAACAATAATTGCTTAAAGAATTTAATATGTACATTCTAAATGCATTTAGAGTGTTTTTTTCCTTTTTTACGATGTTATTTTTCTCTCCTATAGCTAGGTTACAAGCATGACCAATTATGCAAATTAAGGGATGATGTCATTTAGCGACTTTTAGGACAGCCAATAGCGATTTTTTCCTTACTGAGGAGTGGGCAACATGGGTTGTCAGGGGGTCACCTACAGTTTTTAGGTATGTACATTATGACTTCAAATTAAATCTTCACACATCCGGACACAAAATGAATTCATTTCTGTTTTAGGTTTAAATGTCCTTCTACTATCACTTCTGCTGTAACTGTTTAGAGTTAGCTCGTTGTTTTGCAGGCCATCATGAGGTGTCCAGTACGATACATTTTCCATGGGAAAATGTATGAACACTACCTTTCATCCCACACAAATGCTCGCATGCAGCCATAAAGCTAACGAAATAAAGCTGATTTTATTCAATTTTCTTTTGGACATATATTTGGCCTTTCCTCTTGGCACTATCCAAAGGCCAAACTTTCCAGTCTTTAAGCCTCCCAAGAAGAATCTAAGTCATTGCAGTCTTGTTTTCTCATCATTGCAGCCTCATCAGACACGTTCAGAACTCGCAGTCCTGTTCTCTGACAGCTTCTCAGTGTAAAATTTCTTCATATTCTATTTTATGCAGGCTGATTTACAGCTTGTTACACTTGGAAAGTGTATGTGGTTACTCAAGTAATTATTACTTGGCTGTTCCTAACCAGACATTTACAACCTGAACCATTTTGGGAATTAGCCTGTCTTTCTGACCACTGAGCCACTCTGCAGGGTGAAGTGGGAACCCATTATGACTCAGCAGATGGTGTGGCACGCAGCACCACCCTCTTAGTGCTCAAGTGCTCGCAGCAGTACTGTATGTTCTCTAATGATCCTGAACTCATCCAGGATGTCACATTACCCTTCGCCTTGGGATTCTCATCTTTCCCAGCTTCAAATATAAAGCCAAATGAGCCAGGTTTGTTCCGAGCCGGCCGTCCTGGCTGCTGCAGTGATGTCCCATTCAGAAAGTTATACAATACAGCTTTGACAAACATACTCAAACATAATAAGAATGAAGCACTTTTAGGCTGTCTCTCTCCGTCTTCTTTTCGCTCCGTCTGTCACGCTTCCATGGAAATGTCAGCTTTATTGTAGAGTGATTGAGATAATGGTGGCGTGTGGCAGCCTGCCCTGTGTGAGGTTTTCGAGGTTCAGCTGTTTGGCGGGGAGGGCCCGTAGATTTGCAGAGTTGTTGTCTGGATGCCTCCTGCTGCTCCAGACTCCCTAGGTGGTGTCCTCTTTCCTCCACGACAGCCTTTTATTGGCTCCACAGGCCTCTTGTGCTCAAAGGCGCTCTAGACCTCAAGCATGATACTCTGCCCCCACCCCTGCCACCTCTTTCTTGCCCTTATTCACCACTATGGGGGAGAAATTGGCCTGAAGAAGGATGTAGAGTGTCACGGGATAATTATCTTCTTTCCACATCGCTCCCTCCGCCTCGGTTCCCTCATAACATGTCTCATGGCTTCACTTTGCAACCTAAACAGGATTGGGCATCAGCACTCTCAGCTCTAAGCTATGGCAAAGATGTAGGGTAATGAAACCTACTTATATCGGATTATCGTGTGACAGATTGATGTGATATTATTACTTAGTTTCTATTATAACAGAGCATTTGCTGTGTTAGCAAGAACTGCTATGCATGTTGTTCTTCCTTTACCCTGAAAAAAAGGTGTAGTAAACTTTCTGAAAGTGGGCAACCAATAACAGGTGCCAAAGGTACATATTTAAAGTAAAAAATACGGTGGCCCTGAAAGCTCAGATGTAAATGCAATTGCTTCTGTCCTGGATGCTGTTTGCACTTTACCATCTCGGCCTTTTGTGTAAAAGCATCTACACAAGTACAGGCACATGAAAAAAATCTTTGATCAAGTGTAAGCATCTCTATAAAAGTAGAAGCATTCAGGTGTTTATGCCACTTTTTTGTTATTTTTTTTACTTTATTTTATTAACACAGTGACAGAATCTTCCCAAGGACTGAATGTCTAAGCAAATTCATGAAAAGGTCAGACGGTGCAGCGCTCAGAGAAACTGCAAAATACCCTGAGCGTCAACTAACCACTCAACATGTTAATTTCCTTCAGCCAGACTAGAAAAAATGGGGATGTTTGGAGTAAACCAAACAGAGCTTATCAGCACAAACACCTCATATAAAATGTCATCATGATGGTGGAGGGGCGATCATTTCCGCTCGTCTTGCAGCCACAGGACCTGGAAACCTTGTAGTCGGAGTCAACCATGAGCTTCTCCGTATAACAAAGTATTCTAGAGTCACGTGTGAGGCCATCGGTCCAGCTGCTACGGTTTGGCCAAAACTGGGTCACGCAACAGCGCAATGATCCTGACCACACCAGCAAGCGTACAGCAGATTGGCTGAAAAAGTGAAGAATCAAGATTTTGCAACAGCCCAGTTAAACTCCAGACCTCAACCCAGTTGAAATGCTGTGGCGAGTGACATCATGATGGCTACAACCATCTTTTGTATACAGTTCATGGCCACATCCTGGAGATCTTTTTAGTTATTCCAAAATATTGCTAATAGGATCATTTCTGACTTCTAAAGATCTCATTCCACAACAATTTCTCTTGTGCAACTTTGTTTCTAAATATTTTATTTGATGAGTTGTGCAACAACTTGCTTTTCAAAGCAGGGTGTGCGAGTGTAACCATGACGACAGAGGCTGGTCTACAAGAGCTGCTTGCAGCCTTTGTCATCAGAGAGAGGTTGCAAGCGGCCCTTCTATATCTCCCAGATATATTGACACCACTGAGCTGACTGCACTGCTCACCATACACTCGAATGCCTTGCGTGCTTATCCTCATGTACACATGCATGTTTTCTAACTTAATGTATGTGTAGACTATCGTTTGTCTCACAGACTACGTGTGCTCTCTTAAGTGGGACCAGCGCTTGCTTGCACACTGTGTGACCTCTGGTCGAGTGTTGGATTTCTGCTGCTATTACAGTGCATATTGTAGTCTGGTCTGCAGGCTATTCTTAGCAGCACCATAAGTGAAAAACATGAGGAGGAAAGCTAGAGGGCTTTTAAAGGCTGCGGATCAGATATGTGCTTTTTAACAAATCATCATCTGATGCACAGGAATCTGAGACAGGAATACTTTTACTGTCAAGGTCCATTTCCATTAGTTTTTAACTGAAGTGAACGCCAAAAATCAAAGGTAGACACACTGATAAATCAAAGCATTATGAATAATATACTGCTGCTCCTTCTAACTGAGACACCTACAGCTCTGTAGGTTCCCTGTCTTGATCCACAGCAGATTATTTATGATATAAAAGTTCCACTTTGCTGGGCCAGTTTGTCTTGATTGATAGAAACCACTGGTCACTGGGAGCACCTCTCAGGCCTTACAGGTACAGGAAAGCTCCTACATCTAACAAGTTAACCAAAAGATCTGAGTGCTCCGCTAGCCAGTTTTACAGCCTTTCCACTACTAGAAGCCAACCTCACAAACTATCAATATCATTCATATAAAACACAAGAAACAGAAAACACTGGCTGTAGAAATGGACAGTGTGAGCAGATTTGGCGATTCCACAAATAAAGAAAGAACACAGCAAAGTTATAATAATAATAAAAAAAAGGGAACACCCACCAAAGGCATTTATTTGACACACAGCGTCCCAGCTGACTGCGAATCATACCACTAATCTTTTGTACTACAGTTTTCACTCTGCCAGAGGAGAATCGTATAAAACTGAATGAGCTGGATGGCTTCCGGCATTTTGGACTCTAACTTTGACCACCCAATATGAGGTAAAGAAATTCTGACTAGCTCTGCTGCTGATGACTGTGACTATAAAAAGACCACCAAAGTTTAACTAGACATGACAGCTAGTCTGGAGTTAATTTTAGAGGACAAAAGTATTGCTGTTAAACAGTAACTACAGGTGTGATGTGTCTTAAATATTATGTTTTATCCATGATACTCTATAGCGCCTGTATGCTTGAATTTTTTGTGATAGCAAGATAAGCAACTAAATTCTTCTAACAAATATTTTCAGAAGCTCTTTGTATAGAAGGAAAGCTTTGAATTGCCTGTTAAAATATCAGTCAGACGGAGAGCAACATTAGAAATGCATTTATGACAACCTGAAGAACTCAAGTCTAATATTTAGCTGCGCTTGACTCTTTATTTGCTTAAATCTCCACCATGTTCACCAGAAATTAGCTTCCCGTTTGCTTGGTGATAGGAAGTGAAGCGGAAAAATTGTGTAGAGCTAATGCTAAATGAGCAATGAAGAGGAGCTGGAGCTAAGGTGTTCACCTCCGGGCCGAAAAAATAAAGCTAAGTGCCACAACCTGCATTTCCTCCAGTGACTGATTTTAGACTGGCTTCAAAAGTGAGTTACTATAGAGTTCAGTGTTTGCATCCCACTTCACTGTTGGAAAAAACAAACATATCTACCGTCTCTATGGTAACATTCTGATAACTTCACCCTCACATCCGGCTACAAAAAAGATAGCTGCTGCCATATTCGGGGTTAAAGTGAGATTTAGCAGGTGAAACAAGTCACAGCATTGGGGAAAAATATAGCCTGTGAATATAGTGCAGAACAGTGACATCTGAGTTTGGCATTAAAAAGTTAAAACTGAAATTGAATTTGTACACATTTGACGGAGAGCTGCCAGAGCAGGAGGAAATATTAGTGAAGTCACATTAGCTAGCTAACTTCCTGTGATGCTCTTAGCACCTAAAAGTTAGAGGCCAGCTATATTGCTTCTCCACAGGGCTTCACAAAGGTGCTCATATAATTTTTTGTTGTTTTGTGGATTTAAAAAAACATTAAAAGAAGCTGCACTAGAATAATGATGCTATTAGCTTCTAGCTTAACTGAACAATTTTGTAAAGGATGTTTTACTTCTGGTGAAACTCCTAAACCAAAACTTGCCAACCTTGAGACCTTGAGAAACAGCAGGGGTGTCCAAATTCAGAGACTGCGTCCACTTGAGGACCCGGCCTTCGCAGTCTAAGTGGGCCGGGTCCTTCAAAAGCTGGATAGACCAGAAATGAGCGACTGTGTAATTGGACGGTCTACCCTTCAGAATTACGTCATGAGCTCTCTCGGTGGAGTGAAACTCAGCCGTCTGCTCCTTGCTATCTAAAATATAACCGGATGCTGGCATAAATTCTCAACCATCTCACACTTCTGTTTAATCAGTTTTCTGTTTGACGTTTATTCAGCTGTGTAAAAATCCGGGAGGAACCCTCCCGAGGGATTAATAAAGTTTTATTTAATGTAATCTAATCTAATAACTCTAATATCAGCCACACTGAAAAAAGCCACACAATAACATGTTTAAGTGACTTATATATCATGTTTAACCTGACTGGTGAAAGATTGCGGGGGTTTGAAAACGATGTGCCGGGAGTTCGCTGTTCTCACCGGCTCAGATATTTGAAGTTTACACAGCTACATTCTCGCCTGAAAATATGTTAAAAGTTTATTTTGCAACCCAGAGCCAGTAGCCATTGTTGGAAACTGGAATTGGCTGGGCCAATCTGGGATACGGTTTTTCAATTTTGTTGTCCGGGTGGAAAATTGGGAGAAATTCGGGAGAATGGTGACTCCGGGAGATTTTCGGCAGGGGCACTGAAATTTGGGATTCTCTCGGAAAAATCGGGAGGGTTGGCATGCATGCACCCTTTCATTTCCTTTAACCCTTGAAGGGGGCTAATTTAAAGAAGTTCATTTTAACTAGCTTTTTATTTGTATACACATTTGACAGAAGGCTGCCAGAGCAGGAGGGAATATTAGCAAAGTTGTGTTAGCAAGCTAGCTTTCCTGCGATACTCATAACACCTAGAAGTTAGAGACCAGCCATACTGCTTCTGCACAAGGCTTCACAAAGGTGCTCATACAAAAGTTTTGTGGGTTTAGACATAAGTGGATTAAAAATGAGTAATCTTGGTTGATTTCTTGGCCCTAGATAGCATAAAACTCATGTAAAATTTCAATTGATTTCACTTGATGTAGCCTAAAATTAACCATGAACACCACAATCTGCCCTGTCCCAGTCAAACATGTGTAGTACTGTAAGCTTTACTATACTACTACAAACTAACCAGTTTGGCCAGGACTAAAATGTACTAAATTGCTTACTGCACTTTCATGCAACCTTTGAATGACAATGACAAAAGTAAGTTTTACAATACAAAAAAATGTAAGCACATCAACACACTTAAAATGTTCATTGTATCAAAATGTACTTGCTGAGCAGTCCTTGCCTTTGAAAATAAGCTCCTCTTTCTCTTCTGTCTTCTTTTTTACACCTTTCTTCATCTGTCACTGTCACACATTAATGTTTTTTTCTCTCCTGTGTAACTGTACATTCAGCTTGTAGACACGTAGCTTAGCAAACTGCACAGAAGCTGTTTGTTCTTGGCGATCACCTGCTGAGCCGTTTCAAAAGTTACATTTGAAATAACCTACCACTTCAAAGACTGCTCGCTACTTTTCAGTAGCGTTAGCTAAATGCTAAAGCACCAGGACCAAAACTTTAATGACATCAGCAACGTGAATGCAGGGATGAGAAGAACAAAGGATGTGTTGAGGGTGTAAGCAGGACTGTGGGATGCCAGTATTTTGTTATTACTGAGCACGTATCTCCATGCCGTCAGTTGGGAGGACCGCCAGGCTGCAGCACACGAAAACTTGAGTCACTCAGCGGTGTTGCCTAATCCACCAATGCGATTTAATTGCTCATTAACTGAAGGTGTTAGATTGTTCCAGCCAACTTTAACCCTGGCCATAATGCTAAAACTTAGCATTCACTTTGCAAAACACTGGATGACTTAATGGTACTTACATTAGGTCATACATCTTTTATGTACAATTTATTGTTTCATATTAATTTTCTGTACGTTAATAGCTACAAATTATCTTTAACATCACTGTAGTCATTTGACCCTTTGCTAATACAAAACTATAATAATCAATCATAATATATTGAAATGCAGTCCATTAATATACTGTATCTTCAGCCTCTCTTTCCTCTCACAGCCTTTTCTCCAGCAGTCACTAAATGAGTATAACTCTCTGTTTGTGGAGCTTTCTCGAGGTGCCAGCAGCAGCAGCCACACCCAAACAGCTGGAAAGAGGACAGAAGCACACAGCTGGGAGGGAGAGAATATGAGAGGTGGGTGTGCACCCAACTTTACACTGTCAACACCACCAGACAGGCAGAGGGGCTTAGAAAACACACAGCGCAGGTTCAGTGGCTTAACTGCACTCTTAATTCCGACCGAGTCGCAGTTTTAACTGCAAATTTGGGGGCACATTACGAGTAATTCAGAATAGAATAAAAAGCCTCAGTGTGTGTGTCTGTGTGTGTTTGTGTGTGCATGAACTGGAACAATGTGGTCATTTATGGGGTGAATACCGCAGTCTTTAACAAGGGCCCTTAACATATTAACCATGTGACTGTTAACATGTAACCATGTGATAAAACTTTGCTTGCCAGGCTAAAATGAAGCTCCCAACCATAAATGACACATGATTGAGGCAAATGTCATTATGTTCCTGCAAAAGTGTTTCATAAAATCACATCAGGTCTGCGTGTAATTTGCAATGTAACGCTATCGGGAATTAAGTATGTGCGAACGAGCGAGAGCAGCCCTGACTTTTGCCCTTCAGAGTACGAGCTGGGCAACCTTTGCCCCATTGAGGCTGTGATGTCACCCTGAGCACAGAACAGGCCGTGCTGGAAAAGAAGGCCTGAAAAAAGAAGCGAGAAACACGGTCCAGAAGAATAATTATATGAGAGAGGGAGTGAATCAGGAAATAGCTTTTGGTTTGGGAAACTCAAGAGTTTGAGGGAGCGCTGCCATGTGCTAAATGAAAACAGGATTTGAAAAAAAGAGAGGAGCGCGAGAGAAGGCGAAAGGAGCCAAAATGTTTTTTTGTTTTTTCACCAAAGAGTGGCAGGGTAGCCAGTGGTCAGCAAAGAAAATATCCCTCCCTCATCCCTCGTGCTCCAGCATTTCTCTTCCATCAAACTCTGCTGCCGCCCTCCTTCTCCTCTTGTTTGCCTCCTCATTCTTTCGTCGCTGGCAGCCACTCGGCTCTTTCCTCACACATTTTAATGGGTATCTTCCCAATCACGTTTTTATTGCAGGAAATTTCAGCCACACCACATTGCGTGAGCCGAAGGAGTGCTCCATTCTTAGCTCGGCACCGCCGAGTGCCAGGGTGTGCTGAGCGTGCCAGTGTGTATGCACGCATGTGTGTGAGTGGGGAGGAAGCGAACTGCAGTGATGTTAGTGTCAGTTTGATGCCAACATTACAGGCCTCCATGCCCCCCTCCTCTTTGTCTTGGCAACAAGTGTAGATTCAGGGAAAGGGGCGGAGGAAGCCATTGCAAAAAAACACC
>NW_005187463.1:2243409-2281937 GCF_000239375.1 Pundamilia nyererei | reverse complement strand
CAAAAAAAGCAAAATGTCATTTCTGACTCAGTCGCTGTGGCATAACTTCACAGGAATTTTACTCAGAAAGCCCCTCGCCCCACCCAGAGCCACCGCCATCACCAAAATCCAACCTTTGTCTCCGTTTGTGAAAGCTTCAACTCCTCACCTCTCCCTCTCCTCACTTTTCTTCCCCCCCTGGCAACCACCTGGGTTTTTTCTCTCTGAAAAGAAAGCCGTGGTTTTGGGCCTACAGTTTAATTGAAATAATATTTGCTGTACTCCGCTGCCTCTCTAGCTCTAGTCTCCCTTAACAACGGGCATTATATTTTTAGCCTCTGAACAAAGTTCTGTCATTTCCTGTTGCAGGGCTCGCTTTGCTTTTGACCACAAGCAGACTCAAACAGACTGCTCTTCTTCCACTGTCACACTGTTCCTCGTACGCCCAGGCAAGGCTCTTCCCCAGTGAAGCATCTGTGTTTTCAATCAGCTTTTGAGACACTACATTTCATTCTAAAATCTTCCAGCCAACATAAGGAAAACAAGGGTTGCAAAACAAGTTCCCAACTTTTGTGTTTTCAGGACTTCTAACATCCTAAATCTGTTTCTGGTGTTAGAAGTAGTAACTTAACCTAAACCACAGAAATCTGTCTCAAGGTTTTGTATAGAGACAGATCATACAGGAGGCTATTACGGACCATATGGCACAAAGACCTCACATGCAGTGCAAAGACGTCTCACAAGACAAAGTTTGGACAGCAGTCTACGCGCTATCACTCTACAAATATACATTCAGCAAGAAGGCAGTGTGGCAGATGTTGAGGGGAAATGTAGGAGAAGTGCAGATCATCAGCGACTCAGTAGAATGCAGTGACCCTGGCAAGTGTTGGTGTAGTAATATAAGTGGCTACATCTGTGCATGCATAGATTCCATATTTATCTGTTACGTATATGTTATGTGGGGATTTTCAGCTTCTTCCAGGTTGACAGAGGTTTGCAGTCTCTTAACGCAGGAGAGAGCATTACAGAAACAACGGAACCTGAATCTGAACATTTTCCTCACACTCAAAATTTGATACGAGCCAGCTGCTGTTGTGAATTGGCACTATATTACCGTATTTTTCGCACTATAAGGCGCACTTAAAATCCTTTGATTTACTCAAAAGTCGACAGTGCGCCTTATAATTCGCCTTATGTATGAATTCTGGTTGTGCTTACTGACCTTGAACCGATTTTATGTGGTACACGGCACTAAAAAATCTGTCAAAAAATGTTTTAGTATGACTTTGGCGAAGCTGCGAAGCTGCACCGCTTGATGGATTGTCGGAGCATTACGGCTGCCGTAGTCAGGAGCTTCGCTTAGTCCAAACTCTACTTCAGGTCCCAAAGTCAAACGAACATCGCGGCATCACTGAGAGTTAAAAACTGTCTAAATGCTTTCATCTTTAATATAATGATGAGCGTTGCTGCTTAACCAGGTGTAACAATTATGTTTAACATCCAGGAATCCACGGGGCAGCACGGTGGTACGGTGGTTAGCGCTGTTGCCGCACAGCAAGAAGGTCCTGAGTTCAGGCCAGGGTCTTTCTGTGTGGAGTTTGCATGTTCTCCCTTTGTTCACGTGGGTTCTCCGGCTTCCTCCCACAGTCCAAAGACATGCAGTTAGTGGGGATAGGTTAATGGATTAATCTAAATTGCCCATAAGTGTGAATGTGAGTGCAAATGGTTGTCTGTGTCTCTGTGTGTTAGCCCTGCGACAGACTGGCGACCTGTCCAGGGTGTACCCTGCCTCTCGCCCTATGACAGCTAGGATAGGCTCCAGAACCCCTCGTGACCCTGGAAAGGATAAGCGGATGGATGGATGGATGTGTCCAGGAATCCATGAAAACAGAATGTATTACATTTTACGGCGTTAGAAGTTAGCAGGAAGTTAGATCGCTAGTTTCCATCTAAACATAACATGCCATGTTCTGACTGAGAGATCTCTGAAAAATGAAAACGTACAGCTCTGCTATCACTTCCAACATAAATGAAGACAGAAAACTAAACAGCAGTGACGTTTGTAGGGTTGCTGAAGTTGGGCTAGCTGTATATAATGATGTGCTACGTGATCGCTAGCTACACAGCTATTTTAGCATAACAAACAGTGAAGCTGGAGGATGAACGCTAACTTTTTTTCCACTCAATAAAAGTTAACTTGAGGGTTCCCGATGGTTAGGAACAAATGCAATCGCATGGCAGGATGTAAACGGACCAAACTTCAGTCGGGAGAACAACTGAGATGATCCATCCACAATACGAGGTTAGTCATTAATATACTGCAACAACATGGGAATAGAGCATCTGCGAGATAATTCTACATTAATGGATCAATGGTACAGAAGAGGAGGAAGCAAGAAGAATGAGTTGAGTAAAGTTTGACTTATCTGTTTTCTTTCGCTTAATGCTCCTCATAATCCAGTGCGCCTTATGGTCCAAAAAATACGGTAATAAAACTGTATTGAAGTGCATTGAAATGAATTGAATTGAATTGTGTCTTTCTGTGTGGAGTTTGCATGGGTTCTCTCTGGGTACTTCGGCTTCCCCCCACAGTCCAAAGACATGCAGTTAGTGGGGTTAGGTTAACTGGTGATTTTAACTGCCCATTGGTGTGAATGTAAATGTGAATGGTGTTCTGTCTCTCTGTGTTAGCCCTGGCAATCTGTGGCCAGATGTACCATGCCAGTCGCCCTATGGTAGCTGGGATAGGCTCCAGCCTCCCTACAACCCTGATAAGGATAAGTGGAGTAAGTGGCTCAGCACTGGAGCCCCCCAGGGGTGTGTTCTGAGCCCCCTGCTGTACTCTTTGTACACATATGACTGTGTGGCCACTACCAGCTCCACCACCATCATCAAGTTTGCTGACGACACCGTCGTGGTGGGCCTGATCTCTGATAACAACGAGACGGCCTACCTGAAGGAGATTAGGAATCTGGAGAACTGGTGCCAGAGGAACAACCTCCTTCTAAACGTCAGTAAGACAAAGGAGTTGATAGTGGACTTCAGCACTAAGCAGGAGAGGAACTACCAGACCCCCGTCATCAACGAGTGCCCAGTGGAGAGAGTGGACAGCTTCAAATACCTCGGAGTTCACATCACGCAGGACCTGTCATGGTCCTGTCACATCAACACTGTGGTGAAAAAGGCCCGTCAGCGTCTCCACCACCTCAGACGCTTGAGAGACTTCCAACTGCCCTCCAAGGTGCTCAGGAACTTTTACTCGTGCACCATAGAGAGGATCCTGACGGGAAACATCTTAACCTGGTTCGGGAACAGCACCATGCAGGACAGACGAGCTCTACAGAGGGTTGTGCGGTCAGCTGAGCGCACCATCCGCTCCGAGCTCCCTGACCTGCACTCGATCTACAGCAGGCGGTGCTGGACCAAGGCCAGGAAGATCGTGAAGGACCTCAGCCATCCCAACAACAGACTGTTCTCTCTGTTGAGGTCAGGAAAGCGATTCTGCTCCCTGAAGACCAACACAGAGAGACTGAGGAGGAGCTTCTTCCCGCAGGCGATATGGTCTCTCAATCACACCACCACACAGTACTGACCCACACATCCAGTTCTTACACACACACTGGACATTCTGGACATTGTTTTCACTTCATCACTTAAATCACTTTAAGCATATTTGCACTGCAGAAGACATAATGTGGATTGCACAACACTGGTCACTATATTCTTCATTTCCAGTTAATACTTGTACAGCTGCTGTTATTGTGTATATATTTATTTATATTTATATTTCTTCATACATTCTTATAGAGTTCTATATTGTGTATTTTGTTGTACAGTTATTTTATTTTCAACTTTAATTTATATATTTTATCTTATTCCTTCCTAGTTAAATTTACCCTTTTTAATTTTTCATATTTATTTCCTATCTTATTCATAGCCTTTTCCTTTTTTGTTTTCTTTAGGTCACGAGCAGTTGTCCAAGCATTTCACTACATATCGTACTGTGTATGACTGTGTACGTGACAAATAAAATTTGAATTTGAACAAAAAACTTAGGTAAGGGTAAGTGGTGTTTCTGTGGTAACAGCCTGCGTGCCTGAGATGACCATATGACAGATATTCAGTCTGAGTGACATCATCAGATCAAACAAAAGATAATCTGTCAGAATCAGAGAACAGCCTGAAGCCTGAGGGTTTGGCTAGTTGGGATTGCCAGCACACATGCTGGCCTCATTGTTCGAAACTTTGAGTTTAATATGACCATCTACCGCTGTAGCAGATATATTTACATAGCAGATAACAGGGGAAACATATTCCCTTTAAGTTCTTTTTATTTTAATGATATTATACTCCTCAGTCTTTGGTGTGATACTGGGACACCACGGCAGCATCAGCCAGATTAAATTAGCAGAGAGTTTATCCAAATGTCAAGAACACTACATTAAGGGCTAAACTGGTAACGTCTGACTGCAATGAATCAATGCCGAACCATAAAGCTGAAAAAATATGATGTAATTATATGTTATTACTCCATTGTTTGTTCCCTCACATAAGCACCAACAAAATATGGCTTTAAAAAAGGACTTTTTTTGTTTTCCTACATTTTTTTCACTGTTAACAAATCATCTTAAAAGACCAAACTCAGTGGTGCTGTCTATATATTTGTGTTGTCTATACTTACCCAGTTTTTTGTTCCTCTAATGAGAAAAGTAGTGTAACTGTTGGGGACTATTTTATGGATTAATCCACATGAATCTCTGGAAGTAGGACAAAGTAACTCATATGGCGCTCACTCTAAATAAGCTTATACTGTGTGTTTGGATGATAATAATAAAGAAACATCGTCGATCAGTGCCAGGCTTCACTGAGGTGTAACAAAATAAAAGCTGTCATCTTTGAAACAGCTTTTATTTTGAAGCCCCTATCTTTAAAAATGTTGAGAGAGTCATAACTTGAATTTCATTAGTCTATACTTCAAGTATAGCCTCAACAGTTAAACCAGATAAAAGCTTCAAAAGCTTCATATGAATGCGCCCAAATATTTTCTTTTCCTCCATAAATTCACTCATCGATTTCCATTGATGTCTCTGATCATCTGGAAGGCATTCGAACAATCCATCATAATTCCAAAAACTACTACTGTTTACAAAGTAAAGCTTGGGCGAACCAGCATAACATCTGGATTTCGCTTATAGCACCAAGTAAATGTTTGCACGCTGAGTCACACTATTTTAGAATAAGACAGGATTTGATGTGACCAGAAATCAAAGGTTAACCATAGAGCGATGCCCCACAGCAAGTTACCCAATGAGTGACAACGCCATCCGAGTTGCTCAATGAGCTGTGGTTGTTTTGGCAAGTTTGCATGCACGATGTGAAGCTGAGCCCTGCAGGGAAAAGATGCTCCAAGATTTTCTAGTGAAACAAAGATTACAAGAAATGTCAGTAAAAATCCCAGAGAAGCATAAAAATAAAAGAGTTTCTAACTAAAGAAATTGCCTCAGCTTTGTAAGGAGGACTGGTCAGTCAGCATTTTCTTAAAAACACAAACAATTTAAATTACGTAGATAAAACTAAATGCTATTATCATCTATAGTGGATCCGTTTGAGCTGGTCCAAAACAATCCCTCGGCACGGCAGAAGCTCATATATTATGTTTATACTCCTGAAGCAGAGTTACATGTGTGACAGTTGCCAGATGAAACAGAACACACGTCAGCAGCATGTAAACAGCATATGTAGAAACCAGGCCAGATCTGCCAGTGAAAATATGTCAACACATTAACAAATCAAGTGAACCTTGCACAACCTGGGTGGGTTGCGGTCGTATAACTGGTGCCCAGCGGTGTGACAACAGCTGTGTGAGTCACTGGGAAACTGAGAGACTTCTCCAATAATCCTAGAAGAGACCCCGGGGCCCAGATGAAAAGGCTCTGGGCTCCTTGTGGTCACCCTTCGCTGATTCACTCTTCTGGGAAAGCCAACTGAAAAAGGAAACCGCACAGCAGCCCCGATTCTCACTCTCCTTCCTCGTTTTCCTCTCATTCTTTTCTCCTTGTTTGTTTCTTTTTTTGACGTTTTGTCTCGAGGACAGAGACAGCGATGCTTTTCATTGTTTAAGTCGTTCGTGCTTCGGCATTCATGTGTGATTGCTACAAGCCCTCAAGAACCAAATACATGTACAAGTTGTGTAATTATGTCCCATCAATATTGTTACATTTGTAATGCATCAGATGACTGAGTGTGAAAGTGTGCAGACTGCATTAGTTTTTTAGAACAACATGATATACTGTCTTTGTAGTGCATTGAGAAGCAAATAATATCCATCCCATAGACTGATTAGGACTAAATATTGGCTATAGTACAGGCTATTTTCTATAATTTGCTACTGTTTATGGGAGCCAGCAGTTAGCCTGTTTTGACATAAAGTCCAGATGTTCTGGAGCTGTGTTTGTATGAAATGCAACAACCTCTTGGATTGAAAAATGAAGCCAACAGAATCACTGCCTCTCAGGTTCTCAGTTGGTCCAGGTCTGCAGAACGTGAGGGCTGTTGAAGGAACCGCCTACATCCTCTGTACAGATGTTGCTTGGCACCGTTCTCAACCAGGACAACCCTCAAGGGCCGCTTCACCAGCAGGTCTGATAATCCTAACCCAGTACTTAACAGCAGTCAGGGTACTGCTGAATAGCACATGGATTACTGTGCAACCCTCACTACCAAAAAGCACAGCGTACTTACAGTGTAAGACGGGGAAATATTGTTTGTTTTTTCACTATAACACCAGGAAATCATGCAGCACTAAAATTACTTACACACTACTTAAATACACTTACAGTATAATTATTCCTTCGTTTCCTGCAAAAACCTGACTTGTTACCTCCTTATTCTCATGCACATACATTTAAGTATTTGTTAATTAAATAGAAATACATTGTAATTTCATGCTTTAATTACATTTAATTACAGTGGAATTGCGCTGTTGGCCACAGACTGTGCAACCTAAATTTATCCACCTATGGCACTTAAGGTCAAAAAGTATGAAATATGAAATACACATACTAATATATATTTAAAAAACAGATTTTTTTTCATTAATAGAAGAGCACAATGGGTTCTTTGCCATTAATTAGCCTGTTACATTGTATTCCTAGTAACACAGCCTCATCATCATCATCATCAGGGACCATCTTTGTCTACATCTCTTCATCTGTAAAGACCACAAGCAGCCAGTTTATTTTGTTTATACAGCGCTAAATCACAGCAACAGTCGCCTCAAGGCGCTTCATATTGTCAGGTAGACCCTACAATAATACAAAAAAAAAGCCCAACAATCATATGACCCCCTATGAGCAAGCGCTTTGACGACAGTGGGAAGGACAAACTCCCTTTTAACAGGAAGAAACCTCCAACAGCACCAGGCTCAGGGAGGGGCGGGGCCATCTGCTGCGACTGGTTGGGGTGAGAGAAGGAAGACAGGATAAAAGACATGCTGTGGAAGAGAGACAGCATCGCATTTCTTGAGAGACGTCGAGCATAAAGTCTTTCTAGCAGGAGGTCACAGATAGCAGTCCCACTGCGAGACTGACAACAAGATGAAAAAAGTTGCAGATCTAACCTTAATAGGGAATTATGATCCTGTGTGTGTTTGACACTGAGCAGTAATAATTCCACAATTTCTTTATTTTGTTTTCTTTTTTTCAGGGTCCTGAAAATATAATTCTGTGCTACGTTGAATCCTTTTCATTTTTCTTTCATTCACTGGAGAACCCAATACCCAGTGAAGGGTAGTACCATATTTATACTTCAATTAATTACAGAGTAACCGGTATTCTCAATGCCAATGACCCAGGCAATACTAAGCCATAAGAAAATACAGCTTCACCACATATCCCATAGCTCTACCACAAGACCTATCGGAACCATCGCTCGCCTGTCCTGCTGCCTCCATAATGGTGCACCAGCCACCGCAGAGGCCATGGCTCCAGCTCCAGGCCCCATAGCTCCTCCACCACACTGCCTCTGCCTGCGCGAGGAATGAAGGATTAAATATAATGCTCGCATGTCAAGACTGCAAAGCAAGAGAAGGAGTACGGAGGAAGGAATTTGTCAGAACTTCATAAACACATACACGGATTCTGTCTCCCGATGCCAGTGCTCTGAGCGAGGAGAACTTTCTGGAGGCTCGTTGAGCCGAGGGGTGAGAGTAAGCAGGGCTGCTAAACGAGCCCAGGGTTTACGCAGAGGCCAGCCAAGCGGCAATAATACACTGCACCGGAGGAGAAGGACACAGGGGAGCAGGCGAGAAGAAAAGTGGTAGAAATAAAAGCAGAGAGCCAGAGAGAAAGGGAAAGAAGAGGCTGGATTGAGCAGGCTAAACTCCTGCTCTGTGAACAGGATAGTTTCAGAATTTATATATGTATATATCTGTGTATATATATATATGGCATGCACACATATACAAAGAGGAATGAGGAGAGGATCTGGGAGGCTTTAAGGGGGAATGAGAAAGAGAAAAGGAGGAGGGAAAGACAGAGGAATTAACAGGACATGCCCACTGAATTTTCCAGGGCCTCTGCCAGAGAACAAAAAAATAACTGTTCACATGTGGTCCAGCTTCTCCTGAACCGAGGGGTGGAGGCACTGATGAAGAAAAGGGGTGTTAAAGAATGTTAATCGTGGTTTGGTTTTAATCAGATTATGTTGAGCAAAATCCAGACCTTTGGCTTGAAGATAATGGACAGGTGGTCAACTTTCCAGGACTGAGGAGAGGTCAAAGGGTAAATCTGCCTCTACGCTGCTTGGAAGATTTTCTATTGAACATCTAGCAGTATCAGATGCAGTCAGAGTTATTGATTATCAGATTAAAGTGTGGAAAGGCAAAGCAGAGGCTGAAAAATGGGACTGGTTGAACTTCCTCTCTAAGCCCCTGCAGCCGCCTCGACTCTTCTGCTCCAGATGATTGTGCGATTGGCCCTGTTGCTCTTGGCTCGGCTTGTGGAAGAGGAGCAGCCTACAGGCCCAGCCCTCCTCAGCCCCGTCAGCCACTGGGAGGTGAGCTCCACAGTGGGTGTAAAATACTGTCGGGTGGATATATTTCTGCTATGAAATATGGATGTGAGCCTCGTGTGTGCGCGTGTCCATCTGTGCGTGTGCATTTGCACAAGGTTAACTGGAGGTCAACGCTCACTTTGCCGCCAGAGACTTGGCGGCAGTCCAGAGCTGGGAAAGCAGCAGCAGTGTCTCTTACTCACTCCCCATCCTATGTCTTGCTCTCTGTGCTCCTCTTCTTCGTCACCCTCTTCTTTTAGCCAGTGCTATTGCAGTTTGCGTGCAGATAGCATGCAGGGAGCCATGTGGCCTGTATCTGTGTTGAGCTCTGGACTTAGCACTGTATGTGTGAGGAGAAAAGTGGGCTCACTGAGCACGAGAAGCGGAGGAAATGAAAAGCCTAACTAGTTCACGAGTGAAACAGGAGTCAGTTGAGCCCGAGAGAATGTAAGAGGAGGAAAGTTTTTCCCCACGCATTGCAGATAATTTCAGAAAGTGGGGCTGTCAAGGAATTACTGGTACAGTAAAAGCTAGAAATACACATAACACTGACCTCATTAACAGATATATTACAATTTGAGCAGAGGCATGGCAGGCGTAAACAGTTTTAATTCCATGTAATGGTCTATTTTGTCCTGCCTTGCTTCTGTCTCTTTTTTCAGACAAGCAAATGAAAACATCTGGAGTGAAAAAGCAACCAATGTCCAAATAAAGGGTCAAAAACCCAAGAAATTCTGTTATTACTACTGAATTAACACAAGCTTGATCATAACTACTGCTCAAGACCACTTTATTTATATGAATGTCTGTAAATGAAGTGTTTTAAAGTGTGGCCTTAAAAGAAATACATATAGTCTATGGTGCAGTGCTAAGTTAAATGACTGCTGGCTGTGGTTTCATATATGAATATGGTAGCCATCAAGACCTGACAAAAAAGTAGGCGTATTAGCCAAATGTAAACTGTTGCTACACTAAAACATTTTCTACTTTTGACTCATGCACATTGTTCAAGTGTGTCCCACCAAAAACAAAAAGTACTATGTCAACCTTTCAACCCTTGTTTTCAAATGAAAAAACTATTTTCAGCAGAGAACAGCAGCCCGTTCTGCAGAGATAAAGAAAAAAGAAAGAACTGTAAAAAAAAAAAAAGGAAACCCTTTAAATCTTGATTGCAGTGTGGCGGTTCTCACCCTTGACGTGTCTCTTGATGTCGGTGCCAACAACTGCTTATTGCAGCTCAATGCACTGGCAGAGATAGAGCTGTGTGTGCAGCGGAGGCCGGCACACCGGGCTGATAAGGAGGCGGCGTCTCAGATGGAACTGACCGGGCTACACAGAGATGAAATCTTTAAGGTTTGGCTCGTTGATAAACTCACAAGACCTTCATCATCTGCACTTTCATGCCCATCGTCCCTCCCCTGTCAGTGACCCGTATCTAAGTCCAGATTCCACAACTTATTGCTGCAGACTTGTATCTGGTATCTATTTTTGGTTGTGCCAGAGGGCTGAAGAAGGGAGGATATGTTTTGACAGCATTGCAGCAAGTTTTATGAGTTTGTTACTCAGTTTGGTCGCTCGTCCTTTGAGTCAGCTGAGACTTGCTTGAGATGTACGGTAGTTTGCCCTCACCCCGTCTCTCCTCCTGGGTGAGTTTCAATTATTCATAAGCGTTGGGTAGCCAACTTGAAACTGATAACCCTCATGCTATTTATACTTCATTTCAAATGAACAAATACTTAACTGTGAAGTTCCAGGCAGCTTGGCCGTGTCTGTCTGCATAGCTTCTGCTGGGCACAGTGAGGAAGGTAGGCCGCGGGCATCGTGCAGAGGCTGTGCTCCAAAGGTGAGCCCAAAGCACAGAGCTACAAACTATATATAATTTATACCCTCCAAAAATACCCACAACTTAAATAATCATTGCCTCTTTTTGGGGTCCAGACTGAAGTCCCAGTCTTCTTGGTTGATGTTGTATGAACGTGCTCACCTTAGCAAAACACCCTCTTCAAGGTGAAACAACATGCAGAATATGAGCGCATTCATCTGTAAAGACTTTTAAATGCTTGGAATTCACTTAAAATTACTTTACTCGAGTATCCATGTTGCTGACGTTGTTATTTTTGTTCAATTTGATATTTAAATCTCTAAAGACAAACTCGATCTACATGTTAATAATATCAAATGATGAACAAAATACTAAGAAGAAACTAGATATTGTATAAAATTCCACGTCACTAAGTCAAAAGTGAAACCTGGTAATGCTTGTCCTAAAAGGATTTTCGGTTAGGTTTTGGAAACAGCTTTAGATACAAGCTTGTGTTTTTCTATAAAGCATTTCTCATCTCTCAGGGACACACAAGCTGTTTTCTACGGAATCACATATCTCACATTTTGATTTATGTGCACAATTATCAACACTTAAGATGAGCTTTTTGCTTGTTGGTCATATTTTTTTCCTGTGAGAGACTTGTAGCATCAATACCATGGTTTTATATTACAGCTTCAGTAGCAAAGCTAAACCAATTTAATGCCTTTGTCAAAGTTAAACACTAATGTGTTGGATGTTTTTTAATAATTCACTTCAGAAAACTTCAATAAAGTGCACTTTGTGAAAACTGGTGGTTGCTAAACACAAGTTATTTCTTATTTACATTTTGCTACCTGGCTCATCTACTTGCCGTTCTCTCTGAGACAGAATAATTTGTTAAATTGAATGAAAGTTGTATTTTTGAGTAACACAAAAAAGAGATTTTGATTGGTTCCTGTGTAACAGACTGACATACCATCCATACCAAGAGGCCAGAACATAAAATGTAACTGGGTGAGATGTGAGCTATGATTAACACGTCAGCCTATAAACTGCAGGGCATCCACACAGAGTCTGCCTCGAATAAGTGAGTAATAAGGGAAAGTCTGAGGTCTCTGCATCCATGGATGGTGTCCTGTACGAGTGTACAAAGTAGGATTTGGCAGGTGGGACAACACTAAGGATTGGTAGTTTTGAGTGGGGGAAAATAAGACAAACTAAACTGTAGTGAGCTGCAGTAAATCTACTTTTGGCTAATCCGGACATGTAAGATGGAATAATAAAGGGGGGAAAAAAATACATACACATTATATCATGGGCCAGTGTGGATTACACTTAACAGTTTTATTTGGAATATTAAGACAATGAAGCATAAGCCAAGCACCAAGAGTGACAGCTACAAGTGTCGCATCATACGGCTCTTAAAAATGAACAGGTTATACTGAAAAACAACTGTTTTTTTTCCCTCTTTGAATGGTGATGCAGATACACAGAACAGACAGTGAAATGTGAACATGAACATGATTATGCCATTTACACGCTCCGAATTCTACCTGACAGCAGACGAAAGAAAGAAAAGAAACGGGTGAGGAAAAGCAGAAAAGAACAGAACGGCGATATTCGTCTGACGACAGTTTGGTCAGCCCCGCGGCAGCGGCTGTGGCCCCGGATTTAAAGGGCTTTCTGTGATTGCCCAAAACGAATAGGGCAGTCTGGGAACATCCCAGTGCTGCAGAGTAACAACCATTAGTTCCCATCACTGTCAAGTCCTGTTGCCTCGGCACCCACATCCACCCAGCAACCAATGTGCACATACAGCATTAAAGTGACAGAGGATTGCAACCATTGTTACACTACACTCCATTGCATATTAGGGAGCAGTAATAAGGAAAAATAATAATTCTTTCATACTTCTGTTTGCATAAAAGCACTTAACCCAGCTTTCTAAAATATATATATATTTATATATGGGAACATGAAAAAATTAAATATCTCTTATTTATTTTTGTTTTTCTCTCTTTTTCTCTAGGATCTGACACCATGAGTCGTACCGTGGTGGTGGTGGTGGTTGGTTTATATGTCCTACATCCAGGGGTATTGCTATTATTTTAAGGGACAGCTAAGGAGACAACCATCTCTCATCTAGAGCAGTTTGTGGTTTGCCTCCACACACAAGGCTCTCATAGTGCAGCCCAATAGTGTCATACTAATGAAATGTTAAGCTTTTTTTGTGGTATTTTGTTTGGCTTAAGAACACAGAATATACACACACAGCTTTACCTTCCCTTTTTTGTGTGTGTGTGGGCTGGGTGTTGCACAGAAACGTGGCGCTGGCTAAATGTGGTCCATGTTTATACATCCCTGGCTTGGGGGGGAAGGGAGGGTGTGTGAATACCTGGGGTAGTGCATTTGTTAGAAGAAGTGTTGATAGTGTGTGCAAATCTGTGTGTGTTCCAGACAGTGTATGCACCACTGAAGAATAAAATGTCTTTTCATCAGGCTATTACATAAATCCATCATTCATACGTTGGTTTTTTTCTCACCTAAATCTACAGGTTATATGGCAAACGTGCTACGGTTAATGTCAGATATTTCCCATGGGGAAAACTGGGTTGAGAGGGTCCTGGGACTCTCCTTGCAATGGGCCTGCCTGAGAATAAGTGGGGAGGCGGGGGGAGAACTGGGGCAGAGAGGCGTTGTTCATAGGAGTCACTGTCGTCACCCCTCGCATTCAACTCTGCCCGTCTCTCCACGGGAAACTCTCCCTGTGTGGCTCTGTCCGTAAGCTAACATACATCCACACACAAACGCACACAAACGCACCGAGAAAACGACTCCCATCAACACACCCTACAACACCTGTGAAATATTTTAGGAGCACCGGCTCCCCCCACCCCTCGTAACACCCACCCAAGTCTCACCATCTTCAGCTAACACACACGCGCACACGGTGCGGTCCACAAGAATTTGGACAGTGGAACATTTTCAGTTGTTTTGGATCTTTAATTCAGCAAAATGGTATAAAAATTATGAAAACTATTCAAATTTCTCAGTAGGTTTTGGAGTAGTCAAATCCCTGCGGGGGTGTGGATAGTGCAATTCCTCTGTTTTGGATCAAAGCAGACAAACAGTGATCCTCAACATAAGAGTGAAAGCAATCACTCAGTTCAGCAGGGATTAGTTGCAAAAGACTGAATCTGTTGACCCTACTTGTAAATTTTGTTCTGAGAAGTCGACTAAAAGGTCAACAACTCCAACCACACACTTATCTGTTCCTCAGCTTGATTAAATCCAATATGCTGACTAAAGACGGGGAAAAACACTAAACAAACATGTCACTGTCCCAACACTTGCGGCCTGCTCTGCATAAAACAAATACACAATTAAAGTGCTATTTATTTAGACAAATCCCTTGTCCTTTCTGTGAGCATGCTGTTGCAGCAACAGGAAGCCAGGACTCCGCAAGCCAGCTACATCTCCCCCCTCCCTCCTTATTGTTCACCTCAGCCTAAACAGGACACCATCGTCACAGTGATGTCAGCGATGTGGCTGGACGGCGAGGGAACGGTTTGTATATTATAATAATAATAAATAAAAAGCAACACAGACTGGACCTTACAGCACAGTGACCGCGGGCTCCAGAATGGCAACGCTGGCCTTTGATCTGTGTCTGCATATAGGATGCAGCACTTGTACTGTAGCAGCTGTGTGCCATTGCTAGGCTGCAGCGTGAGAGACAAGACACAGTGAGAAAGACGGTCTGACGTATGCGTAGTTTGGGGGTTTCATTTGTACAGTTCAGTGTGGAAGCTAAAATACCTCAAACATAGAAGTGCACATGCGAGAAAACTCAGTGTCAGCCTTATTCCACTCTTAAGGGTCACGCCTGCCACTTCAGCTAACACCAGTGATTAACATACAAAGAGACCTGCAGTGCTGTTAGTAGAGTACTACAACTTTTGAGTAAACAAGAAGTAAAACTTTGATCAGTTCACTAAATAGCCGAAAAAGCTAATACTGGTTGGTGAAGTCCTTTAACCAATCGTGTGACCACCTGCAGAAAAATCCTCGTCTGATAAATCCATAGAAACTGGACGACTGTTTAGCAGAGGAAAGGTATTTGGTAGCGAGTTGATGGTGTAGCTCTAAGTCTTACATAGTGTAGCAGGGAACTAGCCATTAATTGTTTGTAAAACCAAAATCTAAACTAGTTAAAGTCTAACACTACATAAGCTTTAAACTACTAGTTAATACATGTAGGTTTGTGCAAGAGCTTTGGTCACAGATGCAGATATAAGAAATAAATTATATATTTGTTCATGATTCATCCTTACTGATGGGAACTACATCTTTTAACAGCTGAGTGGGCTGACATGAGCAAACAAACAAAAGCAGTTTGAGAGCTCGACAGAGTAGGCTCGGTGATCATGATCTCATCTGTATCTCAGTTTAAATATTTTAGTTTGAAACACTAATGTGAAGGATTACACCCTAATGAAACTACTCAGTCTCCACCCATCTCGCCCTCCTTCAGTCATCTATACATTTTATTAAAATTTCAACTTATGTCAGTTATTTAAAAGCCAGTTATTGCATATTTACAACTACTCAGGAGACTGAACAAATACTTGTGCTGATGAACTGATTTTAATACTGATAGCTTAGTTAGATCATTCAACATGCTCACAGTGGAGAGTTAAGCTTAAAGCTCACTCCTTACAGCTGTCTGACAAGCTGAGGATGAAAACAATATACATGTGACAGGTTGGCTATCTAAACTGAAACATGCTACAGCAGCACAACTGACTCTGGACCCAACAGTAGAGAATGGCTAATGCGCGCACAGAGTCAGAACAGATGTGACTAATGCACACCGTTATTTCAATAATCTGCAAGAGCTTAATCAACATAGCACCACTAAAATGTTATCCATTATAAAATCTTTAATGTGCACAATAAATATTGAGCTTATTGCTCCTTCAACTCTTCATTATGACCATCTTCAGTTCTATTTGATGAGAGCCGAGTGGATCGTGCTGAGGCACCTCCCACTCTTGTTTGGAAAATAAAGTAACATATTACTGGACATGTATGAGGCACACAGGTTACGCTTAATAAGACATTATGGAAATGACAGGCTAGATAACTGAGGATATGCCCGCCTCTCAAGAGTTGAGGGTTCTCATCATTTAATACTGTAATTATGACAATGAACAGAGAGAGAAAGTAGCACTGCAGTCTAATCCTGGGAGTTGTTCTTTCCTATTTTAGAAGATTCTTGCTGAGCTTTTGAAATCCTCTTCATTCATCTATAACTATATGAAGTGTCTCATGACACAGCCCGATCTTGAACAAGGCTCGTTACTGCCTCACTACGCTGTAAATCGACTTGCTTAAAGAGATAGTCTTTACACAGCTGCTCTCACTTCCTATGAAAGACATTTGTTAGGATTCTTTATTGTAACCAAAAGAACCCAGGCCTAGCTGCACTGATGTTTCAAATGTAATTACATATGTTGAATTCATGGATTGAGATTTATTTATATATTTGAATTTTTATTTATATATTGAATATACAGATATTGCTGATGCAACAAATGGATCGTGAGCTTAAGGAGGCACTATAAAACGGAATAAAATATCAACCTCGATTTCAGGAAGAACTGAACTGGGTGCATGTGTCCACATGCCAAACTGCCTATGGTCAGTGAAGAAGTGACAGGCTGCTTTCACAACTGCACCAATGACAAGATTTCCTCACAATCTGTCATGTTTCCAAAGCAATGCCACACAGGTGGAATAAAGCTGACAAGTTTAGCTTGCTTACTAAATGCCACACAGTCAACTGATTTATTAAGCATCACTCACGATACTGCTAAAAAAGAAACTAATGTTCCTTTAGGACTTACGCATAATCCTTAGAAATCACTTGTTTTCCTTCATCTCTGGCTTCACTGATGCATGCAACGAGATGGCAAAGAATATGACTTATGTAGCTCTATCCATAGGACAAGCTCTGACTGCAGTATACCAAAATAGCACCTCCAGATCCCCTCTCAACCCACACACACACACACACAGACACACACACCTTCTCTTGTAAAGGTGCTCCACTAGGTGCTTTGACAAGCTAAGGAAGAAAAGTAAGAGCGCACAAAGTGAGCTGTACAACATAGCCATGTAAGCCTAAATAGCAATTTAGGATAAACGGGGGAGGCATGCAGGCAGGTCTACAGGCAGGGTGATGTTGTGGGATCAGGCAGACACTTAGCACAAAGCAAGAGAAAGGAAAAAAAAAAAAGACACAAAGCACTGATATTTGTGTCTCCCCTCCCTGTCAAAACAACCTGTTCAACGCAAAAACATGTGCTTGCCAGACAGCATTATACTGAATATAATCATATGTACTTTTGTGATGTAAGTAATAACTAAAACAAAGTTTAGAATGAATCTTGTATAGCTTGTTACACTTAAACTCGATCCCCCACCGGTAAGAAAGCCATATCAGTATAGCTTCCATTTTGCTAATGAGGAATTTCTAAAGTCATGAATTCCTCCTGCAGCATGTCTAACAGGCAATGGAGAAGCCGCCCTATTTGACTTTGAGTGGCGGTTCCCTCTCCAGCCAGCGAACTCGTACTTTCTGTTTATAGTGATACTCCTTGAGGAAGTCCTGCAGGGCAGGAGGCAATGGCAGAGACCCTATACCATCGTAAGTGGTCCAGCGGCAGATGGCGGCCCGTGCCAGGTGCTGCAGGCCAAAGGGGAAAGTCCGATGAAGAGGCGCTGTAAGCAAAGGTTCGAAAAACATGCAGGCGCTGGGGTCTTTATAGTGCTCCAGCAGTCCTGTGACAGTGGAAGAGTGGAAAACGCAAGGATCATGAGCGTCAAAGCTGAAGTTGTGGTTCCACTGCTCGATGCGTGCGTGTAGGGAGCGATTGTAACGGCGGAAGCTAACAGAGAAGAGGTAGTCCTCCTGGGCTGAGTCACGCAGCAGGAAGGTGCCCTCGGGCCTCCCATCCAACAGCGCTTCTGCCTCGTAGCGGTCCATTACGCCCCAGTAACAGGGCAGACCTGTAATCTCTAAAAGATCTGGCACCAGACAATGGATGTAGTCTATCTGAGTATGAACCTTCCAGGGACCGGGTTGTTGTCGGCTAAGGTGACCATCCCCTGAAGCATGCCTCTGCTTGGGCCTCCTGGCCTGCAGACAAAGGGTGGTTGAATCCTCCTCAGAGTCACAGTCCTGGGATGACGCTGCAGCCCCCAACAACTGCCCACAGGCTCCTGATGATGCAGCAGCCAGAGCGCTCCCGGCCCCTGTGACCCGGCCTTCCCCAGAGGCCTCTCCCATACCAGGAGCCATTTTTGGTCCCAGTTTGTAGAGAGAGGATCCTGGCACTGAGGCCTCCAGGGTGTGGATCTGTGCATTGGGTGGTGGGTCCACACCTTCCTCGATGCTGAGCCTGCGGCGCTCGCGCAGACGTTCTTCCTCATCCTCGGGAGAAGGGTGGGCTGGGTCAAAAGCATCCAGAAGGGCAGTAGAGGAATGCGGGCTGACTGGTGCTGTGTGCTGTTTGATCAAGTGCCATTTGTGAGCAAGGTCTGAGCCTGGTGGAAAGGGGCAGGTCTCCAACATGAGCTCTGTGAGGTGAATCTTACGTTTGGAGGTGACGGCGTTCTTAGAGGAACGTGAGCACCTGCGAGCAGGCAGGGGTAAGCACAACCCAACTGTATCACTTAGCCGCTGGCGCAGAGAACGACCATTCAGACTGCGTCCTACTGATACAGAGTCATTTGTCTCCTGGATAGAGCTGACCCCATAGCGCCTGTCCCTACGGTTCCCACTCCCGCGTAAGCGGCCGGACCGCCTATCTGCCTCCAAAGAGCTTTGGGTTTTGGTGGAGCATGAGTGTTTTTTCTTGCCCCCCCACGGGGCATGACGGGAGTAGGAGTCTCTACGAGCCAAGGGAACACCGCCGGACCCACTCCGCACATCTTCAGCGTCCTTGTCGATAGTTATCTCTACAATCTGAGGTATGTCCGACACACAGTTATGATGACGGCGCCCTGCTGTTACCACTGGCACTGGTAGGAGGCTTCGTGACGGGCTGGAGGCTCCTGATGCCTGTGCCCCACCTGAGCTGCCTCCTTGACCGATATCCACCACACAGTGGACAGTGTCTGCCTCAATCCTGCTTTCATGGGGTCCTGAACTGTTGTTGTGGAAGAGTGTCTGGCATCTGCTCTTTAGATTGCTCCACATGATGCCCACTTTCTTCATTAATAGGAGCCCCTGGGACCTGAATATAAAAGAAGACAAAGCTGATTAACTCACAGGTGAGAACATCCCAACAGCAGCAATGGTACCTACTTTTAACACTGAGGTACAAGCTACACAAAGAATGCCCTACATTTAAATTCCCCAGACTAATGTGCATCTAGTAATTAGACATGGTGAGAGTATAACGGGGCCAGAGTGTCTGGGAGGTGGGTGAGCTTGAGCTGTTGGAACAGCAGAGTTACGAGTTGCCAGGCAGACATGCAGGGACACAAGGCCACAGCTATAAATGAACCTAGGATCTGCTCACAGCTGATCTGCTGGTATGTACTGTATTACAGAGCCAGTCTAGACCTGACCAAAAACCTTCCCTGTAACAGCAGCAGACAGGGCACATGTATATTCACATACACTCTCACATAAGTGGTTGATTTATCACTAGTAGAATTTGACAGGGATTTGGAAGTTCTAGCACTAGAGTGCATTCTAATAATCCAAATTTTACAGTGAGCAGAGTTACTATAGAGAAGCAGCCAAAGATGCCAAAGCCCTAAAGGAATTCATAACCGACTATTTCTACAGCATTTCCTGTTTCTGATGAGTTTTTTGACATCGTGGCTTTGATAGTGTCCACACAACTGAACAAAATAATAAGATGCGTATACCAGAACAGTATCTTCAACCAAACAGCTTAGCACTTCTTCACACTAGTGTTTAGGTTTAGATCCTGATGGTGCCGATATTAGCCATTTGCATATATACTGGTTTCCCCATTTATAACAGACAAATGAGAATTAAAGCAAAGAAGAGATGGGAGAAACACCCTTCAACCATGTTTGTGCCGCACAGTTCGTCCACTACAGAGCACTCTGCAACTTCACTATTAGCAACACATTTAATGCCACAAACAACAAATTCATAACTTATTGTGACAAGATTATTCCATTACATTATCTCAGCAGGGATACATTTTAGGGTAATATGTTCATTATTTTTGTCTGGAAAAAAGTGGGAAAAACAAACAAACATTGTCCATGATTTTAAAATTGCTAAATATTGTATGTTCTATAAAGAAAATCTAAATATATCTGTCAAGGGTCTTTAGGGTCTCTCTTGCTAAACGGAATTACAGCAAATTACCCATTTCTAAAAATAATTTTAGTCCATCTTCAGTGAACTTTGAATGAAACAAGTGCAGAAACCATATTGTACCATACTTAAAAGAACAGGCATTTAGTGAGCTACTAACACAAAAGTCTTCAAGTCTCTCTGGAATCGTCAAATCTAACTTCCTATCTTTTCTTTTGGTCTGTTAACTCAATCTTCTTCTGGGCTAAAACCTGTTACCCAACGATTATGAAACATCATGTCAACCAGCATGCAGAGTAAAGTTTACCTATAAATACTAACGAACACATCATGGTTCAACACTATCAGCTGTGACAGAAAATGTTTCGCAAGGTAAGCAAACCATGCTGAGATTCAGCACATGACATTTGCTCAAGGCAGCTCACTACGTTTATCACAGACTTAGGACCCTGGCCCACTTATGGATTTGCTTTGTCAGAAAAAAAGATGAGGACAGAACAATGAATCTCCTTTAACAGCCATTATTGGTTGCTATACCCCCCAAAAAAACACAAAACAAACTGCAACACTGGTGTAGCTTACAACCCAGCTGGCATTACCCAAAGAATTTGCAATAACCTTCAATATGTCCATTGTATTTCACAACCCAGTCCATAGTCAGTTCTTCCTGACTTCCAACAATGATCTGTACTAAGTACACATTAACTGGTACTAGGATAATGAAAAATGAAGCCAAAATTATGATGAATGACGGTGATATAGTAACCATGTATGAACAGACTTCAAAGCATGACAACTGACTACTATATGTTATAAAACTTCCAAAAAAATGCCTAAAACTTCATCAATATTATATCAAACTACAGACATTTCAATAAAAATAGCATACTAAATCAGAGGCTTGGGGAAACAGAAAACCAAAAATTATTTATAAAATGGATCAGGTTATTATTTAAAAAAAAAAAAAAAAAAAAAAAACGTTTAACAACATACCTCTTAAAATGCTGTGAATTGGTCTATTAACACTGCAGCTTTTTGAAATGAGCGTTAATGTATAAACTCAGAAGAAAAAGCAACTTTAAAGAAGCAGGTGTCAAGATAAATATAATAAAGATGATGGACAAATATAAAACTGAAATATGATCATCACTAAAATCTAGTTACAACCATTTGGAATACACCATTTTTAAGAAGGTGAGGTGTAATAAGCTCAATCTTTACTTTTTCGGTCAATTTTGTTTATCCAATTCTTTTTTGCCAATTTATTTTTAATGAACACTTTTGTGTTGTTATTTTAACTATTAATAGCCAAAATAAAAATAAAATCACTAACACATAAAACCTCCACAATCACTACAAATAAAGGTTTGATTTAAGTCCTGTTGAAAACAGGTCCCAGACAGTCACGTGAGTCTGTTGTCGAGCTGTGTTTGTCATTTACAGACTTATTGTGTCTACATAAACTTGAATCAGTTTCAAAATCTATTAACCGAGAAACATGACAACATGGGATGCCATTTTCTGCTTTGTTGTAAACAACATTCAGCTGCGAGATAGATTTGATTGCATTATATAGGCTGTTTTATTTTGCATAGCAGTGCCCACCAGTGAACAGTGAAACACTCACTGTTAACAAACAGCAAAGGCAAATCCCAACTTGAGCATAAAAGAGGTTTAGGTTTATATTTCGACTGGTCTGGCAGCAAGTTGTATACAGGACAACCTTTTTAAAATCTCATTAATATATTTGGGTTATTTCCCATTTGGCATTTTCCCATTGTTATTTTCACCTGCCAACTACATGTGATACCAGCAATAAGGTAAAGATTTAATATTGTTATTGGGATTTTTTTGGAGTAACATAACAATCAAATTATGAAAAAAAATTTGGGGGATTGGGAGCGACGGTCCAGATGATGACCATCCCAGACTGAATACACTCACCCGAAATACTCAGCCTGCTAATAGTGACTTTGACTCATTAACCCAGGTCCATATTTTAGATGAAACAACTGATAATTTGAATAATTGTGGGTGTGCTACCACCTCTACAGTCAAAAACTGCATTTCTTCATCTGAACGTGATGTACTTTCACTAACGTTTCAACACACTGACTGTGTTTCTGCATTAAAAGACCGCTGCAACTGTGGCAACAACCAGTGTGAGCATCAACTCTGGCAAAGTTCAGCCACACTTTTGAGCATTTAATTTTCTGTGTGTGGGACAGAGCTGCCCCGTGTCCCGCCCCTTGCATGCAGGCTCCAAAAGAGAAAGAGAGAACTGTCTTCTAAATAGGGAACAGGAAAAAAATGCACCACAGATTTATGTCTTAATAACTAACAGAGGAGCACAGAAAGATAAGCCTCATGTACCAATAATAAACGTGTTTTTTGTGTTGTTTTGGGTTTTGGTTTTGTTGGGGGTTTTTTTGCCTCCAGTAACAAAACCAAAACATTATGATAACTTCAGCTTATTGACACTACAGTCTTTTATAATTTAGCCCTAGGGTCTGTTTAATACCTGGTTGCAGTACCCATCCCTACTCCATGCTCTATAAGTGTCTGTACAACAACGCGGATCAAGTTTTCTACATGGTCTGCTCTGCTGGATGTCTGTATTCAATGCGCTCAAGGGGTAGTGCCAGTAAGAAGAAAAAAAAGATTATTCTGCGGTCTAACTACCGCTGACTGGCGATGGAGTGATGAACTACACATCATTTCTAACGGCAACATACAAATGACATTGTCTAAACTGGTTAGAAATGTTTGTTTGAAGCTGGGTTTAAAGCCTCTCCTCTGCCCTAAACAATGAAGCCAATGTCTTTGCTGGAATAGACTCAGAAAACTTCTCAGCGACTTTTCAGCGGTGCTGGTTGTGGCCACAACTACATTACAAAATTATTATTTTTATGTATGTGACACTGATTCTAATGCATCTTACTACGACAACAGTTTTCACAGGGTTTATGGTCATTACTCTCAAGCGCTGAAAACGAGATCATTCCTGTTTGTTGCCGTAACAGTGACAGCAGTGGGGAAAACCCACCACTGTAAATCATGCCTTCACCGAGCCCACTGCAAAAACCAATTTATCAATTCTTGGCCACAGTTTTTCCCCTTTTTTTCCTGTGGTTATTGTCACCCCATCAGCGCTTCCCAGAAAGAAAGCACTACAGACTTAAATTGCCCTATAACACAGCAAAATAATTGCCAACAGCAGTCAGTGAACTGCTTTCTAGTTTTGTGCACGTCATTGTAAGTGACAGCTTTTACTCTGCCGCTTGTAACGAGGCACATAAAAATTCCACTTTATGCAAAATCTCCACATTGTATGGAAATCACAGAGATACACAAATATTATTGTGCCAAGTGGATCTTATCTGAACCAACAGTGCAGAGTAGATTAAATTAGCATATTGATCACTGAGTTACCAAGTCAAAAACATTTGACAGGGTTTGGCTTTTAAAGTCTTGGGTGCTCTTAGGGGATATTAAAGTTCAGTTTTTAGGTTTGAATTATTCACAGTAACAAAACACAGTTAATCTGTCACTGTCAGAGCAGCAGAGGCTAAACCAAACTTGTGCATAACAGAGGTTCGAATTTATATCTGAACTAACATGGCAACATTTTATAGGTGAAAATGATGCCATTGCCTGTGTATCAGATATTCTTACTGCCATTTTTCACTGTTTTTACCAACAACTACAAAAAAACTGTCATATTACTTGGATAATGAAATCAGATGTCACAACTCCAATTCCAAAGGTCAGTTCTTTCTTCAGCCACTAGTCTGCATAATCAAGCTTATGATGTTTCTGGGACCTGCTTTTTCCTTCACGTCAACAAGGTGCTGGAAACATTCCAGAGATTTCAGTCCATGTTGACGTGATTGCATCACACAGTCGCTGCAGAATCATCACGTGCACATCAAGGACGAACATCTCCCGTTCCACCACATCCCAAAGGTGCTCTACTGGACTGACATCTGGCAACTGTGGCAGCCATTTCAGTGCAGTGAAGTCATTGTCATGTTCGAGAAACCACTTTCAGATGATCTGATCTTTGTGAAATCGTGTGTTATCCTACTGCAAGGAGCAACGAGAAGATGTGTACACTGTGGTCTTAAACGCTTAGACATGCTGAGCAGCAACACTCATACAGACTGTGCTATTTAAACGATGCCGAGCTGGAACTAAGGGGCCCCAAATATCCCCCATTCCACTGCATCTGAAATGTTGATATAAAGCAAGATGGAACCATGCTTTCATGTTGTTTATGCCAAAATGTGACTCTGCCCTCCAAATGTCACAGCAGAAATGGAAAAGCATCAGACCAGGCAGCATTTTCCAGCCATCTATTGTCCAATTTTGGTGAGTTTGTCAAAAGAAAAAAGAGAAAAAAAAAAAAGAATGTAGCCCCAGTTCTCAGCTGACAAGAGTCACTTAAACCACATTTCTTCCATATTCTGATGCACAGTTTGAACTTCACTAGGTTACCTTGACCATGCCTATGTCTAAACGCATCAACTCACTGCCATGTTACTAGCTGATTAAGATATTTGTGTTAGTAAGCCAATGGTGTCCCTAAAAAAGCAGCCGATGAGCGTACATTCATAAGAGAGTAACGGCCAATCACAGCTGCTGTGCATCGCAACTAGGGCTGCCACGATTAGTTGACTAGCCACGATTACGTCGACAACTAATTTAATAGTCGACGCGTTGTTTGAAGCTTTGTAAGATCCCAAAAGACGCAGGAATAAGTAGTAGGATTTAACATTGTAATAACACACTGAAACAGAAGATGGCAGCACTGCATGTACAAGGATGCCAGCTGTCGTTAGGGTGTCCCAGAATTCATAGCCCTGCTCAGTTTCCAACAATGGCGGCAGCTAGTTAGTTTTAATATTACTATTATTATTCTTTCTGGGTCACAAAATAAATGTTTAGCATATTTTCAGGCGAGAATGTAACTGTGTAAACCTCAAATATCTACTTAGTTTATCAAGACACCACAAAAGCGCTCCGACGTTTTCGGAGACGTCTGTTATCCACCAGCTCGATAGCTAGCCCCGGGGCAAGGCTCACACAAATTGTTTTCAAACCCACCGCCGTCTTTCGCTACTCAGGTTAAACATGATATAAGTCACTTAGATAACTTAAAAATGTTATTGTTTGGCTTTTTTTAGTGTTTTATTTGTTCCTGAGTGAATCGGTTTGGCTGAGATTAAAGTTATAGTTTTTACACAGTTGAATAAACGTCAAGCAGACAACTGATTATCAGAAGTGTGAGATGCTTGAGAATTTACTCCGGTGTCCTGTTATATTTTAGATAGCAAGGAGCAGACGGCTGAGTTTATTAAACTTCACCTAAACAATCTTCAGATTTCATTAACATTTAATAAACTATCATCTTGCCTTTATGTTTAGTTAGCACATACCTTAAACACTTAAAGCTGTAAGCTAATGATAGTTATATAAGAGCAGATGCATGCTGGTGCAATAAGCTGTAAGTTTTACGTCCAATGGATGATGATCTGATAGTCGACTAGTCGCAAAAATAATCGGTGACTAGTCGACTATCAAAATAATCGTTTGTGGCAGCCCTAATACATACACAGTTTTATAAACCAGTATAAGTTCATCCACTTTAAGTTATCAGATGACATACACTGTAGCAAACAGTATAACAGACTTAAGTGGAACACGTTATGTATGTTCAAAGGGTGGTTTCTCAGGATTTGTAACAAGTTTAAAAACCTGTCTTGGTCAAATATTGTTCAAACCTGTGGAAACCTACAGCCTGCTTTAGACATTGAGACTAGCCTTTTATTGATGTAGCACAAAATCAGTATTAGTTATGTAAATCAAAAATGTTGTAATTTTTATAGGATTTGCATTCTCCAGTGTAGTAGAGGGATACGTATCATTTTAAGAATTTCTAAACAGCTAATTTAACTTTTTAAAGCAACAATATTATTGCAATCATACCATAATTATATGTCTTCAGGAATAGATATTAAAGCCATATTTGACTTTTCCCATTGTGGGACTAAACATCATACTAATGATCATGCTTATAAAAGTGCTTTATGTTTAAACTGCCAAATGTTGAAAGGCACTCCAAGATTTGTTCGAAGAGGTACATGGCTCAAAGTGAACTGTGCGTCCAGCCAATTCAATTTGAGAAAGCAAAACATGAAAACAACAGCCTCTCATTTGCCAAAGTTTTGTTTGAACACAACGGTTTTTCTGCTCACAACCTAAATTTGCCAGAAGTTTTCTTGATTCTGTAACTGTACTGTCAAAATGAACAAACCACTGAACTCCAAAGTAAAAGTGCATGCTCCCACCCTGCTGTGTGTCCTCCAAGTTGAACTGGAACTGTGAGGCTAATATTATATCAGTTACATCTCAAGAGCTTTTCCATCCCGGCTTGTGAGAGTTATTCTTTATCTTGCGAATCAGTTCAAAAAGCCCCAAAAACACAAACCATGCAATGTTCAAGTTTACAACAACTATGACTACATAGTCCCTGGCTTCCAAAAGCTATAACTATACAACTACTTCTCATGCACAAGTATGATTATATCATAAACTTGGCACCATATTCCAAATCTCCTTTGACAAACAGCTAAAAAGAAAAAACAAACAAAAAACTAAAGAATACACGTTTGCTGGTTAGTCTGACAGTTTTATGTCCACTGTGACACTAATTCAAACAATTACCCTAAGATACACAGAAGCACAATGCTCATGTGTTTCATGAAAACTGGCACCTATAACTGAAAATCTGCCAACTTGTACTTCAGTCTTATCTGTTCCTTGTTCTCATTAGTGTGGCTACTGTCATACCAGACATGCTGGCACTGACTGAACAACTGCAAACATACAATCACTAGCTTTCAGGTCAGTGCATTTAATTAACACAGAATACAGACCACCATATGTCCAAATACCCAATCCGTGTGATAGCAAATATTAAAGAACTTTTGTATATTTCTAATTGATAAAGAACAGACAACACACACAGGAGCATATCATAATGTAGACATGCGTCTGCAATTAAAGTCAATTTAAGTGTGAGACAGTCCTCCTGAACCTTCTGACTTTTGCTGTTGTCAACAATGGCTGCACCAAGTGTGATCCAGTCCACAGCCATTTCGGCCGTCCTGAAACAGAACTAGGCTACTTCTCCTCTCCGACAACCCAACACACCCATTCTCCTGGGACCACACTGATCTAAGAGAGGTCTGGAGAGAAGACAAGATTAAGGGAGGATGCCTCCCCTGCTCAGACCAGACCAGAACAGAGTTAATGAGGTATTTGTAGCTCCTCACATTATAGAAGATTTGTGGGACATGCCATGCAATAAGAAAACATCAAAACGAATGAGCACGCCGATTGTTTTTCCCCATCGCTTAAAACCTGACAAACTGGACGCTGAAGAACTTCTCGGTTAAAATACACCTTTGAAGCAACATTTTCATCCATACTCAATAATGCACTACTTGAACTGAATCAACGCTGTTTTTCCACAGCAATTATTCGACACCCGTGTTCCTTTGTTAGTTGTTTGAGCTTAGTACATCGTTACAAACACATCATTTAAAAATATATACTTTGTTAATCTAAAAAGAAAATCTCAAATTAATAACAAAGACATATTCTTCCAAATCCGTTTAGATGCCATGCTAATTGCCTTAAGTTATGCGATTACAAAAACAGTCTTCGTTTCAGTGCAATCTTGACAGGTCCGTTATAGTATCGTTGGCTACATTACAGATTCATGTGCTATTAAAGTCAACAGAAATCCGACAATCGCGTTAAAACGTTATCATAGCTGCTTCATAGATCTGGCTGGAAGGCCTCTCGGGTCCTGGAGGCCCCACATTTTCCCTGTCCCAGCCAAGTTAGCTCACTTGCTAACCCGCTAACGAACCACAGCCAGCCCCCCGGACACCTCTAAATGTAACTATTGAAAACGTTTTCCAGGCTCATAATTGCCGAGCTAGCTCGTGGACTGCAGTCATATAAATATAATGCTTAAAAAAGCAAATATTAGAGATATTTATCATTTAGTTGGCAAAAGATATAATCAAGTTACTGTCCAGGCTTGTGAACTGTCAAAAATGCTAATTGTTAGCATTCCCCAGAACGGGAATTTCTAGCGTTTTAGTTAGCTTTGGCTAACTAACTAGCTAGCGGAGTTAGCATTTTAGCTTGTTAAAAAAATCCACATTTTTTTTATAAGTTACCCAGACGGTCCTGCGTACTATTAAATGAGCTAAGAAGACAAACGTGACAAGTTCGGGAAGTGCAGATTAGTTTCTAAATTTCATATCTTACCCGTGTGTCTCCTGAAAGCTCTATTCAACAGCTCTCTTTGTCTGCAAAAAATGGCTATTAAGAGAACTCAGGCATATATCCCCCTTGCGGACCACGGTGTCGGCTGAAACCACTGAAGGTACACGAATACTTGACGGTATCATACCGACTATTTAATTTATTAATGTAAAATGTATTTAAAAAACTAAATCGTGCATTAAGCGCCGTGGAAGCCCGTTCTTCATTATGGTGGGGGTCTTCTTTTCTGCCGTGGTCGTTGCTGCTTCTAGCAACCAATATGACGGTAGTCTGAGCAGACACAGAGTCGGAGAGGCGGACTGTGCTCAACGTGAGGGATCCCGACTGACAAGGGCTCGGTCCAATGGAGCAAAGGGAAAAGGCGACCACTTCCGACGAAGCACGCGGATAGGGAATGCCCCGCGGCTCGCTCCTCGTGATGGGCATCAAGTGTCACCAATGAACGGAGAGAGGAGGATGGGGCTCTCTGCTGGGCTGCTACTTGGAAACGTGGAGAGGTGAAGTGATGCTGGTGGTATCCCGGGCAGGCCGGTCCATTGGCACATTGATATCAACGGGGTAAAAGACGGCCAACGAGCCTTCATTCACCTCGCAGCCTGTGGGGTGAATGAAACCACGGGATAACGGCAAACCGTTTAACTCCACAACAATTTTATTCTTAGAGTCATAAGTGAAGAATGTAATCTAATAACTAGAATAATTAATTTAGCCTCACCAATAATCTTCTTATTCTGGTCATACCCAAGGCTGCTTTGCAAGGCAGGTCCCTCAAACTCCAGGGTGCCTGGAAAATTCAAGGCATAACGTCTTACGTTTGTACTAATTTCAATTAAAATATGTTATGAAACCCCAAGACCCAATATAAACTGACATTTTGAAGGCTTTTAGATGCAGAATTTGTGATCCAAACTCCTAAAATAATTTGCCTCCATCATCTGACCACAATCGAAGCTTGGTTACCACAATAAGACTTTAAAGCACACTACAAAGTAGCCTAATTCATCAGCGTGTGCGGCAAGCAAGAATACTTGTGGTGGAAATTTGCGTTAAATTAATTAAAGGACCTGTTACAACCCACCTCCCATGACCTCGAGTGCTGTAGACCAGTGAGTACGTCTCATAACCTGTTCCAAAGAACAATTAAAAAGTCTCTAAGGAGAAATTACTCACTTGCACCCACACATGAGATCATCTCCTGGAGATGGATAATTCCTAAGCGCATGACACAAGCCGTAAGGGGAAGTGGAAGTTGTGTGAGTAATGTAGTAGTTCGCTGGAGCCGAGGGTTGTGAGTTCACGGAAATCACGAGCCGTCTGAGCACATTAGCTTTTACATCTCCGAGATACTGATCCAATTTGCGCTTATGAAAGGAAATGAAAGAGAATTGCATTAGCACTGATTCTTCAGCCAGGGCTGATTCACACTGTTTTAGTCGACATGGACCTTCCCTAACAGGTCGCTGCTGCTGCAAGCAAGCCACACAGAAAGGATATGATAATAACTAACTACGGTGATTCAGCTTCTTATGAAGAAGAAAGGTGTGATAGTAGTGTATTACAGGTCCATGCGAGCTCAGACCTAACATATTAGAACTGACTATTTATGAGTAGCTGAAAAAGCAGGGGGTGATGTTTCTTCATGAAATTAAAAGCGATGAAGTACTCACTGAGAGAATATAGTTAAATGCCATAATAAACTTTAATTTATTGCTGTAAGCTACTAAGCCATAACCGCTGACAGCTAATATTCGAGGCTGGGCAGTCACTGAGTACAGGAATAGATTTGGATATAGATCAGAGGTGATACCAAGTAGAGGTTTGGTGTTTGGGGACTCATGTTCTGTTTCTTTGTACAGTGATTAAGGGAAGCAGTTAAGGGTGATTTTGTGATGTCCGCAGATCACATTTCGTGAAGTGGGGCTTGATTAAAATGTCAAAAGAAATGATCGGCCCCCAGCAAAGTTACTGCATGTTTGACTAGAGTTGGGTGAATCTATTGTTTGGACCAGTGAAACTGATACAGTAAGCATCAGTTTATTTAACCATGTCAGATGTCACTTTGTCATCTCATTGTCTGTTCAGAGAGATACACAGAATGCAGTGTTTTGTTAATGTAACTGTAACACATTTTATTGATCAAAGTTCAGGAGTTTTAGAAAATAAATAATGCATGTAATCATAATTAAACAAGCTCAGCGAAGAAATTCAAATTCAGCTCTGTCCTGAAAGCGTTGCATGGTTCTTTATATCCAGTGCTCGGGTATTAGTCATGCGGTGACAAAGGCAGGGTTGCCATCTTGTGGCAGCAGGATAGAAACAAAACAGTCCCTTTTCCCCAGATGTGCTGATTATATATGTAATGTACTTTTCAGACTTTTATAGTGCAATTTGCTGATCGGGTATCATTTTATGTAGGTCTCACACCAGTTTTCAGTGCTTTGCTGCAGCATTTCATAGCAAACAGTAATGTCAGTTTAATTACAGCAAAATTACAATAAAGACTAGATTAATAGGTTCTACGTGTTGTGACAACTCATTATTAAACTCTTTTAATTATGTTTTATTCGTTTCACACAGCACTTCACCAAACCAAAGCCCTTTTTTCCTGCATAATGAGACATAAAGAAAATAGAGGAAGTCTTTTGCCATGAAGCCTTTTATTGTGTTGTTTATCTCTTTAAAGTGGACCTCAAACAATAATTGAATACAGATTAGGTACATTTCATGCTTGTAGAAATGGCACATATGGAGTGAGGAAGGTGGTAAAGGAAGAGTGAATATGTAATTGTTGAGAAAGGGCAACTCAACCATGCAGGGGAATAATGAAGCTCTGAGCTCTGTGGCTGTAAAGGGACCTCACCAGTCAGAGTAGCATTGTGTCTGTTAGTGCTGAGGGCCAGAGGGAAGACGGTGGAGGAAGGTGCATGGCAGCAGACTGGAGCTGGGGAAACTCCAGGCTCCCAAAGAGTCCTGCTACACACATAATGTGCTGTGTATCTGCATTTGAAAGTTCTAATCAGAATTCGGTGTTTTATCAGTTTTTCCTCTCTACATGACAATGAGAATAAGCTGACTTTCTGCATCGTGACAGTCAGCACTAATGGTGCAGATGACGTACGATCAAAAGTTATAAGTCTGTGACTAGCACATGTCAACACCAGCAGGTGAGGAGATCTATTTGTTAGAGACCAAAATCATACCCAAGTCTTGCTTCTGAAGGAGGAGAAAAAACATACCGCTTTCACATTAATAGATGCAACATTTCCCTGAATGTAGCTTTACCCCAGGACTCTAACAGTATCCACACACCAGGTTGTGTTTTCTAGGCTTCTAGTTGTATAAATGTGTCCATGTGTGCTGAAGCAAATGAAATCATTTTTTTTTATTTTGAAGGATGATTTGTTCTCCTTAATATATCAAATATGTCTTGGAATTGATGACTCCAGTAGATGTGTCAAACTACTCAGATACACAGAAAATACACAAACAAGAGATGATATTTCCATATATGGTCATAGGAAATTAGAGCAGGAGGAGGTGAGGTTTTGTTTTTTATCACAGGATGTTAGAAAAACAAACATGCCTGTTTCCAGTTTATGTGAATCACTCATATGGGATGTGAGCAGACGTGCTTCAATTTAACAATGCATGCATTATTAGCATTAGAGCCTTTTATAAGGCTTTTTTTTTAGCTCCACATGACAATCCTCTGTCTGTTTGTGAGATCTTTAAAAAAGCTAAAAAAAAAACCAACAAAAAAATTATAACTGACCTTAGTATCAGATTTTAACTACGAGAACTAGGTTTAGACATCCACATCTTATATTTTACATTTTGTAAGTGAATAAAATTCTTCATGTAAACTACAAAATACAATTTTACACATTCAACATCAGCGCATTATATGTCCCATCCATTTTCCTACCTGTTCTGTCAACTCTGTTTGCAGAGGTGCTGGAGCTGGTCAGCAGTGCTTCATGAATTTGAAGATGTTACGCAATAAATGACAACATCCATCCATTCTCCTCGGGGGGCCCATACATTCACACTTATGGAGAATTTAGTTTCCTGGAGAGAACCCACGCAAACACAGGGAGAACATGCAAAGTCCACACAGAAAGAACCGGGTTGATGGTGGAATTGAAATCTGGACCTTCTTACTGTGGGGCAACAGCGCTCTCCAGTTTCATTGAATAACACATACCTGATTTTTTAACAGGTTTGGAGTACCTTTACAGTGGCGAACATTAAGACTCATTTGACTTCAATTCCTTATGAAGTACTGTGGTGATAATTGTTTCAGGTTTACAGTGTTTTTGTGGCAAACTACAACGTAAATGTTTAGCTAACAGTGCTAAAGTTCAGTTTTTAATGGAACCAGTGCTCCTGTAAATGTGTGGTATACAAGGATTTGACAAAAACGAAATCTCTATGTGTTTACAGAAAAGCAAAGAAAATATTTTGTACAGTTATATTTGCTTTTTAAAAAATAAAGTAGGACTTTCAACATGTGATCTTTGTAGTTCATTTATTGTAACATTTTCTAAAATACACTAGCAACAAGTTACTTTAAACTAAAATTAAAGAGCTCTTGTTATGTTGATAGAGTATAATATTATAATATTACTTTGCTTATTTAAGTACTGCACACTCAAAGTAATATAACTGTCCCCTGTTTAAATCTAACAATACTTTTTTATATATATTATTAAATGAACTCATCTTTGCAGTGTACAAGGATGCTGTAATTCTGCCAGTAAAGGAAACCCTGTGGCTTTTTGGTCAACATGCATGAAAGTGATACCAAGCATTAATAAAGAGTCTTAACTTCTGAGATGAAATGCTCCTCGATATTACGGGTCACATAAAAGGTGATTTATCCCCTTCAGAGCTATAATATGGAGATCTACACAGTTTTACTTAACAGTTTTGTAAAAAAATAATTTCTTCAGTTGAAATCATGCTTTGGAAATTTTAAACTGCATTAATGTGTACCGTCAAATTTTAGCCATATGTGCACAATAATGAGAGACATGCAAATAACTTAGACTGTAAAAAAGTGCTATGTTCGATTTCAGAGTGTTAAAAAAAAATTTCAGCCATATGTGCCTGAACTTTGTTTTTTCAATATAAAATAGTTTATATCACAGTGAAGGAACTCGTACAAAAATGAATGGAAATGTGTTGTTTGAAGTTTGCATGAATAAATTATTGAACACTGATTTTTTAGCAGCATCATAAATGTTTATGAGTTAAATATGTTCCACTATGAGGTACTGTCATATACTGATACATCCAGTGATACTGTAAATTTCCACACCAAATAAACAGAGCAAAATTTTAAACTGTGTATGTAAAGTGAAGTTAATTGTTCCACAGAGAGGAACATATAGACTGCACCCAGTGAGTGGCGCTCCTGCCCAAGAGATAAATCAATTCATCTTATAATCTCAAAAATAGATTTAAACATAAACGGATTAATTTCCTTTTTTAAGTTTCAAAATAAAAGATGCAAACTTTTTTGTGTATTTGTCACGCTTACACGTTTCAGATCAGCAAACTTATTTGAATATAATATAAAGAGCATAAATACCAATTGCAGTTTTAAAATCATAATTTAATTAAGAGAAACTGGACTAAACTTTCCAAACAAAATATGTGATCAATCGGAGATAACTCCTGATTTAACAAGAGTTAAAACTTTAACAAGAGTAAAACTTGTACTCAGGTTACCTTTCTCTAATATTAAAGTCTGTTTGATGATCTCATATGTGTGACAGGGTGACAGTTATGCAAATATAAGAAATCAGGAAGTGGGCAAATACGTTTTCACAGCACTGTAAATCTTTAATGCATTAATGCTGTGTGGGTTTTTTAATATCTATTTCTCCTGACCTTCTTATCTAACCTGTTATGAACATAAGCATAGCAAAGGTTTATTCCACAAATGCATCCCACATCACATCTGGCCCACACCAAGTTAAATTCCCAAGCTGACTTTTTAAGACAGTAAACACATTTATTGAGAAGAAAGAAGCATCAACGGGAGAATGCATCGGTGGCTGTGGCACTTATAGGTCCTGGATCCTGAGGGTGGACCTTCACACAACATAAGCAAGCAAAACTGTCCAGTAGATAGAAGGCTTGTTCACCCTGCAGTCGTCTCTGCTGCTCAAAAAGACAGTTACAACAACGCAGGCTGGGACAGAGAGGAGGAGCACCTTTTACATTAAAGCTTTAATCAAACATTGTATCTGACTCTGAACAGAAAGTTAACAGCAAGTTGGCACCTTTGATTAAAATCTTTTTTTTTTCTTTTTAAAGATTTTAAAAAGCTAATAACAAATGCATAAAAACAAGAAGCACTGGCATTTTTATGTCTGTCTTGCAAGAAAAGTTCAGTCCCGACCTCCAGTTGTTACATACCTATAAACATATTGGCTGGAGACCTTTGTTGCATACACTTTGTTTTGTGGAGGGGAATGGGTGGAGTAATTGCTCTAGATCCTAAAGTTTAATTATTATCTCCAATTCTATTTAAATTGTAATGCAATTCACAGGTTACAGATTCTTTACGAGATCGCTTAAATGACAGGGATAGTCCATGGGTGCTGGTCAAAAATTCCTTAAATCTCTTCTGGCTTTCATTTCAGGACCTTATTGCCTAAAACACTATTTTTTTGATTCAGACTTTTTGAAAGACTTTTTGTCTCCTGCACATGGGTTGTTCCAACTATTCATATATCTAGCTAAGTCGCTAATGGCTAGTTTCAAACTGGTGATTTGCCGAACTAAGTTGCACCATTTAACATTAAAAAAAAAAATCATCTAAGCTTGAAAAGGCTTTAGTCATTTGGGTTGAAATGGTTGTGATACGATCTGAAGAATATCACATAACTTTATCAAAAATGCCCAAAACAACAGTTTCAGAAGGCTAAGTAGTTGCTACATTAAAACAAGCACCAATCGGTGATTATGCTGATCTAATTTACAATATGTTTGACATTTAATGCTATTGGCATAACATTTTGTAACTTGGAAATTATTTGAAAGTGTAACAGATAATTTTCCTCAGCTTATAAATAGCTTAATAAACATTATTTTGAAATACGGTCAAATATGTCAGCTATGAAGCTAACATTAGCCTTTTCAGCTAGCTGACATATCTTACATTATTTTGCAGCTACTAGGCCATTAGGTGGAAATATTTAGTGACAACAAATGTCCTTGTATGCAACTACTTTTTGTGGTGCAACTTGATGCAGTAATGAACACATCTCCAAAATGTAACGACCTAACTTATAAGTAGGATTAGCAACAGCTTACTAACTAACAGCTGTTGCAGCTAGTTCTTCAACCCTTCATACCACTTCAGAAGTTTGGATCAGTTGTGCACTTCCTAAAGAATTGAAATTCGGGATGTTCAAGGAAACATCCCAACCACTTTTTGTCGACTTGATAAACTCTGAAGATGGTGTGCTACGCTCATACTTGTGCCCGATAGAGCAATGTGCATCTTCTGTGGTTCAGTCGGTCTATTCTGGGATGGGGTCAGTTTCTGAAAGCAGAGAAATGTGCTTGGCTTTGCTAGGAAACAAAGTGTCACCATCTGTGCTTCATGTTGTGCAATAGATGTACAGCATTGGGTCATCTCAGCTATCGGACTTCGATAAAAGCGTGTGCATTGGAGTCTTTGGACATTGATATGAATCAGAGTTTCATTTCTGAAATGAGATCCCCCGTCTCCTTTTCTCTTTGTAGAACTTCCTTAAATGTCGATTAAAGAATTATTGCAGAATAACAGAAAATAAAGGAAATACATTTATAAGCTCATAAAGTGTTATTTGCACAGATTGACTTTTCATAAACTCTGGATTATATAGATTTCAAAAATGGATAATAAACCTCCTCAGTCTCTGATTAAGACATCAGACTCCCAACTTAACTTTCCGAATGTTTTGGCATGCCACGCTATAGAACATTTTTTCCCATTTTCCATAAGGCAAAAAACAAGACTTTCAAACTTTAAGATCACTCAGTCCTAGATCCAAAATCTGACATCCGAACTGCGTTTGTCCCAACACAATCTTGTGTGGTTTTTCATTAGCAGGTTCTCAAACGACAAATAATTGGAGACCGACTTTTTTTTTGGGCCAAAGATCTTTTTGGAAGAAGCTTTAAACAAAAAGAACTGGGCCCTTATGTCCAGAAAAGTATCCTGGACACTGTCACAGTGTCACTAAAGCCAGCCTCTCTTTCAATAGCTCATTATTTCTGGTCTTTTCTCTTGCACATCTGATCTTGTATTTAGAAATATACTAATCAATAATCTACCTCCCATAAACAGAAATGACATGAGCTCTTTAAAATGTAGCATTAGTCATTCAATGTCATTTTGTGTTTTGTTTTTTTGTTTTTGTTTTTTTTGTCCATACATGACAGCATACAACAACACTATACAGAAAAATGATTAAAAATGGTTATAAAAGAATGTACTTCTGAGGCAAAAGTCTTTTAAAAGAAGAGACTGACTTGGGCTTTGTGCTCCTTTGGTAGTAAACTGCAACCCTAACCCCAGTGCTGGACAGCAAGAAAGAGTTATGGCCATCAAAGAGCTCCAAAGTGGCTCTCGTTTTGTCCTTTCAGTCCTCTCTTTTGTCTCAGCTGCTGTCTGTGCATTTTTCTGCCCGTCTTTTGTTCTCAGTTCAGGTTTGGTTTGTGGTTGATTGCTGAATGATCTCTGAGTATATGTATCACGTAATCAGACAGCAGTTAATGCAGCGAGGCCCCAGTCTCCTTTTCAGAGCCCCCTTCTTTCTCTTGGGGGTCAGGATGGCGATGATGGCCTCGTCAAACACCGTCTTCAGGCCCTTCTGGGTCAATGCTGAACATTCCACATAGCAACATGCACCAATCTAAAGAGAACAGAGGGATCGTCAGTCACAGCAACGCAACGTTCAAACGGCACTGACATTAAAATAGTTTGGAAAATGTTCACTTTCTTGTAGATTGGTAGATATGCCAAACTGTAGCACTATCAAAGAGTTAAATACCCAAAGGCACAAAGACGTCACTTGCACAAAACATCAGGAAAAAGTTGATGAATCTGAACTTTACCAATTTAGTCTGCCAGTGTCAACGAACATGCCAACTTTTCACCCTGGTGGGCTTCATCCAAGAAAAAAAATGGACATAGAGATATCTGGCAAGTGATTGGCTTAAAGATCAGAAGAAAATTAAATTCCTGATCTCAAATACATCTATGTAGCATATAACTTATCTCCATTTTCTCTCGTGCTTCTTGGTAAAGTTGACATGTTTGTTATTTAACAGCTTTTTTCTATGGTTTATATGCAAGTGCCACCTTTGTACCTTTGGATATTAAGCAGTCCTAAAGTATGAACTGTAAGATGGATGTAACTGGAAAACAGAGAAGCACAGTTTTCACCATTTTTTAAAAGATTTATATTTTCTTTAGCGCTATAAAAGTGTCTAAGAGTATCTGTTTACCAGTCTGGGTTTTTGGATCACCTCTGCCACAATGCTACGACACCCATCCATTAAAAAGGAAATGTAATAAGAGTGGAAGAGGCTCAGCAGCAGCTCTGCTAGCTAGAAACACTGAATGCTATAATTGTATCAGGCTAGCAGTGTAATCATATATTATTTGCTTTGGCTATGGTTGATATTAGTGGGTAACTTTAGAAGCTAATGGCAAGTGAGCAAGGCCAGTACAGGAATGTTTATGGAGGCCGCTCAAGTATAGAAAACAGCCCGATGAATGTTCACATAACTGAATAAATAAGTTAGCCCTTTAAAAGCCAGAAACATTTATTATTTCATGTCCAATATGAAAAAAGGCCCTTCAAACACCTGATTTGTGTAAAAAATTGCTCTTTCAGTAGGATAGCCAACATATACTTGATGCCTTTAGCTTTCATTATGTGTGTATATATATAT
>NW_005187463.1:2202356-2241787 GCF_000239375.1 Pundamilia nyererei | reverse complement strand
GTGGGGGAACTTGCACAATCGGTGGCTGACTAAATACTTTTTTGCCCCACTGTATATATATGTATGTATATATATGTATGTATATATATATGTATGTATATATATATGTATGTATATATATAATCTTATAGATTTAAAAAAAAAACTATAATTGATATGAGTACATAAGTGATATTCCAAAATTTTCAGACCCTTCCCATCTAAGCAAAAAGGCTAGACCAAAAAAGGCTAGGCCAAAAAAAAGCTCTTTAGCTTTGCTTTAAAGCTCTTTTTGAACAGCAAATACCATTAGTGGCACTGCTCCACTGGCACTGCAGTGTAGAACTGTGAAGGCACATGACGTGTTAACAAAGGAGCTGCAAGAGTTCCCTTTATATCTTCTGATGGAATTTTTAGATCATCAGACTGGTTTTTATATCAAAATATCTGTTACTGACTTGAATGTAACAGGGCAGCCAGTCATGAAATCCACACTACTTTTCCTTACAATGGGATGATTTTTTTCCTTCTTTTCTTTCTGAACTGTTTGGAGCTCCTTTAAATAATTTACCAGACTTACAGACTTTGCTTCTGAAGGCCTCAAAATGTTCTTTAGATGTTGGCATGATGGGATCCCAAACAGCAAAGCAAGCAATAGACCTTTATTTATACAGGAAAAGCTGCAATCTATCACTCCCTCAAAGTGTTTTGCATCAATTGTTGGACTAGGATGTATTTTTACTATGTACTTTTTCAATTAGAATCACTTTTGCTTCTTCAAATATGGGAAATAGTTATTTTTCACATGATTGGATAAACTATTTCTTAAAAATATTTGAAATTTACCCTTTAAAAAAAAAATTCTAATCTTGAGTTGGATTATGGAAGATGGGTTACCTACAACAGCAACTATAGGAAACAATACCCAAGGTAAAATGCTGCTCACTTTGAGGAAAAGGGGTCTAATCTGACCCGACATGTTCTTCCAAGTTTCCTTGAGGCCTCAGAAAACTTCATGACTCCATGAGATGAGAATCGCATTGAAATCTTACATTGCCAAAACGGCACGAATATAGACTTTAAAATGAATCTAGGCAGTAATGTTTTGAAAGACTGAGCCTTATTCATGCTCTGACAGGAGTGATTAATCACAGATCGCCTTTGGTATCTATGGTGCAGAGTCTCGAACTCTGCTGGACATCTGTGTTGGTTCGGAATGTATTCCCGGATTCATTGTAACTCAAAGAATGCGCAAAGGTCTTGATTCCAAGAATTTCTAAAGAGACATTCCTAGGTCAAATCAACACACAGGAATCTAACTGGACTGGGCAGCTCAATTCTGCAACAGCGAAAGTGAAAATAGAAGCTTCCCTTTAGTTCGGCATACAAACCTCCTTTGCCAGTTTCTGTCCTTGCTCGGTGGCAATGGGCTTCTCCTTCATGTCATTTAGTTTGGCAATGGTTTTGGGGTCATCACGGAGATCAATCTGAAAAAGATACCCTTCTTTTAGCTGAGTCAACATTAGTATTGCTGTTATGATATAGATTTTATTAATAGCTCATATTTGCGTAACACAGAGGGATTTCATCATTGCATCTATACATAGGAATGAGCTGTAACTGACAGCGCGAGCTCTCATTTTGTAACACAGCCATGCTGGCCCACACTTCCTGCTCTTGTGCAAAGCAATTTCACAGACAACCACAAGTTTCTTCACTCTGCTTTTATTCACTGGAACGCTCTCCACCTACAGCCCGTCCATATCTCAGTAATAACCTGTTACAATCAACGAATCCAACTGCTAAAGCTAACAGGAAGTGGCCTTCATTAACTCATTTCTTGATTGGGGAGATTTGCGGCAGCGTGCACATATCAGCATCCAGCCAGTGGAGCGGCGAGTGAGTTATAGCAGGAACTGATAACAGCGCAGTAAACATCAGCTGACACAAGGTAAATCAGACACCCACTCCAGCCTCCTCATCACTGCTGGGGCTCGGCTGCACTGGCATTTGGTTGCCAGGGAACCCCAAAAATCCACAACTGCCCTCAGTTTTAAGCAAGCGCGATATTGGCCGTGACAAGAAAGGTTTAAGAAATAAGCTAATGCTCTGGATTAATGTTGTGTCATAAGAATCAGTAAACTGTTAATTGCTTCTTTAACAGATTTAAACCTCACATTTAACACGGGGACATAAAACGCCTAAAGCGATGTGTGACAAATCAGCCTGAGATCGTTGGTCAGGTTTGTACTGGCCGTTCCATATTTTTGCTGTTATTTAATAAATTATTTCTTCTGTTCTTTGGCTCATCTTCACAGCTCCCCGACTACATGAGTGGCTGGGCTTAAAGCTGCACTAATTAGTACTTTTATAGTGACAGTGGCTGAAAAACATAATTGTGGAATTTGAAAATGGTCTCTTCCAGACTCGGATCTACATCTGCCCTCAGCATTACTGATCACTTTAGCATCTTTCAGCTCGGTGTTTTGGTTTTACAGACCAAAGCTTTAATGTTTCAGTCAACAACTTTACCAACTTCATTACTTCCAACTTGTAATACACTGCAAAAAGCACGGTTCCCAAGTTAAACTTCTCTCAACTTTGAAGCAAACGATTGAAGCGACTACCAATCCGAGTGAAGGATACAGTATGACACGATGGTAAGCAAATTAGAGGGTTAATACATACATTTTACATCAACCTTATGCATTGATAATATATTTCATGAGTTAATCACCAAACTAATACACTGCATGACTCATGATGTAATCACAACACCAGTGCAAAGCAGAAAAAACAAAGTCTGGATGGTGTTTATACTGAAACAGGCTAATTTCTAAGTTGAAGAAAACAGTGTAAGAAAAAGAAAATACATTGTTCTTTATCACTTTTCAACTTTCTTGGTAAATGGTAGGTTACACCACTTTTTTATCCCCCATATAACTAAATAACTGCATGAATCAGAGAAACACAAATAAATCTAGAGTCAGCTGTGGAGTACTACAGTATTAGCCAGACAGCTAATATCTAATTCCTCCATGCTACCACCTACTGTCTATGTCAGCACCTGTACTTTTAGATATGCGCCTACTCTTAGTTGTGTCTTAGTCCTCTTTAATGGGCAGCCGCGATGTTTTGTCATGTTCCCACCGTTCTCAAAGATACCTTGCCTAAGTAATATTAGGGCTGCAATTAAAGATCACATTTAACATGGATGAAGGTGCTTCATGTTTTCCCAGTTGATCAGTTATCATCATTTGTCTTTTTTATGTGTAATCTAATACAATATTTTGTTTATAGTCATTTATAAAGAAATAGGTTTGATATTATGGTGTTTGGTGTGAAAAAAAAAACTTAGCGGAGGAGAATGGATAGATGGATTATGCTAGGTGCTGATTTATTTTATGAAAATCTAGCTGTTAATAAAATAATTGCTTCACCTTTTAATACCACTGCAAAGTTCTGCTGTCTTCTGAATGTGAAATTTTCCTTTATTTCTCATACGTCAGCTCCTCAGCTGAGCTCTTATTACAACAGTAGAGATGTCAATCAGATGCTTTTGGAAAAGAGACACGAGGGTTATGTGAAGTACAGCAGCTCAGTGTGTGAATGTAAACACAGACAAAGGAGGCGGATTATGAGACAGAAGCACAGCAGGAGGATTACTTGACAGCTACAGACGGAGGAATGGAGAGATTGCTTTGTCACTGTAGCTAACTGCAAGGATGCAACTAGCATGCTAACAAAGCTTTTTGGTAAAATTTACAAAACTGTGTCCCAGTTTTTTCATTTTTTGTTGTGTGTTTGGTTTTTTTTTTTACTGTTTTTATATTCCATATTATATATATTCATGTTAGAGTAACCAGCATGTTTGTTAATGTACAGCAGCACTTGCTATTGGCATTTGTGCTAACGCTAAAATTATGTAATCTCGCTTGTGCTAATCATCCTTATGTTAGCGACTGAGAATCATTCCTTTATGTAAGATAACATTAGACTTGACTTACACTTGCTCACATAACCTTATAAAAACAAAACCTAAAAAAAATAAATACATCCAGGAATATAAATTTACTTATAATAAGTAAATTTTTAATTTAAATAATATTTATTAGTGAATTAATGACGACAGGCATTTTTTCACTGTTCTTATGCCCCTTTCCCTGATTGTATGTGCATCTTCTCACACACACAAACAAACAAACACACTCACACATACATTGTGGGTAGAGTGGAACTGACAGGATACAAGTGAAGTGAAATGATGTTAATCAGGCCGTTGACAGCACATAATGTTACCATAAGAGCAGTAAAATAAGTCTTCCGCCAAGCTTAATAAGAATGAGAGCGAGAAACCGGCAGCGACACCACTGTCACCAATAAAGCAAAAAACTATAACAAAGCTGTGAAGGAAAGCGTAGTTGCACCACCTCCATGTATGTATATAAAGTGGACTTCCACGTTGTCACTGTTGTACTTGGTCTAGCTTTCTGAGGATCAGGATCAGACTGATACTGGATGAAAATGATCAAAGTTTGTTCAAATATGTCTAAGTAACTGAGTTTATTTTTCATTTCTTTTCATCTCTATCTGAAAACATCAGGTATGAGCTCAACAGTGTATTCTTCTCTGGTAACCTCATTTCATTCCAGCGTGTCAGAAATGACAAATGCAGGTACATCCACCACATATGCGCAAAGCAGCTGAGAATGGGAAGCGTCTGTTACGTGTTTCCAGAACCAACCTGCGTGCCGATGAGCAAGTAAGGGACACTGGGAGCGTACTCCTGCAACTCGGGCACCCATTCTTCACGCACATTCTGGAAGCTGGCGGGGTTGACCACAGAGAAGCAGATGAGGAAGACATCGGTCATCGGGTAGGACAACGGCCTCAGGCGGTCGTAGTCCTCCTGGGAGAAGACAGAGCAGCACCAGTTAACAATCAGAAGATATGATTCACTCCTGTTCCTCACATCTGAGAAACTCTTACTCATCGATTATTAAAGGATTATGAGATGAGCTCAGAATGATGACCAGAGAGCTACACAGTGCCAAAGTGGCTCCTGAGCCGTGTTATGTGCATTAGGGTCCGAGTTAAAACAAGAAACGAATGCCAAGAAGATGACGTTAATGTGAGAGTTCCCTTTCTGACAGACAATCAGTTATTATATCACATTTGCAGTCCTCTAATGCGAGCTGAGCACAAGGCATCACCACAAGATGCTGAGAACCAGACACACTGCCATCTCCGATATCTGTGTGGTGTAAATGACCAATTCACCAATGCAACACTGCCCTTTGTGAGCCAGATCAGGCGCTCCCTTGTCCTCGCCAAAGATGAAGTCTTTTCGACATAGTGTCTGAGTTGCGCTCATATAAATATTCATGACCTATCTCACGTCTACTGATGGCACGTTTTTCCTGCCGCTGGTTAGAGACATGGGGAATCAATGGATCTCCCGTAAGGAGATATGACTCAACCAGACCAACTTGACTGAGTGAATCAGTCTCAGTTCTGTCACTTTTATTGTCTGCGACACTGAATTCAAGAAGATTGAATACAACGTCTGACCAAGATGCTGCAAAAGGACAACCAAACACTGGAATTAAACTCTTTCATCTTGATGCCTTCAGCGAGTTCAATTCTTTGCCAAAGCAGACAGCACAGTGTGCTATCACCGAATCGCCTATAACTCAATTACAAACCGCTGGGAATGGCTTTGCAAATGAGCAGAATGACAGAAAACTCCTCAAACAGCAGTACATCAGCCTTTTTTGTCACCCGGGTAATGGATTTAAGATATACAGACTTTATATTGAATTGGAGCAGATGATAAAATAAGCATACAAATCTTCAAGCCCTGTGCTCATGTTGTGCATTAGTCAACAATGCCTCACTGGAATAGGTCAAGTGGATATAATTCAATACTTTACGAGTATTTCATCCTCTTACTTCCAAATGAGTGCGATATTTCACAGATGGGGCTCATGCAGGGATTTCAAACAACTCTTAGAGGCTTTTTTTTCTTAAGCTATGTTCACACAGGTACCGCAACCCTGAACTTTTCTCTGCAATACCAGATAAAAATACACGTAAAGCTAATCGGATTGGAGATTGCTGCTCACCTGTGACTTCCCAAGCACAAAGCGTGTGGGATTCTTGGATTGCATCAATGTGCGATTAACAGATTAACCACTGGCATCATGCACGCTGCCTCACGCAGGTTCTATTCAGGCTTCTCCATTAACCAAAACACATAGAACATTTCCAGTAGTGACAAAACATTAAAGCAGAGCGCTTCTTGCCGTGTGCCACATCTGAAAAAAAGACATCTATAAATGTGGTAAACACTCCGACCTGATTTTCAAGATGTCCTTATTTCATGCGTAAAAAATTGCCTCAGAGTGCTCGGGGGAGTTGAGTTTTGTTACACTGGCTGGTTGAGTGTTTCGATAGCACAATAAGTTAAGTACATTTCCTGTGTCATCTTACCTGACACTAGCTGAACCTCCGCACCCGATAAAACCATTTTGAGTGCAAACTATCCGGTGCTTGTAGCAAACCTGAGAGCAAAATTAATAAGAATAATCTTTAAACCTTGTGCACAACACATGTTATACGGTTTAGGCAAAGGTGAAATACGAGCATGACTAAAATGATCTGATGGAAAGTTTCTCAGCTGTCAGATTTTGCAATTATTTGCACACTGTCAGCTATAGCATGTTACACATGAAGTCCAGGTATATAATTTCTTAACTTTAGAGCGATATTTCCAGTGGTTGACAAAAATAAATTTAAAGCCTATTACCAGGATTATCTAAGAATAAACTGTCTCCAACAGACATGTTATTTCACAAGTAAGAAGGAAAAACCATCATACCGAGCAACTAATGAGAAAATGCCGGTGAGCTGTATTATCAGTGTTTCATGAGCTTTACCTAAAATAAGAAATGACATCGGGATATTCCTGTGTCTGCTGCCTCAGTTTTGACCGGATTTAAAAAATACTCTGAGAACATCGACCTGAAAGTGCATTACTAACCTGCACTACACACATTTAGTATCAAGGTGTAGAACTCATTCTGGGCACTGCTACAACACTGAGATGTGGCAATATTGAATTGTTTAACCTTCATGTTCAGCGTCATTATGATTAAGGATCATGACTTGTCAGGTATTTCATTCTTTGGGTTAGCCAACATTTAATAAACCTGTCAGGTCATGCCTATCCATTAATAATGACTCATTTGATACAAAAATAGTAATAAAAAATGAAGAAAATCTGATGTTTGGTGTGAGCAGCTTTGGTCTTTAAAACAGTACCCGTTGCTCCCTGCACACCAACTCATAGCTTGCAGGTAGATTGGACTGTTTTAGATCTTTAAGTATTTTTTGGTTCTTCATGTAATCCAAGATTACACCTGGTTTTTCTGGGCCTAGAAGCGACTTTATTTGAATTAACGGGAGCAGTGTTATCAGGTAACAATTCAGATATTGTTAAGAATGGCACATCCATAGACTGTTTTGGTGTAAGGGTGCTGTGATGAATATTTAGTGCATCCTGGATGAGCTGATAGTGACATTAACTTGCTCTTACAGCCTTCGAGGTCACATCTGATTTTAAAAGGGTTATTTCTTTAAAAGTGATGGAAAGAGAAATTTGCCAAATGTTTTAAAATACATGACTTAATATAAATGTTTTACATACAAAACATAGGATGTTCACAAGTGTCCCCCCTCCAGACTCGTCTCATACCTTGGTGAGCACGTCTGGGGTCACTGCTACCAACTTTCAACCACGTCAAACTCACGAATCCGCTCTTTCTAACAGTACGTGTTTCGATTATTACCCGTAGAGGGTTGCAGAATTAAAGCACTTTAAATTAGTCTTTTAAATACACTCTGTATAATAGTATGAGTTAAACAATTTAAAAGTCACACATCTAAAGCCACGTATTTAACGGGCAAGGCAACTGTTTGAAGTGCAACTGCATTAACGGCGAGGAGTCCGTTGATCAGGCGCTTGATTATCAATACGATTGCTTAAGTAATACAAGAGAGAAGCAAATTCTACCCGCCCAGCAAAGACACTGAAAAATGTTGAAGGTGACTTTGCCAAATAATATTGATTAAAAACTGAAAGCATCTTATCAGGTTAGTGAAGAGACGTCGAGAAAAAGATGCCCTTTTGTGTAATTTTTAATGGCATAAACAGATTTTTGATACTCTGTCGGCTGTGGATGTTCTGTTCAAAGAGGCTTAGGCATCTGCATTTCTGTAATAGCATCTAAATATGATCTAGATATCTGGTTGAAATTCACATTTTTACTTTTGGTGGTGGTGCTGGGGACATTGTCCACCTCCATCAGATCCTACACTATGTCCATTTAGATTATTTATTTCCTTTGCCTTTATTTCCTATAACCTTTGCCTGCACAAATGAATCCGATTTCCCCACAAGCTGCAGACGCAGTGGAAGCCGCTCAGCAGTTTACTGTAAACAGGCCCGAAGCTTGTTTGATACCCATCTCTGTACAGTTTCCTCAGCGCACGGCAAACACAGCAGCCATTCAGAGTCTTCACAGTGTATCGTCCAACACGTCTCCAGCGCTCAATCCCGGATTTAATGAACAGAACTGTTTACACCATCGCTGCCGTGAAGGTGCTCTGGATAAAAGTTTCCATTAAAAATATGTCCCACATTTTTATTAGTTCAGTCCAGCAGTTCATGAGCGCATCGCAGACACGCTGCACAACGATCTGTCCAAGTTAGCCGGGAGTGTACCGTAAATATTATGATCAGCGGGAAAGGAATGATGGAGGGGGAAAAAAAGGGGGAACAGGAGCAGCTTGTGCATGTGTACATTAAACTCTATCAGCGTCTGTCTATACATGCCCATACACTTCCATCAGGGCCAGACTCAGCGCCTTCAATGAGCCACTGTGAGCGCTCGGCTGTGTGACTGCGCTCTGTTGACTCAGTGACATATGAGTGCTATATCAGTGAGTCATTCCCTCCTCCTCTCCATCTCCACAACTCTCTCTCTCTTCTATCTTTCTCCCTTTCTACTTCCATCGCCTCCTCGGGGCTCTATAAACCGCCTATATCAACAGCGTCAGAGACGCTCGCTCTAACATGGCTGCCGGGTGGGAAAGCAAGCCCAGGCAGAGACGCTTCTGATCAAAGTTCCGACTCCGATCTGCCAAGCTGCACATTTCAAAATACTTTATTTCACCTCGGGAGTAAAAAAAAACAGCAACCAAAAAAAAAAAAAAAAAAAAAAAGGGGAGGGGGTGGTGCCTTTTTCTACTCCCACTAATGGCGATTAATGATCATTAATCACGGACTGAAGCTCTAATGCACTCTGTCCATTCATGTCTGTACAGTGAGAGCATCCTGCCATAGTTCATTCAAAAAGTTGGCTGTTCAGCGTTTCTATTTATAGATGTTAATGACAGCAGTGAATAGACAACAAAGAAAGAAAGAACAAAGATTGTATTAACACTAATATATAAAACTGACAGTCCAAATGTATATCAATTCTTTACCACAGGATGCAGTGTGTTTTGATAATGGAGCATTTTGGTAATGGCCTTAAGGGATAATCCACTAATCCAAGCGCTTACTCACTCAAATGAATGAACAAATTTGGAGAAGGAACCAAAGGGAAAACCAATGACTTTCTCTATAAATATGAGTTTACTCATCTTAGCATTACTCAGCTAGTAAAAACAGTTTGTATGATTTCCTCGTACGTTAATATCGAGCTTTGTCAAGACCCCGATGATGTCACAGGAGGTCACCTCAGGTCCTACACTCGATCCTGCTCTGTGTCGTTTGGCTTTGATTTTGAGCCTTTTAGTTCCTGCTGCAAAAAGCAAAAAAAAGGAAACAAATTCTCCGGAGGACTAAACGCACGTGAATCCACAGCTGCGAATATTCACAAACAACCATTTCGCAATCATTTTCTTAAACTACAGGCCCCAGCTGTTTAATTCAAGAGTAACAGCATGTCCTCAATTTGCAGTAGGAGCAAGCATGCTCATGGCAACGTGCCTGAGTCAAACGCTGGTCAGGTATTCTGGGAGTTGGAAAAATTTGCATGGCGGGAAGGGAAAGCGTTACAACATAACAGTGGATTCCTACACTAAACACTGTGCCAGCGCCTGTATACGCGAAAATAACTGACTCCATCCATATTACCACTAACTGCAAAGTTGTTTTTCATGTTATTTTGACTGGGACCCATAATTACACCAGACACCTACCCAAATATGTGGTCACTGGTTAGGTGTTCCATTTTGCAGTTTCAGATATTCACTATAAGCAGCTTTGTGGTGCAGTGGTTAACACTGTCAAACCACATCAGGAAGATTCAAACCCTCTGGTTTGCATGGGCCTTTCTGCATCATCTTCCTGTGTCTGCCTCGGGGTACTCCAGTTTCCTTCCACAGTCCAAAGACATTCATGTCAGATTAACTGTGCCTGTGTCCAGGTGTTAGCCTGGTGACCTGTCCTAGGTGAACCACACCACTTGCCCTCTGACAACAAGGACAGGATCCTTAATCCCCACATCCCTGAACTGGATGAGCAGAAGAAAACAGACAGATGTTTTCATTCTAGACTTGAAAATCATCACCTACTCACTCACAGCAGGCCTCCAGAGAAGCTGGCGTATTGGGATCACAACACTATGTACATGCTGGGATTCAGTCCTATGCGTCTTTCATGTTGTTTTCAGAGAGGGCACATGCCTGTGTTGTAAATACACAAGCTGCTAAAAACCCGTCTTGGCATTGTAAGCTACAAGCCAGATGGGTGCCAGCTGTGCTGCACATCATGGCACATTTCACAAAGACAAGAAGAGAGTTAAATCATTTCAAAATGTAAATCCTGGTGCTGACTTCAAAGGCCAATCCAAATGGCAGAAAAATGCATTACACACCCTTTGCTAAGTCAGAAGCTGTAGTCTGGTATTTCAATCAAAGTCCAAGCACAAGTTTCAAAGCCACAGAGAATATCCAGTGTTTTTTTCATTTATCAACACTCTTTCATGCACCGGTCTCAACAGCACAGCCAAGTGATATAATGAGCCAACTCCTGCTAATTTTTCCAAAAGGTCAACAAAGACTTTCTTTTTCAAGATTCAAGACCTCTGGGCACTGGTACAGCTCATTGGGTAAAGCAAGCAACCCATAAACTGAAAGGCTGTTGCAGACCCTGAGGCCTGCTGGGACTTACTGTATGCCTTCCCCCTGATCTCTCCCAGCCTTCCTGTCTTCTCTCCACTGCACTATCCCAATAAAAGCAGAAAAAAAAACCCTAAAAAGGCTTTGAGACCTTTATTGTCATTGGTTCAAAAATTCCAACTATGTCAACCTCATATGATGTGACATTTGAAACAAGACAGGACAGAGCTAAGAAGTCCTGAACGTGCGGTCGCGTTCATCATCGAGGAACACTTTCTGAGCCACAGTGCAAACAAAGTAAATATTAATAAAGCAAGTTTACGTTACCAGCAGCATTTAGAACTAAATGTAACGAATTCTAAAGTAAAGCAATGGAACAAACACCTTTCAATCACGTGATGCGTGTTAATTTTGGATCTGGTTTTCCACTAGAGAGCACTTTTAAAATCCTGTATCGGTCGAGCTCTAGTCTAGCATTTCAGTATTTAGCCTTAGATTTTTATAAAGTGTGATGAGCTTTTTTCACTATTCTGATACTTTATTAAAAGGAGAATCCATTAGTTGCAAACTGACTGATTAATCACTAATAATCGTCAGGCAATGTGCAAATTAGTTGACTCCATTCAAGAGAATAGCACTAGAGTTGTTCTGAAGTGTAAAATCTCTTTCTGAGGCGTGCCCACAGCACTCCTGTTTCTCTGTGTTGGAGCAGCTGACTGGTGACCGGCTCATGGCTGAGTAAAACCAGTTTCCCCCTCTTCCAAACCCCACCTGTCATCCTTTCACCCCTATTGGGTCACTAGGCCACCTTGGGTTGCAGAGTCAAAAAGGACTCATCAGACTGTACCCAAAGCCTGGACAGGAAATGTGAAAGTGATCATAGGAAGTGCATCTGACATGCTGAGCAAATCAGCAACAATCCAACTACAAAGTGGAAGTTAATAGCGTAGTAAGACACGGATCCCTCGGGGTCGCAGCTCCTGAGCTCCTGTCCTTTCCATTGGCTCTAGTGCACTTAGCATCCACTTCCTGTTTCCTCCTGCTCCTCCTCGCCAGTGGTGCTAGATTTTCTTGAGTGCAGCAGCAGCAGCAGGAGAATGACTGAATGAATGAATGAATGAATAAGTAAAGACTTTCCCCTCTGCTCCCTCGCCACATTGCAGCAAATTAGACTTCACAGACCTTCCATATGGAATAATTCAAAAGGCGGTGCTTGGAGTAGAGACGCAGACAATAACTGGCAGGGAAGCAATAGCAACAACAGATGCGGCGCAGCGGCACTGGGCTCAGAGCCGAGCTGTGATTATGTGGCACTGAGTGACATGTGACACCAACGTGACAGCACAGAGTCGCGACCCCAATGCGTACGTAAGGTTGCTGATAGGCGTTGGGAATTAGCGAAGCATTATGGGAGCTCCAGCCTACGCCAGGAATATAAATATTGCAGGGAGATCGAAGCCAAATGAACACGTGTAGCGCAGGACAGAGGTGGACGTAATGAAGGGCGAGTTTTACATCAACAGGAGAGAAATGGAAAGGAAAACGAAACAGAGGCGTCTGAATTTAACCAAAGCTATTTCCCCCCCCCGCCCCCCCACCCCACACACACACACACACTTGATTAGCCTCCCGCATCTGGCTCTCTCTCTTCCTCTTTCTGTCTCACACACACTATTTTCCTCCCCCTTTCCTCTCTTTGGGGCATCGAGTCTTTGATCAGACGCTGAAGCTATAAACATTACCAGCTGGCCTTCTGCTCCACATAAAGAGGTCAGCCGAGTCGGGGAGAAACGTGAGGGGGCACATTTTCAAGAGCAGTAACTCTACTCTGGGAGGCCGGCGGCGCCCACAGCAGACATCTGGGAGAACTTCTCCATTTCAGAGACACTCTGAATCAGCTGAAAACAAACCCTCCTCTGACACACACACACACACACACACACACACACACACACACAGCCTATCAAACACGCCAGAATAGACAAAAGGTTGTGTTCCTCTTTTCACAAGTGAGTAGTAACACTTCTACCATCTGTTTTCTTGGGGGGAAATTATAGCGCAGCCACAGGTAGCTGTTTAAGACAGGGAAGAAAAATGCAGGCTGTCTGCGATCTTTTCCCACTCACAGATTTGTGTGTGAATCAGGGTTTGTGAAGGAAACCAGCTAAATATGCCAAAGCTGACCTTTCTGAGCTTTGCATTTGTCTCTCTGCTGCATGGATCACATCGGAACAGGTCACGAGGAAAGTGTTAATAACTACTCAGCTTCTGGCAAGAGTGTAGTTTTAGGTTGCTGTAAGTATGAGGAGGTTAATCATGGGTGACTGACTGTTCGCTGTCCTGCAGTGCAGCTGAAGTTAGACCAGAAGGCCTTAACGCAAGAAAATCATAGTTGAGTGCATTCAGTTTTTCTCACCAAAACACACTGTGTGTTAGTCTCGTGTCTAAAAAAGTGCTGAATCCATTTCCTTCCTCCTCATTTGCACAGCCAGTGTTTGAGTATTATGAGTTGTGCAATATACAGTAAGCATGCCTTCTTCTTCTACTGCTCAGCTGTTGAACTATTGCTAGGTTATTCTGAGCTGCCAACTGTTAATGAGCAGGAAAGAGACATACCCTACACAGGAAGGTCTATGCAGCTGTCCACATGCTTTTCTGGTTCTTGTACATGCACAAAATAAAAATCTGTTACACACACTAAACTCTTGCTTTAAATCACTACTGGAGGTTTAAAAATCTACAGGGTGCCTTTAGTCCTTTGCTTTAGCCATAGAAACGCCTGAAAATCGTGAAATGATACAAGAGAGGCCCATTCAGAGCTTTTGCCATTTGAAATTACTGGGATTTCTGAGCGCATTACACGTAATATGTGGCCTGATTGTCATCTGAGTCACAAACATGATCTGACTAAGCTAATAACACTGTCCAAACAGCAGACTATAGAAAAAGAAAGTGATCTCATGAATTTAGCGATTTGGAGAACCTCGATCAGACATTTCCTGTTGCTGCTAATAAGACTTTCACAATGATGGGGGAATTTTAGAGCTAACAAACAGTTTCGAGTTCATCAGTACTGCTTAGATGTCTTGACTGGACAGCTCTCCCTAGGTCATGCCACGGCATCCTAATTAGGTGATGTGATAAAACTGACTCTGTAATTCCTAGAATCATTAATTTCCTTGTTTTTTTGTGCTTGATGATTTACTCGTGTTTTCACCAAACCTCTCCAAAGATTCAGGCCATGAAGTGCTACCCTGACACTGTTCTTTAAAATTTGATGGCACAATTATGAAATCCTTTTTCTCAAAATGGCTGTGAAGCATCCAGACTGAGGTAGCAAAGAAAGCCTAAACCACGATGCTCCCACCACCATGCACACGTTTACTGCACATCCAAAGTAGCCTCGCTCATGTTAGTTGGCACAACTAAAAAAAAAACAAAAGAAAAACAAACAGAGATGACGATAACATCACTTGCTCACTCACACTGTCGTCACAGTTTGCAAAACGCTTATTTGGAAGGTTTTACTGCACTTGGGTTAAAAAAAAAAACATTGGTCATCAACTTCATTAACCTCCTAAGACCCGAACTCTTCCATTGACATTTGGGCTGATTGGGAGACGATGAATGTAAAAACAAAGAATTACCAGATTTTTTTTACCTAATTTTTGTTTCTGAGAAAAATGAGAGCCACATATGAGGATATTCATTTAAAATTTCGATAGAACAGTAGCAGTATAATGTCCTCGTAAGTGGATATCAGGCCCTTGTAGAGCAAACTTGAGTATTTTGGTCTAAATAACCCAAAATGCCAGGTCCTAGGAGGTTAAAGCCTAATCCTTGTGCAATTTAATCAAGGTGAATAACGTTGATATTTTTTTTCCTTTGTTGTATTTTGAGCCTATTGTGCTTTATTTTCTTACCAGTTCAATAAATGCCTACATAATTATTTACTTGGAATATTCCAGAACCCACACTAACGGTCATCAAACCATAATGAACCATATATACTTAAGTGTCAAATCTCATTATTAAAGGTGCAGAGATCATCAAATGCTTATTAATGTAACAGTGTATCAGAAGATACGCTAAAGCAAGGTATCTGTACTGAATCGGAGGTGGAAAAGTTGGATCAGTGGACCACTAACGTCACTGAACAATAAACATAGAAGAACATGTTACCAAAGGTGAGGCACTGCGCAACTAAACTAGGCTTAAGTTAAGCTACTGTGTCTGTGCCCACCTGAGGAGATATTTTTTGGAATTTCAACCACCACAAATGTGCTCCTGTGAGTTCTTCCAAAAACCCAACTGCACAGTACGCGGTGTGGTTGATGCTGCGCGTCAAGCAAATGCAGACCGGCCGACAAGTGGGCCGGAAAAGAGACGGAGCGGCGGAGTTCGTCAGGAACAGGAGAAGCAGCAGGAAAAGCGCAGACAGTGACAGTGTTGTTTTTAACCCTCAGCTTGACGTCAGCTCTTTGTCTGTTTGTAACTTTGCTCTTTTCCGTGGCTGACTCATGGACCGACAAAAGCACAAGAGTAGCCCACAGAGCGGCTGTACGACATATTTTTTGACTGCCCCCATTTGACAAGAGATGCTCTCTGCAGGTAGATGGGCCGCCTAAATCTGCTCAGGTAGAGCCTGCAAGTTAATGTAGATGGCAATCTGTTAGAACAAACAGTCAAAGTTCACTGTGAAACTACTTAAAAAAATAAAGGTCCACTGCAAACTTCCATGTAAAGCCAGCAAATGATAAGTCGTTTAGCAGTTAAAAGTGGTTGATTAGGTGTTGATTAGTCTTTTGGGAACGGTCTAATCGTTCCCAGTAGGGCTGTTCGATATAACGATATATATCGGATGACGATATAAAAACATCTATGTTTCATTTTACGCTATCGTTTGTTTTGTGGTGTCGCAAAATAAACTGTTTGTTCATGGTTTTGATGGTCACTGTAGTGGCTATATTAATTTCTTAAAGTTCTCTCTTTCTCTTATATTTAATAGAAACCACACTACTGACGGACAAGCGCCTGTTTTTATTGGTTGTCTTTAGCAACAACGACGGTAAAACCATCGCATGTCCGCTAGTTTATTTTCCACATAAACCTTTCACAATAAACCTCAAGATTCTGTTGAGACTTTTCAAAATAAACGGAATCACGTGATAAAGTATGCAGAGTATTGACGGATGAGAAGCAAAAAAAAAGAGCCGTCAGGTGCTAAAAAATAAACCTTAGACTCAAACGTTAGAACAGGCTTTTCCCCGCAGCACGCCGTGTAATAAATACTCACAAAGAAAACGGCGGCCGTTACAACCTATGTCTAAAAATGTGTAGTTTCATACATTTGTTAAAACACTCGACTCCAGGTACACGACGCCCAACTGGAAACACTTCAGCTACCCGAGATTCACAGAATTTACAGAAAATATTATTTTTTTTGTGATTTATATCGTTATCGGACGATAGAGGTTTTATATCGTGATATGAGATTTTGGTCATATCGCACAGCCCTAGTTCCCAGTGAATAACAAATATTATTTTAGTTTCAAAGGCACAATTTTTGCTTAGTTTGAGGTTGGTAGTACCTGCCAATGTGGCCTTTAGAAATTCTTTTTGGAGCCTTTTTCAGCTTCTTTCCTAACATAATGCTTCAACGACATCCTGCGAAAGTTAAACCCAACACCTCCCATCACCTTTACTGGGACACCTGGATACAAGTAGCTTCATTGGCACACAGGTTCATGTAGTCTCCAAACTACACTGTCAGTATATGTCAAACAGGCATCCAACCTGCAAATGTTTCTACAGATTGTGTTTGAATACAATTCTTTTTTAGTTCTTGGTTTTCATTTTCAGCTAATTTGCTGATAACCATCTCCTATAATCAATAATGAAAAACACTGATGAAGACTTTGCATACAGTCATAGTGTGAAATCTCAAAGATTGAAGCACCAAATTTTGACATAACTAACATGTAAAGAGTTGATGTGCTAACTGCTTCCTCTTTAGCTGCTGTCGCTTAGCTATTCACATCAAACCAAAACCGCCATAAAAACCAAATGACAACTTTTACACTAAAAACAAATAATTCAGGGTCTTTCCTATACGCACACCTCGGTGAGCTTCTGTGTGCTGTGTGTTTCAAGTAGCTTCCTCCATCTGTGTGTACACTGGCTCTTCTGCTGAGGGGACACATTATTTTGTGTGTGTGTGTGTGTATTACAGTTGTAACTCTTGCCCACTGAATGGCACATTGTAAAGAAAAGGCCCAAGCATTAAGCAGCCCTATTAACAAACCTGTGACATCACTACTGGACATAGGAGCCCTGTTCTCCACATAATAGAACTATTGAAACCCCTTCACTGCCATCACTGTCCACGCCACAGCACACTCAGGCAGTTAAAGCCATGTGCGAAACCCATCACCTGTTGCAGCTTAGTGCCTGGCCTGAATATGAAGCCTGTGGGTGTTTCCAAGGCACTGTTGGATAGTTATTGGTCCCAGGAGCACATGGAGAGACCGAGATAGAGCTGGAGCGTGTGTGCATGTGTGCGTGTCCTTGACGTGCTTGGCACAGAGCCAGAGGAAAAAATAAACTTTACCTGACCAGCTGTGTCATACAGTCCCAACAAGTACTGCTTTCCCCCGACGTTGACGCTCACTGTAAGGAAATGACAAAGAGCAGTTTAGAGGAGGAACCAAGGGGTGAGGGTGGGGAGTGCTGGTGGGTGGGGGGGGGGCAGCCCCTCTGTGCTATGAAGACGACAAACAAGTGGTTTTGATTATAGCAACAGATGCAATGCAGTTGGAGGAAGAGTGGTGGGGTGGGGGTCTCTAAAATCTCTCTTCTCTTAGATTCGCATGTGGCCAATTATCAGTGAGCACAGAGCGGCAGCAGCTCAGCATGTCACGCTATTATGAGATAATAAAGGCGAACAGCAGAACTGTGTTCCTACCTGCATAATGATCAAAGACCGTGGGTACATACTCCTCTGGAAAGGCGTCATTGGCATAGCTCATCAGCAGACACGTTTTACCCACCGCACCGTCTCCGACCACGACGCATTTTAACATGATAGTACCGGTTCCGTTTGCCATGATCCCGACCTTCCCAACGACATCATCGGCCCCTGACGCCCTTGTTATCCTGACCTCCTCCTCCTCCTTCTGTTCCTCCTCTTGCTGCTGCTGCTGGGCGGTGATCCCCGCACGGCGGGCATCACCAGCGTCGGAGGCGGACTGCGCGGCTCACCGAGTCGGGCTGGAACTGCATCGTTCTCCCCTCCTCCCCACTACCCATCAGGTTCTTCCAAATGTCAATGAGTTCCTTTTTTTAATTGTATTTTTTGTACGACTGTCAGAAAGAATAAGATCCCCTCGGCCCAATCCGGCTTTCAAATAAGCTGTCTCCTTAAACCCAATATCGGAAGCGTTTTCTGGGAGAAGCGGTCTGCCGGTACTGCATGTCTACCATGCCCGCTCCACGGTGCAGCCTGCGCTCTTGCTCCCTGGCGCACTGTGCCGCTGGTGGATAAGGTGGGTGCGCTTAGCCTACTGAAGAGGCGGGGCTTGGGTTTAAAACCAAGGGGCTCCGGATAAAGTACAGTCCGCCTGCTGTGAATGCCTGGATCACAGAGTAATTACACTATTTACGCTTCTTTAGAAGGATCCCGTGTGCAAACATTAGATTTCTGTTAGGGGGTGTCACAGGAAATAAAACAATATCCTGTTTTTGAGATAAACTTACCATTAGTTTCCACACACACCATCTGAATCGTTTATTGGCTTATAAGCTTCACAGTAGGATGTCCATGGAAAGAATTTTACATTAAACCTCCTTTAAAGTATCAATAAATCTTTAAATAAAGACAGTAGTGATATATGTTGGCCAGACATGCATGTGTCACTGAACACTTGTTAATAAAATGAAAGAATATACCCAGTCTGTCGGTTTGGAAATGGTGTAACCTAAGTCTAAGTCAACATTCAGCCTCTAAATTTAGGCGTCTCCCTCTCTCTCTGTTTGCTTTTCACATGACTTTGTGGCTGCGAGGATGAATAGACGATCCATCCTTACTGTCCTGCTGTGTGTGTGTGTGTGTGTGTGTGTGCGTGTGTGTGTGTGTGGGATGGATGGAATATGCGATATGTGAGATGGGACCAGGGAGCTGCAGATGGAGACGCCACAGGAGGAGGCATGTGTTTATGAAAGAAGTGAAGGAGGCACACAGATTTGACCTCTGCAATGCAGTTGGCCAGGTGTGGGCTGTCTCCTTGAATTAGTACACCCCTAGCCATCTTAATAAGGAGCGACTCTTTTTGAAGTGAAAAGGAGTGAGCAGGCACATGTGCAGCCTATTTTCTTCTCTCTCCAAATCTTTGCCTCTGCTTTGTGGGCATTTAAAGAGTCAAGACCTGGAGAAAGCTAAGGGGAATCCCAAAGTCAGCTAAAGACTTCTTAATCTTAAACGTTTGGTGCAACAAGAGACAAGTTTGTTTTGAAGAGCTCGTCTCGCTTAGACCACACATTTGATAGCGCTGTTGCAGTCCATGTTCACACCTTATCTTTTGTTTTATTTCTGAGTTTATAAATGTGAGATGAGGCAGTGCAGCAGCAGAACAGCAGTAAAATATAACCACACCAACCAGATACCATCTTCGAGTGAAAACACAATCTACATTTATAATCAGCCAAGTCACAGTTTGGCAGGAAACGCCTCATATCTAGAAACTGATTGTGTGAAAGAAAATAATAATAATAATAGAGTCAGCAAATAAGCACAAGCCACAGTAGCACAACAACACCAGTTTGCAGGCATTTAAAGTGAGATGTCAGAAGTCAGAGGCTTTACTGTAAAGTTTTACAACATCAATAGTTTCTATTCTTCAATCTATCTCCGTGTGTTGTTCAAACTAATCTTTATAACCGCCCACCCCTTCCCTCTATAAGATGATCTCTTGGTTGATGGTCCCTAGGCGACTACGACCCGTCCAATCAGCTGAAGGGGGCGGTGCCGAGGATTCTCCTGCTATCATCACATTTGACAGCTGCTGCAGCGGCTCACATGACCAAACAACAATTACCTCATACATGTAGTACTCCTGCTGAAGGTGTTACATTGGAGGCACCGCTCCCTGCGTTGGGCTGGATGGTGGCAGGAGGAGGAGCATTCATGAAACCACTGTTATGATTTCACTTCCGGTAGATATCAGTGGGTTTTAAATGACAAGGTTAATTATAGCCTCCAGTCAAGCCAAGCGCCCACCAGATGTAGCTGCTATATGGCGCCTTTCATACTGCAAAGTGACAACACCTGCATAAAGTTGGATGTTGTCTATCATCATGGACCTTTAGCAGTTTTAACCTGACTGATGTTCGACATGTTAATCAATGCGTTTGAGTGTTTTGGGTGACCACGTGTGCACACCTCCCACATATTGAGATATGTCCCACTTACTGACGTGAGACACGTGCCTCTCGCGAAGAGATGCTGATTTATGGATGCGTCACCCCTGAAACCCACAGATGATTACCGGTCAGGTCAGCAGCTGAAACAGCTGAAACAGTTACTGCAACGGGGAGGAGATACAGGACACCATAAAAACAAACTTTCGCTTTCAATCATGCTTCTAAGCAGTTGAGACGATTAAAATGAAAATTCCGAATTTGAAATTTGCCTGCTAGAACATGCAACTGTAGTATGAATTTAAAAATCCTGGGTGATTTCCAGAAAAGCTGTCCTCTGAGCTTCCCCTCTGACCTATCCCAGCCAGGCAAGAGGAGGTGGGTACACCATGGACACATTGCCAGCCTTCACAGTTTCTCATGGCAAGGCAAAGGATGTAGAAACTGCATGAACTGTGATCTGATTGTTCAGAATGAGGTCTGTATTTGACTTAAGACACATGTGGATGTGGGCCAAAAGAGAATCAAAGAAGAAAGAGAACCAGGTTACCTTGAAAACACACAGGTGACAGATTTGAACATAACCAGCAGACTTGAATGGGAAGTTCTTACAAATATGAATATTATCCAATAAAGAAAAAAGTGCAAATAAAATCATGTGAAGCTTCCATTATGTTTTAAGGACATTTCACGAAGGACAGATATTGTGTTCAGCCATAGAGTATATCAGCGCTGGCAGGTACCTCAAGACTTTGCTGCCGGGGAGTTCATTAGTGAGCTGCTGACCTTATTTTCTGTGTGAATGACATTTAATATCAACTCTCTATTTCTGTAAGGAGCCAAGTTTAGAGGTGCAGGCTGCAATAAAATATGCTCCACTGTTAAATTCTGCATGTCACAGCCTGTAAAAATGACATTATGATTACATGCATTTAATGTACATAGTCAGTTGTGTCGTGTTACATCGGTCTGGCTGGCCAGCGGTTTGTTGTTCTATTTTAGTAAAGCCAAATAAATGTCAGAACTCTTCACTCTCACGTCTCTTATCCAGTTTCCTGATACTATCTTTCAGATGGTATAGTACACATGTATGCAGACAAACACTCACAAGAGCTCCTTCTCTGAGAGTGACCAACATCAGTCACAGTGGAGACGTGTAAAGCGGAGAGAGTGGTGCAGTGCAATCACAGAGTGCTCAGATGAGCTCCTAATTTAGCGCGTGTAGCCTTCTCGGACTCCCTGGGAGGGTTTGGTTAAATTACAGGCCATATTTTTAGTGAAGGCTGGGCTTCATGCCTGGAACTGCCAGGGCAGCTGAGGACCATCACTCACACGCCTGTCAGCCCCCAGTTTGCTCAACATCGGAGCTGTTAACGCCTGTGAATGCATGTGTGTCTGGTGAGCAGGAGCAAAATGAGGCCATTCTTAGAAACGGTCACATTTTTATTGCTTGATGTGAGCTTCTGTATGTGCGCCCTGTAAATATTAATTACTGGGAACAACAGTGTTGCTTTGGATCGCACGCATGCCGCAGACAGAGAAAAACCAAAGAGGCCAGAAGTCTCAAGTGGCAACCTCCAACAGCCAGAAATGAAGCCAATAAGGAAGTGCCAGAAACTGCACTTCCTCTAATGGCAACTTCAGACTAGTAAAAACGTAACACATTCCCCTGAGACTCCCATATATTCAGCAAGTAGCATGTTTATAGCCTGCTGCGAAAAAATGGTTTTGTTACGTAGAGCTGATTTCTACCTTCATAACAACTCTACAGAGTGAAGATTTTCCACCGTGTTTTTGCTGTTTGCACCTTCTGGCATTATCTTATAGATCATAAGGAGGAACTGTGAGGTACACTACTCTAAGAAATTTGTGCTTAGGTTTTGGTGAGTGAAGCTCCGGCATATTATTTCTGTGTTGTTTAGCAGAAATCTACACATAAACTTTACTGCCAAAAGTATTTGCTTGTATGCTTTCACACACATATGAACTTGAGTGACATCCCATTTTTAATCCAAAGAGTTTAATATGATGTCTGCCGAGTCTTTGCAGCTATAATAACTTCAACTCTTCTGGGAAGAATGTTTTCTGGCGGCAGGACTCTGGGCAGGCCAGTCAAGTATTTCTACACCAAACTGGCTCATCCATGTCTTTATGGACCTGACTTTATGCACTGGTGCACAGTCATGCTGGAACAGGAAGGGGCCAACCCCAAACTGTTGCCACAAAGTTGGGAACATGAAGTTGTCAAAAATGTCTCAGTATACTGGACTATTAGGAGTTCCTTTGACTGGAACTAAGAGCCTGAGCACAACTCCTGAAAAACAATCCCCCCTCTACCAAACTTTACATTTGGCACAGTGTGGTCCTGGCAACTGCTAAACCCAGACTCATCCATCTGATCACCAGACAGAGAGTGGCCATGGCCATGTTACCTGGTGTCACGTTTCCACTGCTCCTGTGGCCATGACTGGAACATCTGAATTTAGTGATTTGTATGGGTGCATAAATACTTCTGGCAATATAATGTATATGTGCCTTTACAGTTTATAGCTGTGTCTTGCAAACAAAGCTTGCATGCATTAATTGATAACCCTCTACAATCTCTCATATAAGTACCTTCACAAGAATGTGGGTCATGCCATGTTACACTGGTCTTAGACACTTCCAGCGTCAGATGTGGCCACAACCCTCATCACATGAAAAACTCAGCTGATTACGAGTGGAAATCACTATGTCTGGAAGTAGCCTAACCCTGAAACGGATGCTAAACCTCATGATGTTGCACACCACCGAGTGGAACCAAGTTTAGGTTTAGAGGAACCGCTTCTGTTAAGCAATCACTTCTAACTATAAGGGCAAAAAGAGAAGAAACAAGCAAAGTCATTTACAGCAGAGACAGATGATTAGCACCATGAGTATATTTTTTCCAAACAAGGTCCCATTAACAGAAACATCTGATGGTTGGTGGTTGACTCATAAATTTATTCAGCGTGTGGGGGAGCTGTCAAAGGATCATGTGAAATATGTAGCTCAGCTTTTCATCAAGAAAAACAAACATCAACAACATTTCTCACTTGCATTTCTAAACATGGAGCAGTGGCAGTCATGGCAATGGCGTCGAGTAAGATTGATCGTAGACACATTCGCCGTGTTGTGATTATGAAACAGGCGGGATGATGTGATTCTGTGTGGCCCTGGTGTCGTTCATTTTGGTTCAATCTAAATACATGGACTGTTATTCCATATGGCAACAAAGAACAATCCCTGTGTCATCCATCATTACATTAGCAAGGTGATACACGTTTTGACAGGGAATTGATAGATTGCCATGGTAACTCGTGTTGCACACCTGATCCGAGTATCAAAGCACCATCTGCTGAATTCAATTCAATATCATTTTATTTATGTAAAGCAATTTCACAAAAACATTCATCTCTTTATATTTTATGGCAAAGACAACATTATTAGAGAGATAACCCCAGTCGTCATGGCGTCTCCTATGATCATTTGGCAACATTGGCGAGGAAGAACTCCTTTTTAACAGGAAGAAACCTCCAGCAAAAAACAGGTCTAGTGTGTGAAGGGAGGGAGAAGACAGAAGCAGGAGCACAGATAGAATAGAATAGAATAGAATAGAATAGAATAGAATAGAATAGAATAGAATAGAATAGAATAGAATAATCCTTTAATTGTCCCACAGGGGGAAATTTGGTTGTAACAGCATAAAAAAAAACACATATACAAATAGAATAGGACACAGGATATAGAACAGAAACACACAAACTTTTACATATTTACATCATGGACAATAGTTATCAAAACAGTACTGTACAGTTATTAAAATTAAAGTACAGATATGTGGCAAACCCAGGTTGTAGTGTGCAAACAGAGCAGGAAACTGAAAGATGTTTAAATAGTTATGAATATTTAGAATAATTAGAAAAGTACAGATTGTGTATTGTACCTGTGCATTGAAAAGTACATTTAACTTCCAATAAGTTAGTGTATATACACTGAGAAAAGTAATGTGCAAGTTATAACAGTATTAGTTGTTTGGTTTATTAGTGCAAATTACAGCGCTGATGTAAACATCTGTTTGTTGGGAGCAGTTTTGATTTTACAGTCTGACAGCTGCAGGGAGGAAGGACCTGCGGAAACACTCCTTCATGCATCTAGGATGCAGCAGTCTGTCACTGAAGGAGATATAAACAAGATACAAAACTACAAAGAAACAAAAGTATAATGCAAGTATAATTTCCACTGATTTCACTGTTCCAGCGCTAACTATAAACTTTATCAAGAAGGAACGTTTAAAGTCTAATTTTAGAAGTACTGAGGGTGTCTGTCTCCTGAACCCAAACTGGGAGCTGGTCCCACAAGAGAAGAGCCTGACAGCCGGAAGCTCTGCCTCCCATTTTACTTTTAGAAACTCAAAGGAACCACAAGTAAACCTGCAGTCTCAGAGTGAAGTGCTCTGCTGGAATAATATGACGTCTTCAGGATATTTTATGGCCTGATCTCTCAAGACTACATAAGTGAAAAGAAGGGAAATGGCATTTCCAAACATGCAAACAAACTGGCAAAAACTTTTAGCTTGGCCTCATGAGTCGTGTCAGTGGACAGAACTGCCATTTCATCCTGTTTAATCCCGTCAGTCACAAGGACGGACTGGAGTTTGAATTATGTTTTTATAATAGCTCTTTCCTGGATCTCAAAACACACCCATAGGGGGACAGCTGAAACAATCTGGGAACCCATCACTTATGATCTGACGACTTAGCTTCTTAGTGATCGGCTACTGTTTCGGGGAACAGATAACTGATATCCATGCCAAGACTTATTGAGGGGTAGTTCAAATAGAGAAATGAAATAAGTTTAAAAACCTGAAAAGCTGGCCATATCAGGGTCACTTTATATCACTTTTTCAATATAAGCTGAGTCTGTTACTGAGGACTCGAGGGGGGGACGGTTGTTGAAAGAGAAACACAAAAAGAACTGCTTTCAATCCTATGTTGGTTCAGTAGTAGTATTCTTTACTCTCAGCTGTCTGCATCTTGTTATTATGCATCATGTGCTTGTGAACACCTGCTCGGCAATAACAGTCTGCAACATTTCCTCTGCTGATCTATCTTTAGGGACCACAACAGGCTGAAGAGCCACGTTGCCTCCTGCGTCTTAGCCTATTGTGTGTCTCTTTTTTTATCCTAAGGGACAGGAACCCACGCCAGACTCTAACAAAAGGACAACTCCCTTCCTCTCATCTTAAGGATGAAGGCAGGAGGCCAAAACAGTACAAACAATATACGCACGTTTCACTGTTGCAGGAAAAACAGTGCAAAGCCTCGAGCCTGACATCCTGTGTACTATCCTGGGCTTTTTCCTTGGCGTGTTTGATAAGGAAACATGTGTACAGGTCATCAGGTCGGAGGAAGTCACAGGACATTCATGCAGAGAATATAAAATGATGAAATTAAATTTTTCTTGACCTGACAGGTTAACCTTGGCTTTTAGGGTCACTGGTGCTCGGGGAAAGTAAACAGAGTGGCTCTTTGTGAAAATATAAAATGTGGCACTATGGACTGTTCCTACAGACCAACAAACAAAATGTAAGAAAAGAAATTTCAGATAGCTTACAGCCCGTCAACATGATCTTACTTACATATCTATGATTAACACGGGTGATGAGAGAGGTCTCCCCCAAATCCCCCAGTGAGTCCACAAAGTTCAAATATCTAGCCAACGCATCCGATCAGGAGAACGACATCCATAGTGCACAGTTCACAGTGTAGCCAGCATTGGTCCCCCAGGGTTCAGCTGTCAACATTAAATATTACTGCAACATCCAGAGGTTTCTGGTGTAACCCTGTATATGGATGTAGCTACCATAACTTCGCCCATTAGTGATTACCCAATGTGAAGTTTCAAGCGGAGCAATTTTGCTGTCTCCAAAAACTCCAAAACTGAGGGATACACCACGGGATGTGGTGTATAAATTACAGAGAAGACCCAACCACAAACATGCCCTGCTCTATTGTCCTTATCCAGTCTTTAAGTCTGACATCATTAGTCAATTCTGGGACAAAACTCTGCTTCAGTTCCCAACGTCAAACAAACACTGCGGCATCACTGAGAGTTACAAACTGTCCAGATTCTTTCATCTTTAATCAAATGATCTGTGTTTGCTTCTCTACCAGGTGTAACAATTAAGTTTAACCTCCAGGCATCCATGAAAACAGAATTTTGACGGTGTTAGAAGCTAGCAGGGAGTTCGCTTGCTAGTTTAGTGGGCTGTAGTCACATTCATATGGTTTTAGCGTTAAAATGAATAGTGCTAATAAAAACCGAGAGAGGCCGACAGTGATCACTGACTTCTTTTAGGGGCTTGTTCAGATTAAACAGAACACGATACAAAGCATTCAAACATGTTAAAAACATAACAGCCTTAATAAATGCAGAGTAGTTTGGACCCGGAAGCAGGGTTCATACGTCATCACTTAAAGACCAGATTGGCTCTAACAGGGAGCATAATTTACCAAATAAACTTCATGTTGTATTCAATAGATGTGAAACTAGAGATAAAGCCCATCAATCATCACAGATCTGCAGACAATTGCCTCAAAGACTTCTGTATAAAGACTCCTTTTTGAAATCACAGGAGTCGCCCCCTGTTGGCGATTTGGAATATTGCATATTTAAAGCACTTAACAGTACTACGTTTAACCACCATCATATTTGATTCATACACTTCTACATCATCAGAATGTAAATATTGAAATTATATTGTGAGTTTAGTTATTTTCCCTGAGTGATTTATTTTTTAGTTTTCTTGTGCTTACGAGTTCTGATTAGATCGTTTAGTTCCTTTTTCATTTCCCCTTTGATGCCTCTCTGTCTTCTTCCTGCGTTCCCTGTATTTGATCTGTCATGTCTATCGTGTATGATAAGTTCTGTCTCCGTGTTTATTCATCTGTGTTCCAGTCGTGTCTCTCGCTCCCTCTGCTCTCTGTGTTCAGTCAGTTGGCTTCTTGTTGTGTGTCTCATATTTCCTGTTTTATTTTGATAGTTGCTTGCCCCGTGTTCAGTGCATTCAGTTTTGCTTCCTCCCCGTCTCAGTATGTTAGATCTGTTCCAGCTGTGTTTCCACTTCCCTCGTTACCCCTCTGTGTATTTAAGCCCGTTGTCTTCCTCTGCTTGTTGTTGCTTTGTCCCACATAACTGTGTGATTTCCTCCATGCTTGTGGTAATTCCTAGCTCTCTGTTCCAGTCTTTGTTTTCCAGTTTCCTAGCTTTATTTCCTTGTTTATAGCTTCTAGTTTTTGGTCGTTAGTGCCTTTATGTTTGAATATTTTTTGTACAGTAAAATAAAGCTGCATTAATCTAAATTCTGGCAATCTGACACAAATTTTCACTTGGATTCAAGGATGACCTGACGGAAAACTGGTGGTCGGAGTTAAAGTTCACTGACATCATGTTTAACAAAATAAATAAATAAATAAATAAATACTTCTCTCTCACCTCTTCAACACCATAACTCTGGAAAAATGGGTTGATTGTATTTTAGACTGAAGTGGTCACACTAATCTCCTCTTGTGATGCAATAATCGACAAATATCTGTGTTTTTGTCAAAAAAAATGCAGCCATGTAAATCGATTCCTTCACCAGACTCAGCGCTTCATGGTTGCTTGTATCACATATAAAATATTAAAGTGGAAAAGAAGTTAACCTCCTTGCCATGAACAAGAAGACACTCACAGGTGAAAAAAAGAGAAATGAAAGGCAGCACAGGCAGAGAGCTGATAAATATAAAAGCCTGTAATAAAAACCAAATAACTGGGTGGATATTTTTACCCGCTCACTATAGTTAACAGGAACTAAACTGAAAACTAAAACTAGCTGTGAAAAAAACATCTTTGTTCAACTTGAACTTGAAAAACTAAATGAATATAAAATTAAAAAAAAACGAATAAACTAAAACTAAACTGAATTCAAGGCAAAAAAAAATACTAACAAAGTAGAAATTACAGAACAAGAATCACTGTATCAGGATACCATGATGTCACAGTACTATGCTGTAAGTTATGAGTCATGGAGGCAATGTGAACGTTCATTTAGAATAAACTTTATTGGCAAAACATGCGAACATAATAACAGAATCATAATCATAGTTGTATATTCTCTATATTCCATATTATCACACACTATATATCAGCCATGTAACATAAGAACAAAGCTTAACAGAATCAAATATATTATATCAACATCTTCATTTCCCAAAACAATAATTAACCTCACAGAGCTTCAGAATCTTTACAGCAAACAACATCCTCTGTTATCAGATCCTTAAAATTAATCAATCAAAATGGAAACATTATACAATAATCATCTATAGATTATTTTTGTTGTAATTATTTTTTAAATAAAGTCTTATTACAGATTACATGTAATTTCAGCATTCATTGGGATTTAACACGTTTTTATATTACGCTCCATAATGTCTCTGCACACAAAGAAAATCCCCTTTTTCTCATATTTACAACTCACAGGCACCATCTACTGGCTGTAGAATGTGACCTAGTTTCCTCCGCAGCTTCAAACCAAATCTGTCACATCTGGACAGCAGCGGCTGTGCAGATGTGAGCAGAGCCAAATCTCTGGTCATGAATTAGCTGAGAGTACATTCTTGGAAAGGGGAAGCCAAGAAAACAGTATTATGCAATATAACTATTGATTTTTGTTTAGTTCTTTTTTTTTTTTTTTTCATATATATATATATTTTTTTTTTAAGAAAACTTGAAAAAAATCAAAAAAAAAAATCTAAAAATGTGCAGTAAATACTGCAAAAACATGGCTTTTTAAAAATATTTTGAAACTATTGATCCTACGTTAAACACTTGAGCCATTAAAAATACTCATCATAGCCATCAGTAGTAAGGGGGCTCCTCTCCAGTGACTCCGTTGTCCAGTCCATTTCCTCCCATCCATTCCTCATCCAGCTCCCATATGATATCTTGCAATGACAGCACTGGCAGTGAGCTATCCTGGACCACTGGCGGATGTCCTGCATCCCTGCCGTACTCAAGAGGTGCTGGAGTCGGAATACTCCCCATCTGCGAACTCGGAACTTCCAGACAATCCGTTGGGCTGCTCGCTTGGCTGCTGTTGAAGAATCCAGAATCAGGAGTGTCTGCTTTGAATATTTGAAGGAGCTCATGTATGTCTGAACTTGGGTACATGGAGGCGGCCTGGCTGGAGCTTGAGTTGTAGCTTACCATCTCCATGGGAGGCTGATGCCATGCAGGAACCCCAGTGGAGTTTTGGCAGCCTGGCTGAGGCATGTATTCCCACAGGCCTGAGCTGGGGTTATTGCCCATTGAGCTTCCTGGTTGAATCCCATACGCGGCTCTACACTGTCCATACGCTCCGGTGGCATTGAAGGCAGGAGGAAACTGTCCATTGTTAAACACCTGCTGCATTTGAGGTGCGAAGGCCTGTGTGTGGTGGTGAGCCTGTGAACTGTCCGCTGGGATCTGAGACTGGCACTGGTCTTTGCTGGATCCTTTTGATTTTAGGGTGCGAGCTCTTCGGTTCTGAAACCACACCTGGACGGGAAATGAAGGAAAAATACGTGAGCTACAGCTAAAGCACTCCATTCTGCTGTGTTAATAATCATCTTTCTCTTTTAAGCAGAAGCTATCAGCTGTCAGTGTGTCTCTTCCCTCAAATAAGCTCCTGATAAAAACAGCTGGTGTTATCTCAACAGATAAAGACATACAGTGACTGCGGTATCAAGTCCCCGCACAGCAACAGCGGAAGACGTACAAAGTCCATGGGGGTCTTTAACCAGCTTGCAGGTCAAATAATGTCATAATTATTGTTATTTTATTAAACAAAAATGAAATCCTAACCTAATCTAAACTTACAAACTGTATTTATTTCATCTTTATATCTTTCTTGCTCCATCAACAAATATTTACCTGGATGCGGGACTCGGGCAGGCCTGTGGTCTGGGACAGGTTCTCTCTGATGGTGATTCCAGGGTATGGGTCAGTCTCGAAGGTGGCGCGCAGCAGCTCCACGTGTTCTTTGGAGAAGCTGGTCCTCTTCCTGCGACTGGCAGTGCGAGATGAGCCGTTGCCGAAGGCCACAGGATTGGCGTCATCTGTGGAAAGGAGCGAAAGCAGATTTTTCCATCAGATCAGACGGGATGTAAGACCAATTTTCTTGCTGTACTATCTTAGCAGCTACATAAAGATGTAAAATGTGGTAATCCAGCTAATAGCTTTCTTGTGATCTTGTTGGAGTGAGTCACTGTGCAGTATCCCAGGAAGCTGACTGGTCATCCGGGTGCAGTGTTTCCAGCAGGACAAATGTTTCTTCACTCATCTAAGTGACTCTTTCAGTCTCCAGACATCACTTGGATGAGAAACGCTGCGTCCCAATGAACAGATTCAACTTTCTGGGATTTTAAAAATTGTCAACCTGGATGACTGAGCATGCAAAAAGCACAGCACACAGTGCTTTTTGCTGAAAAACCTGAAAACACACAGTTTAGTTTTTCTAAGTTTTCAAATCTGGAGAGCAGCTCTTACCATTTGAGTCCTTCCACATGGCAGCAGCTAGAATGGATCTCTGGATGTACAGCAGTTGAGAATGGAGGTCGCTCGTCTTTCCCTCGACGTGTCTCTGAGTGTCCCCTGTTTACCTCTGGTCACCTTTTATGGGCTGTCACCTGAGGGCTCCACAGGGGATCCCGGTGACATATCAACAGCTGGATGGCTAACTGGAAGTACCCCCACCCCTTGACTCCGGCCCCACCCTCGTACCCATTATCACCTAAGTTGATTGATCGTCGAAACCAGTTAATTAAAATACGACCTGCATGTGATTGTTTGTGTTTCGGGATTGTCGGCACATGATGGCTGCCCAAGAAACAGAAAACATACAGAGCAAGATAGAGCGCGAAGATTAGCCAGCAACTTTTCTGTGCACATATTTCTATATCTATACACAGTTATATATTTTATTATGTATTAGTTTTTGTTTTTGCATATATTTTTACTGTGTTGGTGTTATATTTTATTTGTGTTAGTGCTCTGTGGTTTCATTCCAGTAATGTGGCTCAGTGAAATGTGCATCAGAAGGATAAAGTGTTATATTTTCACTTAAAGGAGGCCACTTTAGAAGCCACTCATCTTTAATCTAAATATGGCAGCAGGGAGTCATGTGATTAGTTTTAAACAGTCTCCTGATGATTACTCAAAACATTAACAATCTTAAAAAGAACAAACACTTTTTTTTTGTCCAATTGTAAAATAGGACTGAGTTGAAGCTTGTCTGTCAGTGTCTTTGCTTTGCTCTTCATATGCAAAGCACCAGTTGAGCTGTTATCACAAGAGGAAAAACAAAGAGGACCTTCTTGATTAATTGTCCTGGTCCAACAGTAGCCTCAGTAATTGGTGTGTGTGTGGGTGTGTGTGTGGTGGGGAGAGGGGGGCAGATTGTTTAACATGTCCAGGCCTTGGATGCAGTGACCTTTAACCTTTAAGTGTCAAACTCTCTTTTCTGTCTTTAAACTAAATCCCATATTACCTCCTGCACTTACTATGCATCCCCCCTCAAATGTTTGCCTAAGTGTTTGGACACTTTTTCCGCAGCTAGATTTTATTGATTTTTCTAAAATCAAGATATGCGGTGCCAGAGAGCAAAGTGCCAAGATCTGTAGTATGCATTATTAAAACACAATGCAACTTTGAAGTCTCTGTGAGCTATCTGATACAGGCGTCGACGTTTTAGTGGTTATCTGTTCCTGGAGCAGAATCAATGTCTCGGTGTGTGAGACCGGCTCCATTAAGTCCCCCTTAGTTTTTTTATCTGTGGGTCCTATATCCAAATCCCATCACACATCCATTATCAAACTGCAAAGTGATGGGACCTTCCACCATGACCAGTGTGAGGTAATGTTTTTAGCAGAGCTGGAATAAATCCGATTTTTATTTTTAAATTGAATGAAATGCAGATCTGTCTTTGAACATAAATGCCATGAGTGAGTTTGCACACAATGACGACGTGATTAAAGCCAGCCAAGCAGCTGATCAGCCTACAGGTTGTTCAACTAATGGAAAAGAGTCTTAGTTTGATAACAATGCCTACAGCGAGCTCCACAAACAGCCATCTGATCAGCTTATTAGTCATTTAAATTGCAGAGCCTCTAAAAAATGAAACAGTAAAAAAGTGCATTACAGCATAGGGGAGCGATTCACTGCAATCTTAATGCTACGATTATGACTATTGATTATTGCATTATTGCAGGTTTTCTGTTTATTTCCACAAGAGACACATGCAACCTTTTATTACTTTCTTTATAATTGATGTAACGTAATACTGGAAGAAAAATCTACAGGGGGAATTACGGGATTGCAGTTTGAATAAAAATTTAATGTATGGTTATGCTAAAGGTACAGAAGTCTCAGAGGTCATTTTAAAAAAATGGGTACAGAAATCTTTCAGAATACTAAAATAAAGTATGACTTTTTCAAATTAACATGAGCTCTCTATACAAAAATATATATAATATTTTTTTTAAATTACAATTTTATGCAATTTTTACATTTCATATCAGGAAAACATTAAAAAAAGAAAATTGGAGCAGAAGATTTTAAATAAATAAACAGCCCATGTCTATGATTTCTGGGTCTTCAGGCTGCAGTGTACAGAAACACACATGGTTCTCTAGTGGAAGTAGTTACATTAGCACAATTCTTTCTCAATACAGGTTAAAATCATACAGTGCAACAACAATTTAAAAGAGAGAAGAAGAGGAAAACTGTAATAAGATCTGATCAATCATAATATAAAAGTCCTTTTATATATATATATATATATAACATCAACCTTTAATTCTCTGTGCAAAAGAGGAGAAGGACATCTGACTTGTTATCAGTGCAGTTCAATAGCCAGCATCCATGATGGAAGGTGCATTAAAGCACAGAGCATAGCTAACGTGTACATTTTTAGGCATCGACCTTTATTTAACCAGAAAGTGGAACTCTTGAGATCAACAATCTCTTTGACAAGAATGTATTCGGTTCAGACAGTCAACATTAACTTAGCAATTTTTTTTGTCAGTGCAAGGTCCACACAGAAAGGGTGCCAGGGTTCAAACCCAGGACCCCCCTGCTGTGAGGCAACAGCCCAGTGGTTTTCCGTGAAGGCTCTGTTTATTTAAAAGAAGGCAAATATCATTCTGGATACAACAGCATGCATTCTGCTGTAAAAGCTGTAAAATGTGCAAGAACAAAAGAACAAAAAACTTCAACACTTTTATGTGTATCTCTGCACTGATTTTAATTTGGTTTGAATATAGCTTATAAATTCACAAAGGATTAATGGAGAGCTAGTTTAGCACAATGCATTATATAAATCCAGTGTGTCTGTTTATGCTGATAACTGTCGTTGTATGTGATGGTTTATAGTTTTAAAACATGACTGCTGTCATTTCTTGACACCCACTGTTTGTCTCAAAGATATTATATGTTAAATTCTTCGCAATGAAATATTATGGCAGCTATAAACAAGTACTGAAAACAACTAGAGAATCAGACCTGTCTAAAGACATTCAAAAATCCTTTAACCTCACCTCAGGGTGATCAGTTTCAGTCTAAACTCCGTAGCTTTGTAGATGAGTAAAAGCACAGATGTAAAATTCTACAAAAGAGAAAAAACCCAACAAACTCGCGGAGTAAGACATTCAGGTTATATTTTAATTATAACTGACATTAATTACTGGTATTCGTTTATTATTAGCAATATTTTTTTGTTTTGTTTTGGGAAATATTCTATCATCATCAAACTTTTCTAGACATTTGTGGAAGAATGCGTCTTTCTGAAGGTCTTGCTGAGTTGAGCGTGGTTCTGTAGCAGGATCCCACCTTTGCAACGAGTCAGTTGATGAAATGTGTTCGCTCCTAGTTATTCCGCGATCAGCTGTAAGCGGTGTTACTGCTAAGTGGAAGCGTCCAGGAGCCACAGCAACTCCGCCGTGAAGTGGCAGACCCCGTAAGGTTACGCAGCGGGGCCACCGAGAGCCGAGCGCGCACAGTGAGTAAAAGTCGCGCTGATGACTTCATGTTGAGTCCCACGTCTTCTGTGGCATTAAGAACGAAAAATGAATGAAATAAACTAGAAACGAAATAAGTAACATTATTTGTTTTATCTAAAAATTAAAAAAAAGAAGGAAAAAACTGCTCTGGAAGCTTCATGGCATGGATTTCTGTGACTGAGCAGCTCCTTTGGGTGTAAACGTGACTCAGTCATTTTTCTATATAACCTGTATAATTAACATAAGCAGGACAAGCCGGTCATTTGCTGCGTTTACCCTGCGCGTTATTTAGTCTTCACAATACCCAGGCTGCCGTGATTATTGAGGCAGGAAAGAAAAATCGCTTTACTGAGATTATTGGATGTCTAGTAGTTAAAAAAAAATTAAAAGAGAGAGAGAGAGAATGAGTTGCATTTTAGTGACGCACACGCAGTCTCCATCCTTAAGCCAAAGATCTACATAATCATTTGTGAATTTATATGTATTATTAACATATTTCATTTTATATGGTATTTTCAGCACCATTGTGCAGCTATAGAGACAACCCATAAACTGGAATTTTTAGTTTTCAAGTTAATTCATTTATTCAGGTGTTCAGGGCAATGCAAAAACTCAAAACTCAGCAGAGTTGCAGAAATGATAGCGCACACACATGCTGACATGCATGCTGAGACACTGACATGCAGGACGATTAAAGCGCACCTTTTAAACAGAAGTTAAAACTTAAAAACTTCAAATAAAAAAATAAAAAAATAACAAGCTATATACACGCAGACCAAGTGTTTTCTTCATGCATTACCCACACTTATTTTTTTGCGTTTTATTTTTGTTATTTTTAAATGACCTTTACTCCGATCAATTCATCAAGCGCTAAGAGTAACGAATCAGGCAGCCGGAGGCAGAGAGGCTGGCTGCGCGCCTCAGCTGTGCTCGTCCTTGGGGTGCGCACAGGTGACTGCCGCTGTGACCGCGGGTGAAGCAGTGCGCTTGGCGTGTGGCTCTGAGATTTTCCCCACTCCTGCTTTAAATTACTGCCCCGAGGTAGCTGTTCACAGGAGGCCAAAACAACCTCAGAGCACTGGGTAATGCTCCGGACAGTCCCCTGTTTGGAGTGTAAGTGTATCTCCAGGGTTGTTAAAGAATACCAAACAGGTTTATAACCAACTGATGTTTGTGTTTTACTGCAGTGCATTGTCTCCCTTTGTGTAATTTTCTACATAGAATAAATAAATAGCTGATTTAAAAATAAATGAATAAATAAAAAAGGCTACTAGCACTGTGCCATCAACCCCCTCCCAGCCCATCCGCAGGTTTATCCCTATGGGGACTAGAACAGCAGTAGACTGCAGTCATGGGTACAAGTGGTTGATGTGATTATTATATAACACTGAAATAAGGTAATTTAACTCATTAAATCAGCTGTATTAAGGTAAAATTGAAATCACCCTTGTTTTCTGCTCTGCAGCCTTTAAGTTTACTTTAAAGTTGTTTTTGCATTAAATTTCCTTAAGTGTTTTTTTTCTGAAATTCACTGAAAATCGCTGTTATCACCAGATTTGTAATTAACAGGTTTTATGTCAGCACATCAGTTTGAATCCTTGCCAAGTCAGCTAATCTTATCGAGCTCCGTTCAGCCCTCAGTGCCACACAGAGTAAGCAAACAGTCTGAAGTCCACGTAGAAGCAGAACTTAGCAGCTGATACGAAAACATCGTTAGAATTATGTTAGCTTACCTCACCTAGCTTCAGGCACTTGAAGCTAACATGCAAGCTAGTCTGTGAATGCTGAGGGTTAGCATGTAGCTAATGTACCTTTGTTTGACCAAGAAATGGGCCAAACTCACCTCAAAACGTTTTCAAAATGCCTTCAGAGAACTTGCAAAGTACTTCTCCTCCGAATTAAAAAAAAAAAGTAAATAAAAATAAGCAGGGAGAAGTTTTTAAACTGATATAATTATCAACAGTTTATATGTTCAGGCTAAACTCTGTAGCTAGGTAGATGAGCAATGCCACAAACTTACAAGATACATGTAAAATAATAAAATAAACAATTTGAAACTAGAAGAATTAAACTCAAAACAATTATTTTTTAAACATATTAATGACCACAATTCATTATTGTTTTTGTTAGTTTTATACTACAGTTTGGCTTCTGATCATGTAATTTATGTTTCCATGGAAACTTTTACTTTATTCAGCATATGTAATTCATTTTTAAGAGGGACCAAAACACAAAAATAATTCACTTTAATGATATTAAGTGGAGATGTTTGGTTATGGACCCGTGAGTGTCTTTAATGAAGCGACACTAAACTAAACTAAGCTATACTATAGGAACCTTGCAATCACTGAACTCTGTATATAAAAGTATTCTAGAGTCAAATGTGATGTCCTCTGTGTGACAGCTAAAGCTGGGGCCAGACTGAACCAGGCAAACGGACAACAATCCTAAGCAGCAAATCTACAGTAAAATGATTGGAATTATTAGATGTGTCTAATAATGTGTATATACACACATTTTTCATCATATTCTTACATGCATATATCCAAGATTCTTTTTTATTTATATATTTTATACCTTTAGAATTAGAAATGCACCAAAATTTTGTTCTGATGTGCACTAACTGGTGGATGTTCTGAATGATAATAAAGAGACTACTCTATTCTATTGTAAAATAAATAATAGCTTGAGGTGTTGTGATGCTCTGGTCAAAGTCCTCAACCTGTCTTAAATGCTGTGGTGGGACTTTACGAAAGCTGTAACAAACCTCAATGAACTGAAGTAATGTTGTACAGAAGAGTGGGCCAAATGTACTCCACAATGATAAGTGAGAAGCTGATAAAGTCATAAAGAAAATGATTTCTGTGAAGTTTTGCTAGTCTATGTGGTTCTGCATAAATCATGGGGGTAACCTACTGTAGTTTTCACAGGACTGCGGAGAGTCCTTTTTTTTCCCACATAATATTTAATTTTACATTTCTTCAGTACTACTCAGTATATAGTGACACTTATAGGACTAAAATTTATAAACGCAATTTTTCAAAATTCATCATTCAGTCTGAATGCCGACCGTTCAAGATAATTCTTTCATTCAAAGTAATGCAGAGCAAGTAGGAAAGCATGAGCCATAGATGTCCCTCTGTCTTCCTCTTTCTCAGACCTGGATCGTTTAACGTTACGCGTAGATATTCAGGGAGGCAACAGTGACAGAGATGGAGAGCGACAGAGAGGAGGCTTGGGGGTTCGCATCAGTGCGCCCTGGACCCCACAGTTACAGCTGGATACCGAGTGCCGCCTGGTGACTGAGTGTGAGAGCTCCCCCTCAACCTATTCCTACTTTAACGTAACATCACTTTAACATAACATCACTGCTCAAAGTGCCTTCCAAAGGAAATGACCTGGGCTACCGGATGGACAGTCCGCTGATTAATGAAACTATCCTGTCGACTTAAATTAATTTAAAAATAATATTTTTAAAGGTAAAGCGATAACTGTCATTATTTCAGTAAAATTTCCCCGTTTGTGTAGTAATCTACAAAAAAGAAAAAAGAAAAGAAAAAAAACTGCCCGGACGGTTTAAATATCCGGGTTTAATTGCACGGTCATATTTGTACGGGGCAACAGAGAACTACAGCAGCAGCAGCAGCGGCGATGGCTACAAGTGATGGACGCGATTATTTTCAGAGAGCACGTCTCTTCTGGATGGTCACCGTGTCAGTGGCGCTGATATATTTCGCTGTAAGTTCGTTAAATCACCTTTACTTCGGTACAACTGAGATATTATTACCGTCAGCCTTTTTTCTCTTATTTGTAACTGCTCGCGGAGCCCGTAGTTGTGTTGCACAATATGTACTCCGGGTAATTTTAATTTTCTGAAAACTTGGGGGCTCGGGGAGTTTAGTCCTCCCTGTTGTCGATTGCTAATGAATTTTTAAATGGGGAAATGTTTAAATATCGGCAGGTTATTGTATGGAGTCATTGCCAAGGGTGTCGATGTAAAAGGCTAATCTTATTGAGGTTCATTCAGTTCTCGGTGTGACACAGGTCAAAAAAACAGCTCAAAGTCCACTGTACGTGTTAACATTAGCAGCTGATTCAAAACTCAGTTCAAGTTAGCTTTCTTTCATCAAGGCTGCCCTCGGTCGTGCTCGGTGAACACTGACGTAAGGGGCGCTTAAGCTAACAGGTGAGCTAGTTTGTACGTGTTGGGGTTAGCTTGTAGCTAATTAACCTTTTGTCTGGTCAAGAAAATATGGCAAAGTGACCCCAAAGTTTGACCCCATGACCACAATTATGCTTGGCTTTCTTTGGTTTAACTCAAACAGCCAAACACTGTGAACAGAACTGATTTTCGTGTAAAACTGACATATTTTACGGCATTTTGCACAACAAGGCTGCACTCTGTAGTGCATAAATCGGCTACAGTCATGATCTAAACTGCTGGAAAGAGTCATTCATAGTACCGTTACACAGCAGGAAAATAAAATGATACACTTTATTATTGCCACTGTGGAGTCTTCTCATTAAAACGGCACGTCATTGCCTGTGAGCACCGAGAGAGTCTGATGTTGGCAACTTTGGGCACCATGGAGGGGACTTTCAGCAGGAAAAAATACGACTTACTGTGGTCATATGCATGCCATGAAATGAGCGTACAGTGGGGCAAAAAAGTATTTAGTCAGCCACCGATTGTGCAAGTTCCCCCACCTAAAATGATGACAGAGGTCAGTAATTTGCACCAGAGGTACA
>NW_005187463.1:2174944-2198045 GCF_000239375.1 Pundamilia nyererei | reverse complement strand
TCCCTTTCAGTAGTCCAGAGAAAACTGCAATTAAATGACCTATAGGCAGGTACTAGGTAACAACGGGAAGGAAGAACATCCTTTTAACAAGAAGTCTCAAGACAAAAATGTAATGACCTCCTGTTGTGGTGTATAAACATGGGGCATCCTCAGTGAATCACATTATGTTCTGCAGCAGTCTGAACCTATAGCAACATGACAGGTTCAGGGTCACCTGATCCAGCCCTAACTATATACTTTAGTCTCCAAACTTTGCTATTTGATCATCTTAAACTGGAGATCATGACCCTCTCAAATCGTGTGTGTATATTAGTTCTATGATCATGCCCATGAGCAACAAATCTAATGCACAGTTGAGTGTGACTAGTGTTTCACATAATTGATCAGACTATTAGACAAAGTAATACTGGATTATGTGGATCCTTTACCCAAAACTAAAGCCACATCTACACATCGTGACAAGATTCCCAGAGGTTATACACTTTTTTTTTTTCTCCCCCCACCTTTACCAAAAGTTCCTTAAACTGACCAAGGCTCAAATTTCATGTGAAAAGTGTTCGAGATGAATCCAACTGTTACCTAAACTGTTGTTTAGAGTCTCAATTATCTTTAGAAAGACTCAATCAGACACTTCAAACATGTTGTGCAAGTTTTGCCTTCAGTTTCTGAAAGAACTCCACTACGCCCATCAGTTAGCCAAAGGAAAAACATGCTCAGTCTAAGATGAAGGCCCATTATGACAAAAAGACTATTTTCAGTACTCTTTAAACAGGTGAGAACATTTTTTTTGGTCCAGTTTGCAAGCACAGTTTGCTGGATCCTGCCTAGTAAGTTATGTAATCCAAATAACTAGGATCTGAAATGTTACACTCCAAGAAACAGCCCGGCTGCTCCACTATCACTGTGTGCGATTGCTTAATATAAACCCTCTGATGATGGGCTGATTGAAAAAGGTGTTTTGTTTGGTGCTCAGTTAAAACATTTTCATTGTTAGGTATTAGATAATTTAGAGTTCATCCTGTCCCATCTGTCTGAATCTGCTTGGGATGATATAGTCTGCCTGATCCATATTTAGCTCACTGAAGAACTTTGTCTCGATGCTTTGAATCTGCTAGAGCATCAACTGGGGTCCCAGAAATCTTCCTGTAAAATCTGTACTAAAATTACCAGGTCAGCCAAAATTGTCAAGTGCAGACATGCTCTAATCTTCTTGATTTACCAAAGTTCCAAAGGTTTCCTATAGACTGCCATCTGATGCTGCTATGTTCTCCCTTGTCACCATCTTCCAGTTGCCTCTCTGTTCCAAATTGCACTTCTTGCAGTCTAAAATAGTGCAGGAAGATATAACTGTGTGTACCTGTGTGTCTTGAAGTATTCACCACAGCTCTTTCCGTCCTTTTTGTAAAATCCACTGTCATGTCCTTCTGCATTTCTCTCCTTAACACCATAACATCATCACCTCTGCTCCCTTCACCTCCACGTCCCCTGTAATCTGCTCTAATCACTCATCTCTCTCCCTGGGGACACTCTCTACCCCTTCATCACAAAAATTCTCTTTTATCTTCTGACAGCCAACTTGTGCATACACACTGACAACATTCAACATCACCCCTTTGATTTCCAGCTTTGAACTCACAATCACTAGTCACACACTCTACCTTCAAAATTACCCCAACTCCATTTCTCTTCCTACCTACACCGTGTTAGAACGGCTTGAATCAACCTCCACTGCTCCTAGTTTTGCTTCCCTTCCATCCAATATATCAGCCTTTCTTCTCTCCATCATATCATCTCCCTCTTCACCAGTCATATATTTAAACCGCCACACTCTTGCCTTTCCTCCTCTCTTGCCCTTAAGATGGTATTTCTTTGTCTTTGGCCAACAGTACTACAGTTTCCACCAGAATCCTTCTGACCAACAGAGGCGGTCATTGTTAACCTGAGCTTTGACCAAACTGCTATGGAAATCTCATTCTTTATGATCAATGTGTTTGATTTCTATAAGATTTTATACCACATGCCCTTCCTGGTGGAGCCCTCCCAGTTTATCCAAGTCTGGTACTAGCATTAGGAGTACACTGGCTTTTTTCCCCCCCCCCCCTTATGTCTGGGTCAGATGTTTAATTAAACATTTACTTAAATGATTGTATGTAGATTATGTAGCTTATCTACTTATGTTAATTATGTAGCCCAATTAGCTAAGTAATAATAATTGTTAATGTAAGAAGTTATCGTTTCCTGGCTAGGAGCTTTAACCGTTTCGGGAAGCCTTGGACTCATCAATCACAGCTCTGAATGTATATCTTCTGACAAGAAGGTGTTTGTGTATGACGTGGGCTAAAGCAGTGTGTGACGTGGGCCAAATCAGGCTAACGCAGTAGCACGGGGTCACAGTGTCCTCTGCTTACAAACTTAAGAGCATTAGCTTGTCTTAAATGGTCCAGTCTCAACTAGAGCTTTGCCCAGACATTAGTCAGTTGGACAGTGCAGACACTACTTATTTTTAAATCCTGTGTTACTTTTACTTTTGGTGAAAGTACACCAGCATTGAAGAAAAACCCAAGCTAGTTGTCTAGTCTAGCTAGTCCCTTACTTTGCATATAAACTTCACAAATGTGAAAACACGGTTACGGTTCATTTGTCCAGAGTTTTATTTGGAGAACACTTTTAGGAGGGTTGAAACTGCCACTGTGGACAGTACAAATACAGAAATATTTACAGCATTTTAAAAAGAACATTCAATGAAAAATAGACCTTATATAGTGAAGCTGTACATGCGCTACAGGAGTCACACTCCACCCTTTAGCTAATGCAGACTGATCCACGTTCTGCCAGGGGGTGGAGCCACAAGTTGGCCACCACAGACTAAAGCGTGGCCACCCATGACAGCCGTTAATGAAGACCCAGAGGGCTCGACACACACTCAAATAGTTCTTTTTGCAGAACTGTTTCTCTATAGGGACACATTTTAATTGTAATGAGCTTATATGCTTTACCAACAACTGGGAAAAAAAGCTTTATCCACTGTTACAGATTTATTTAATCACTTGAGGGTTACATAAAAAGCTTATATAATAAGAGTAAATGAAGAAAGATCTTGGCTACTGGTGGCTCTACAGTAATTTAAAACACAGAGAAAAATACTTTATTATGTGCCAGCCCAATGTTAACCCATTAAATGGCCCAAGTTGGGAACCACTATAAAAATAGTCTGAATAGCATTCAGTTAGAATTAGCATCATCAACTGGGATGCAGTTTAACCGCTTCACAGTATATTTAAGGTGCCATGATGAAGAAGAACAAAAGCAGCATTAGTAATAGAAGGAACATGTAGATTTGCACTATAATCTCAAGGTTTTGCTGACCAGGCATTCTCTTAATGAGTCTCATATAACAGAGCTTGCATATCATAAGAGTGGTGTGTTTGTTGCAGGAATGGTTTGCATGTGTTATCCCGACGGCAGGAATCTGTTTTTAGTCAGTCTAGTTTTGTGTTTAGGGTCTCGCTGTGATCACCGGTCCAGCCAGCATATAGAGGGGTAGCGCTCGCTCAGCGTCTTGCGCAGATGAGCACTCTGCATCTTATCCCTGGTTTCCACCACACACTCCACCTGTCAACACACACACATACAGTTAGTCTTCTTATGTCATTCTCCGTCTCACACACACTCTAGAATTAGGGCAGTGAGAGGTTTGCTTGTTGCATTATGCAACACCTTTCACCTCCTGACACTTGCTCTGAATAAGCAGTACAAATTGTCAGTGGAGACTGTGGGGGTAAGAATGCAGAGCCAGGAGATTACATGATAAGTCTGCTCCATCCCTGAGCTTTAGAAATGAAGGAGAATAAAACAAATCCATTATTTAAAAAAGCTACGATGGCCCAAGTTTTATCAGTCAAGTTATGTCAGTTTCTCCCTGGCAGCTTTTCTTCATTTTTTTTCCAAGTTAAAAAAAAATAAAGGCATACTATATGTAATGTTTGTAAGTCTTAAAGTCATCAAACTGACTCAGTAGTTTCAGTTGCATAGCAACACTGTGTTTGCAACTTGCTAAAACAACAGCCAAAATTGGCTAACGGTTGTACCAGACCGAGTAAAGCTGTAGGTGGGTACTGAACTGAGCAATGCTACTTTTTTCTATCTTTTAAAAATGTATTTGTATTTTTGGTCTTTTAATTCCCGCCAACTCCCTGACAACTCCAAGCCAAGAGTTCCACGGCAATAAAGGAAAAGTGGATGAGCGGATTGGCGAGGAGGAGGAAAGAGAATGAAGTGAAGAGGACAGATTAGTCGCCTACCTTTGCCTTGAAGAGCTCTGACTTATCGCTGTGTCTACGATGGCAGACGTCCAACAACCTGGGAGGAAAAAGACAAAAGAGGCGAAGGAATGAATAAACTAAAGGTGGCACAGGGCAACGTTAAAAACAAAACCGATTAAGTCCGAACAGGTTCCTACACTACCTGACGTCCTCTCTGGTCAGAACATCCAGCAGCTTAGCCATGTCTCCTGGCCACTCTCCCAGCTGCACTGAGAACTTACTGATCCGGTTGTCCAACACCAAAGCTCGGTCCATGCACTGCCTCACCACTTCCAGCTCCATGTTAGCGCTGCTCACCACCACAGCCACCCTGCAGCAGACACAGAGGAAGGCTTAGTTTATCTGCAGTCAAAAGGATTAGCACTGCTGACATTGTTATGTTGCCAGAATGTGAGCTTTTCAGGCATTAAGGAAAACATTGAGCCCTCAGAGTTAGGACTATATTTAAAATATATATATTTCTTTTTTTAAAGTGGGAATTTGCACTGTTTGAAAACTAGAAGGTCGATGAGTAAAGAGAAATTACATGGTTCGGGTAGGAAACCGTGAAATTAATACACTTGACCCACTTTTTGCCTTTTAGTTCTGGTAGTTGGCCGGCCAAAATGGCAGCCAATCCCATGGCTCCCTCTGTGTCCACAGTGGAGCGTTCAAACTCCTGAAACCGCAGCATTGCCACCAGAGAGTCTTCCTCACTGTAAGAAAAGGAAAGAAAAATGCACTCCTTCGATATCCGATTACCAAAATTAGACTTCGACATGGGCCCCAACATCCATAAAGATATAACTGACAAGATGATGGGCCTATAATTTGAGGTGATTCACATCTGAATCTTCAGAGCCAGTCCATAACCAGACAAAATGAAATGTGATTGTGTTCACACCAGATGCACTTCTTGTGATTGTTTGTTGAAATTCTGAACCCTAGGCCATCTCCTGTCTCACCAATGTGTCGACGATGGCTCTGGTCCACCGTTCTCAAACGCTGCTTGGTGTTTTTCTCTCTCCTAACACACTTGAACAGCAGTCTCTTTTATGCCTTTTTCCATTGATGTGTGATTGTGCCTAACAGAGAACCACAGGGTTTCCAGCAGAAAGGTTAACAGCACTTTTTGGTGTGAAGCCTGAAGGACTGAGCCAGCACCAAGCCAAAACTGGCTCTGCACCAGCACCACTTCAGTGTAAAAGAGGTATTTGTGTTCTGGGAGTAATAATACATCTGTACAGTGAAGTCAGATATTTAAAAAAAGACAAAAGTTTAATTCTATAAATGTAATGTGGACGTGCAGTACCTGACAGTGATGACTTTGTCCACCAGTTTCTTTGCCAGCTGAAAGGTGTTAACACCAAGGGATTGCTCCATGAGATCTGAGAAGAGACAGATGATCATCACAAGCTCCTTTATTGCAGGGGAAAAAAGTACAAAGGAGTTTCTAACAATAAATAATGTGCACATAATCTTTTTTTTACTATCTTCCCCTTCATGAGGGGAAGGTGTGGTACGTGACTTCAGCAGAACAAGTCGGAAATGAGTTTACCTCCATAAAGTTTCTTATTGGGGTTGCTGTGCATGTCTTTGATTGGACCGTTCGTTTTCAGAGATTGTAGCAGCAAAGGGAAATCTTCTGGTTCAACTCCCTGTTGAAGAAAGGTGGGTCAGCTATTGTTCTCATGTGTTGATGATGATGATTTCTAACCTGCATTTAACTGTGGAGTAAAACTGTTGAGGTCGCTTTTGCAGAGTGTCCTGGATTGACGTAGGCAAGACCAAGCTAGCATTTTTGGAACTGAGTTTTTGGATGGTGGACAAAAAACAGTGTTGGCTGTTTTGAACCCGGGAACCTCTTCCTGTGAGCCAACAGTGCAAACAGAGTCACTGAAGCACAGTCGCAGTTTGAGTTAAATGTCAGCATTAGCATGTTCAAATGATACTGACATGCTAACATTGAGCATGGTAGTGTTTACCATGTTTGCTATCCATATTTAACATACAGGCAACCTGACAGGCTGATCAGGACTGAATGTTAATGCTAATTGTGTAGACATGTATTCATAGGTAGTTACACAAAGGACCGGCATCACTAAGTCTTTAGTGATCTTACGGCAGTTCGTCCCGTAAGAACTATGGACTACATAACAGAAATAGACTAGCACTTATTTTGCAGTGCCTTATATTTAGCATGCGCACCACTTTTCCTACCGTGAATATATGAATATATTATAAAATGGTATACACAGTATTAATTATAAATGTGAAACTGTTGTATGAATATTAAAACAGGACCATCTCTGGACTGACTGGGAGCCCTAATCAGCCTCAGTGTTGCATAATATATAGGTTTTCACTACTGGGTCAAATGTGGTAATATATTTGCTTGAAAGCTTCGCTACACAAGCTGTACCAGGATATTTCTTTATAGCTGAAAATAGAGCAAGAGGGCTGTTCTGTGCCTTCAGTGCAAACAGCACGACAGCTCTCAGAGCTGTGGGCAGACAGTGAAACAAGGGAAACCACTTCAAATACAGTCGCCTTGTTTCGTAACCCGTGCAGAATGAAAAAGGCACTTGTGTCAATACGAGGGAGCAAGAAGCAATTGTGCAATAAAAAGGATGTAGAGCTACTATAGGATCTACTATCGGTAACCAGTGATATGAGATGGGACTTCAAGCAATGAGCATACAGTGAAGATGTAAAGATTCAAAGAGCTTCTCAATGTCTGCTTACTATGACAAGAATGCGAGAGTCGAGGTGTTTGATGGCCGCAGCGGTGCCAGCCAGTAGACCATACTGTCCTGCAGCAGGAATGACCACTGCCTCCAGTTTGGGCACCTGTTCATAGATCTCCATGCCCACAGTGCCCAGCCCTGCCAGGTACGCTGCATTTTCATCTCTGCTCAGCAGCAAAGAGAGGAAGAGCAGCCTTATGTTAAGATACTAAAACATTACTTAGTACTGCAAAGACACAGACAGAAACTCTCATTCCAGCTCCTAATATGAATGTTAGACTGACTCTTCCAGGTAGAGGTATCCATTCTCCCTAGCCAGATGGCAGGCGTGGTTCTGGGAATCGCGGCCGGTGCTGCCGTAGGAGATAACCATGGCGCCGTAATCTCTGTAGATCCTGAGGCGGGGCGAGGAGCAACTTGACGGCATGATGACAAACACCGGGATCTTCAGATCCACCGCGTGGTGCGCCACGGCCATGGAGAAGTTACAGTCAGTGGCCACGATCACACCCATCCTCTGCTGCTCCTGCAAGCACAGAAACACACGCCTGACATATAATCACATGCAACAAATATGCACGCACAGCACACTTCAGTGGATCCTTACAGCGTCTGTTTCAGCTCCCCCGCCCCAATCTACCTGTGTGAGGGAGGTGAGCAGGTACAGCACTCCTCTCTCCTTCACAGAGCCGGTGTAGTGCAGGTGCTCCTTCTTCAGGTAGATCTCCATCCCGTACTGTTTGGACAATCTGGAGTACTGAGCACACAAAAGAAGCAGCATATTTCAAGAGCTCCTGCAGCAGCAGTAACCTGTTAAAGATAGATTTGCTAAGCTGGCTTTATATAACCACTCAGGTGCTCACATGCATGCTGAAATAGTTTTCACTTCATATAATTACCCCTGGCGTATGAAATCCATGGTCTTTGCCCCGAGTCATGTTCAACTTTTATGTTATTTTTGCATGCTCATCCAGCTCCAGGAGTCTCTGCCTGCTCTTTGCTTTTTGCCAACAGCCGTTAATCCAATCTGCTTCACACTTGGTGGGTATAATGCAATATAAAGTATGAAGCAGATATGAGGGCTCCTCCTAATTTGGCTAAACGCTGCAGTGCATTATTAGCGATGATGTCCCCACGAGGGCTTCACCTTTGGGTGATCTTTAGTTATTATCACCTGTCCCGCTAACAGTTGCATCACCAGTAGTTATGTCGAAGCAAGCCTCAATTAAAAGAGTTTTTCTTTGGGCGTTTTGTGGTTATTAGCAGCGACACACAACCACGCACAGTGAAAATGCAGAGATGTGCAGAGACATTATAAAAGAGAGACATGGCACTCCTGACTTGAAACTAGTGGGAGGGTCTTGAATCAGCGAAGATGATGTTAGAAATATAACGTCCAAGGACCCAAACCCAGTCTGCAGACTAACTGAAACTAAATGCACCTAACCTAAAAATGTAAATGAAAATGAATGAAAAACAGAAACGTAATAACTCTGCTTCTGGGGGGGATTATTTGGGGAAAGCAAAAGCACATATCTGAGTTTTTTTTTTGTTTGTTTTTTCCTGGTGACAACTGAGATGGAGAGAGGTGACGAGGCCTTCTTCTAGAGAGACTGCCTTCATCACTCCATCAATTTATATCAATTACATTGTTGTGAGATCACATTTAACTTAAGGCAAGTTCTAAAATGAATCCCTGATAACCCAAATGTTAGAATTTCCCATTTTTAAGCAAAAACAAACTTGTTTACAACCTGGTGCAAAAAAACTCTGCACAACTTAATTCTAACATAAAATCATCAATTTCAAATGTATCAAAGTAACGCAGACCATGAAGGCTTTGTTCAGTTTTTCCATGAGCAAAAATCTGCATCCCATTTAGACTAGTTCTGATATTAGTTCACCCTCTTGTGGTCTGTTTACAGCAAACTTCCTTAGGTGTGAAACTGAAGGAAGTGATTTCAGCTCCCAAACAAAGGTCAAAGGTCACCTTTATTGCACGTTCTCCTGCACTTATTCTGTGTTAGTGTACCGTGCAAGGCGTCTTCTGGATCCCTGACTGGATCCTGAAGGCTGCTGCGCTGATGTCCTCAAAGCGGAGGTACTGGGCAGGAGGTCTCGGGATCATCCTGAACTCGCTGACTCGTCTGGTTTTGGGGGGGTCCATGAGGACAACCTCAGGAGCCATCGCTACTTTGGTTTCGTGGACTTTCACATCACCGTTGAGAAGTTCTTCCACACCAAAGTCCTTCAGACGCTCCGGTTCAATAAGGGTGGGTCTGCGGCCCACGGTGCCGTTACTGACGGGACCATATTTGTAAGAGCTGCCGGGCTGACTGGGGCCCAGATACAACTCCTCTCTGAAAACCACAAGCAGGCATTGGGGTGTCACTTAGAAACCATATCAAATCATATTCAGAGAACTAAAGTGTGCTTTTGCACAGCTGCTGAGTCCTTCTCTTTTAAAACCATAAGACTACAGCTCCTGATCCTACACTCGTCTTTTTCACAGTGTAAATTCTTAATTTTCTGCACACATACTATTGCAAGCTAACACAGTAAAAATAACACACGGAGGCAAAGTACCACACAGTCATGAGCTGGAGCGTAGCGAGATTTGATTTGCATCTTCCAGACCCCGAAGATAAAAAGTGAGCAGATGTGAGAACGCTGATGTGAATATAATAGCTTTTCCAATTAAGCAGGTTGTTGGCGTCCACTAGCTCTCAGATCATAAAGGTTATTTCTCCCAAGTACGTAAATGCACCACCAGAGGGAACTTTTAAAACCAATTACTGTTTTCAGCTGCATGTTTTTCCACAGTGAGTAGCTTTGCAATCAGCTTGTAGCTGGTTTCCAGTATTAAACCAGTTGTTTCTGAAGGATCGGGACTTTTTTAAAAAATTACAACAGCAGGGTATGCGTCGGAAATAGTAACATAGTACATATAGTACTATATACAGTACAATAGTACATCTGTCAAGCATCAGATCTGATTTATTACTTGATTCACGACAAATTAACACAATTTTAAGATATAAAGAAAAACTAAAACCGGACCAACAGCTTAAGAAAACAAATTTAACAAAAGTGTATTTGCACAAATTCTAATTTCTATCCTCTGGATTTCAGCCAGAATGTAGGGCAGAGCTGCGAGGCCTTTGGCAGACAGTATCAGCTGATATTCTCCACATTTTAAAAGTATACATCATCACTAGAGCTACAAGTTTTATTAACAATAGACATGAAGCAATAACTCTTAGTATAATTCACCTGAAATATAAAAAATAAAAGGTTTATTTACTCAAATAATTAATCATTAAGGAGAAAGTCCTTGGTATAAACTGAATATGTATCAACAAAGTGCATAAGGAGTAATGCATAAATGTTTTTTGAGTGTAACTCGATGTAAGAACTTTGAAAAAGTGACAATTTCCCACTTTGCTTCGTCGATACGACCACTCTCACCGGCGGTCCGCTCACATTCTTTAGGCTAAGATGAATTGATTCACCTTTCACGTCGACCCTGCTTCCACTCTCGGTGACGGATTACTATTACAAGTCACCTTATGATTCATTGGGTCATTCGGCTCCTCTTTTAGGAGACACACAAGCGATTAAAAAGGCAATTTAGTGGTAATAGCAGGACAGAATGATTTATAAACGGCCGTTGGAGCTAATCAAATTGCGCGATTCATTTAAATAGCTTATTAAAGTTAGGCTGGGTATGGGCAGATTTACTCAAATGACACAACACAAAACTGGATCAGACTCCCGCGGGATGTTTCTGTCAAACAGTCAGCGCAGAGGCCTTTTACACAGCATAGACATAGTAATAGGATTATACTCATTGGGGATTAACTCAGTCACTCAGTAAAGCAGATCACATATAGTTACCAGCTACGTTTGAAACTTTGAAACAGGTTGGAGTCATTCCAATCATCGTCAGTGAGGTAAAATAAGACAACTGACTGACGAGGGTGCTTTTGCGAGCACGCAGTTCTACAATAACATCAACAAGCCACCAGGTGGAGTAGCTTTCCCAAACAATGGTCTAAATACCCTTCAGTGGTGCCAGCTCTCTATACAGAGAACATCTCGCTCTATTTATATCGCAATGATCTTGCCGTAGACAATACGGCAACCTTTCACCTCGCCTCCTGGGTCCATTACTGCTCTCTCCCCACTTGTCCTTCACTCTTTTAGCCCCATTATTCAAGCACACAGTGTGCGCTCTTAACACGGCTATGAATAAGAAAAGTCCAAGGCTGCACCTGTGATTAGGGTGCTTTGCTTCAAAGGCAGAGTTCAAAAACAGCATCAAAGGAGGGCAAAGAGCAACATGGCAGCCTCAGAAAGCCTCATCAAAAGGGAAGATGAAGCGCTGAAACAGTAAAAAACAAAAAGTTGCTTATTTTATTATAAAACAGCACAAAAAATCCCCACAAAAAGTAAGGACAAAGCTAAAAGTGAAGGAGATATTTAAGCCCACCAGGCTTTCATCAGTGCACTATCTCAGCTTCTTTATGTCCTTTTAAAGACAAAATGCCCTGTCTGGCTGCTGAGCTGCTTCCTTTTCTGATTGAAGAATAAAAAAAAGTTCATCATATGGGAAAGGAAATGTCTCCTGGCACTACATGACTGTATGTATTCCTGATGTTGCATCACTGAGTGTGCAGTTCTGCATCCTTTCGGGCAACGCTTCGACAGCTTTCTTACATTCGTCGGCTGCTTTGTTTTTGGCTCTTTGGTTATAACACGAAAAGCTCCAGAAGTTTTTAATGTGCTCAAAGAGGCAGAGGAAGATCAGTTTGCTTGTTAAATCTTGACGGTTGTAATCTTCCATATAAGTCAAACACTGAGGGAGTACTTGTAAAATCTGTTTGACCCTGAATGTGATGTAATTTATCAGCGGCACAAAGAAATGCCAATTTTCCACCAAAGCTTAAAATCAAAGCTTCCTTCCTTTCTCTAAATCTGTCACAATATCCTGAAATGAAAGAAGATGTTATGGTCAAGAATCAAGCAGAGAGGGTAGCCTATCACGGGTTGGGATGCTGGCAGGACGAGCAAGGAGAAGATGGAGAGATAGAAGGAGAAGGCCAGAGTATGTGGATCTTTGATTTGGGGGTTTGCAACAGCCAAGCATGAACATTTGGTGCGTTTTGTTGAGTTTCACTTATAATTAAAGCTGACGAAGAGACTGGACACAGCAGATGAGGAATGGAGGTCATTTAAGGGGGAGCTACCTCAAAATTCTGAGGGTAGATCTGAATCTAGAGGGTTGAGCTGGTTGGGGGAGAGGTCTGGGGCTCCGAAGAAGGCTACAGGTAATTTCCCACCTCTGCCAGAAGGGGTCATTCTCCTCGCTGTCTTTAAGGGCCGGCCGTGGTGAGTACAAACGCTCAAGTCGCTCGCTCAAATGGCTCGAGTAGAATAATTGAGCGGCAAAGTTCATCCTGGTTAGAGGACCTTCTTCCTAGAGTCCAACAAGTGTCTGTATCTGAATCCCTCTCCTGTCCCTGCTGCTGTGTTGTGTCCGAGGGATAAGAGGACACTGACTGGTGCTGCTCCCACGGCGTAATGTCCCACGCCCCAGCTCCTTCCTTTTCCTGTCCAGGGGCTATTTAAGAAGGGATTACCCATGGACATGTGCGCGGTTGGCCATGTAGTGCTTCTCCGGTGGCACGGCCCCTCCCAGAGCTCTATTCCTGTGCTCGCACTGAGATTACTTCCCCTTTTTGTGACGCAGTGCTAATCAGACTGTCTAAGGAGATAGATACAGACTTAGGGTTTAACTAGGAAGCAGCGATCTAGAGGCTCAGCAACACAGAGGAGACAACAATAGATGGAGGATCAGAAATGCATGATTTTTTAGCCACCAAAATCAATTAAAAAAGAGACACTTGCAGCAGTTTCATCATTATGTGGCATTTCTAGTATCACGAAGTGATGCAGTTGTTGCAGCCTCTATGAGATACAGGGAGGGAAACTGTAGGAGATTTCCCATTCAGCTGTCAGATGTAAGTGCTTACATCTGTAAGAAAGTGAAAAAGGATGTTGCAACAGGAGAGACTATGTTCTGGCACCACAAATGAACAGCTGAACATGGTAGAACTGTAGAAAGACAGGCTGCCAGACATGAGACGCCAAAGGGAAAGCTTAGGTTTAGACTCTGTTCAGCTCTGATCAGGCGTCAAAATCTAAAACCTGAAGAGCAGCAGTGTGTCCAGCAGTCACCGGAGTCTCACTGGCAACTGATAAGCTTATTTTCAATTAGTTTCTTAATGAGTTGTTGCCTTTTTAGACAGCTGTGTGTGGAAAAAAGCTCCAATAACAGTTAGGAAAGTGGAATTGGGACTCTGTGCAATCAGTTTTGCAACTTTCCAAACTTCACTGCAAATGGTCAATTTTGGTTAATGTTTTTCATGGTCCAATGACATCTTGTAAAACCATATTTCAAGGAAAGTGAAACCTATACAAGATAACTGGTCTCATATTACCTTCAGCTTATACACACTAAATCTGCCAATCTGCTTCGTCTGAAGTGTCTGCCAGGTGGTAGTTTGGGGAAACCGTCTTCTCCAAGACATCCAGAGGTGGACTGGCAGCTGAGAACTAACAGTCATTTACACCCACTTCAATCCATAAATTCTAAGTTGCGACAGAACAGCTAGAGTTTGAACTCTCAGCTCCTTTTTATCGCTGTTGACATACACATGAAATACCACTCGAACAGGTACGAGATAAGATCACAACGTAGGCTATTTGTGCTTGAGTATGTCAAATATTGCACTATATCTCTGCAGAGTACTTTCATCACAATCTGAACTGAGCCATAAGGAAAGTCAAAGTGACCAATGTCTAAAAAAAATAAACTAAAATAAAACTAACAAAGGGAACAATGTTATACATCCCATTTCTGACAAGGGCTTTATAAACACTTTGAATACAAAATTAGCCAAACGACCAGAAGCTAATTTAGGCCATAGTGTACTGCATGCTTAGTGTTTGGTTGTTCTAAAATACTTTATAAGGAGTAAGCTCTGCAATTTTTCAGTGAGCACATTTTGTGTAGCAATAAACCACCACAACACATATGCTAGTTTTTGCTAGCGAAAGTTATAATCCTACACTGGGAAACGATGCCCCCTGCAGTGCACACGTGCTAACGTTAGCAGATAATGGTTCTGGTTTAAAAAAATAAATAAATAAATAAAAATGAGCTAGGGACAACCAAGATGTCAAAGTAGAGGCTTCAAAAGGTTTTCCAAAAATGTTTCGTGGCAGTGGCTCCATCCGTTTGTTTTGATATAATTCATCAGTAAACAAATGAAAGGTGAAAAAAAATACAACAACAATCATGCAAGATGATACAATGCTAGGTTAAGCTAATATCCATTAGGACGTTGGACGACGGTGCTGTAGTGGTTAGCGGTGCTTTGTCATATTAAGACGTTTTGGGGTTTGAATACAACTGTTTGCACATTCTCCCTGCATCTGTGTGGGTTTTCTTTGCACACCCTTCCTTCCTCCCACAGTCCAAAGACATGTAAGTTGGGTTTAAAGGGGATTCTGAAATTGGTTTTGATTGTGAATGGCTAACACGACGGCCTACAGTAGATATCCTGCCTATCCTATGACAGCTCCATCCCAACCATGATCCTTAATTGAATACACAGAAGAAAATAGATGGACGACAACAACTGTTTACTTTGATTTAGTTTGATCACTGTCGATGAGACATCAAAGTAAGTGATCTCTCCTCAGGTGCTAGCATATCAAAACACTGACGTAGCAATGTGGCAACGCAACCCCAGTCACGTTTCTCCTAAATGACTGCAGTAAGGACTGAACACAGAGCATGCGTTAGGGTCTGTGAACTTTAACTTATTAACTCAGGTGTATTGTGGAGTGAAAGAAGTTAAATGACGCACAAAAAAAGTTAGGGTACTTTTTTAGCAAACAGGGCGCCATGTGTTCTGTAAAGGTTTTGGTGCAACACTTACAGGTCCTCTCGTTTTATTTTTTTATACTGTAAGGAGTCCATTTCTGAAAAAGCTTGAGGATCCTGATCTAGTGTGCAAAGTAATTAAAGTACAAACCTGAATAGTGAGAACATGCGAAAAGGTTTCCTTTTTTAAACACAGCAAACACGAAGTGGGATTGCGACAATCCAGGGAACCCAGAGGCCAATTATTGACTTGTCTCTAAACCAGACTTCACACACACCACCACACATCTCACTCAGATTAGACTTAGCTTCTTACAAAAGTGGCAAAAACATGGTGTATGCCAGAGAGCTGAGGTCACATATTGGCAGCGAGGAGCAATAATGAGATCCGTGTCGAGGTGGAGACGATGAAATGACCACCGCCGAGGGTCCTCTTAATCTCTCCACGACTGTGGTGACATCTGGTCATCATAACTACTGGCAGGCGTTGCAGTAGAAAACAAAGAGACGTATGGACAGGAGGACGGAAATAGGCAGTGGGAAGGTGACCTCGCTTCCAGCAGTCTGTCACACGGTGGCTCAGCGTGATGCCGGCTGTGATCCTCTGGTTGTGAGCTTCTGCAGATGCTCTGTTCTTTACGTTGCGTCTGATGCCTGAAAACACGCATTAGCTAAATGGTCACAGGGTGAACTCTGACACATATGTACATTTATTAGCCTGTTGATTGTAAAAAGGGGGGGTTGGGGAGGGGAACTCCAAATTCCAGTTCTAACTGCAGTTCTTTAAAATTCTAATGGTACACATATATATATGCGTGACTATAATGTGTGTTTGTGTGTGGATTTCATTCATATTAAGGCTTACTGCTACATTTACAGCTGTTGTGTTTTCTAAATAAATGAAATAGCAATTGGGGAAATTGTCTTTATGTTTTATCAAATGTGTCCAAGCTTTTGAATATGCAGCATATAAAAGTTTGCTTTTGATTTCTGGCGTATTAAATTTATTCTGACAGGATGAAATTATTGTTCTTTCCTTGTGTTGTTGCCCCTTTCAGTTTTCTTATCCCGTTTTCCTGTTGATGCTTCTGTAAAGGCTGACCATGTGTGAGACACATAGCTATATTTCCCCGTGTCCTCGGCCTGTATCTCTGGTTTGGATCGGCTAACAGACATAAATGTCCGCTGACTCTCTTTCTCTCCGCTGAGCCCTTTGCTCACTTTCCGCCAATGTTGTTTTCTGCTTCTTAACCTGTAGATCTGCTTAAGCGGCCAAAGAAATGAGCACAGAGCAGGAAGGCTGTAGACACTCTGGCTTAATAAGGTTAGATAATGCGTAACAGTCTTTGCTGTTTGTGTGTGGCAATGTGTGTGAGTCATCGACACAGAGAGAGAGAGCAGGAGAAGTCAGTTTACTGGGAATAACAGGAACCAATCAATGCGATTACAAAGGGCATTGTCTGCTGCTGAATTGATTTTGATTTCTTCGTCTTCCTGCTGAACAGAAATAACCTCCTGGTGGATGTTATCAGATAGCCTCAGACCCTCTCTTGATTTGATCAAAAAACTGTTTAAATAATAAAACTGAAATTAAAAGAAAATTGTCTACATCAGTCTTACCTTGTGTCTGGATAGAGATAAGATTGGATGCACTGCAGGGTAGCGATGTAAATCAGTGTAATACAGTACTGCTATGAGTTATAAATAAAACCTTGAAATCTTGTTCTTCGGGACATACACTCATTGGCCACTTTGTAGGTACACCTTGATGATACCGTGTTGGACGTCCTGTTGTCTTCAGAACTACCTTAACACTTTTTTTTCATTCTTCTATTGTCCAGTTTTGGTCCATGTGAACTGAAGGTAGCACCTGGCCTTCTGCTGCTGTAGTTCATCTCCTTCAAGTTGTGCATTCACAGATGTTCGATTCAATTTAACAACAACAGTCACTTCAAGGCGCTTTATACTGGAAGGTAGACCCTACAATAATACATACAGAGAACAACCCAACAATCATATGACCCCCCCTATGAGCAAGCACTTTGGCGACAGTGGGGAGGAAAAACTCCCTTTTAACAGGAAGAAACCTCCAGCAGAACCAGGCTCAGGGAAGGGCGGGGCCATCTGCTGCGACCGGTTGGGGTGAGAGAAGGAAGACAGGATAAAAGACAGAGTTCTTCTGCATACTTTGGTTGTAACAAGTAGTTATTTGAGTTACTGTTGCTTTCCTATTTGCTATTCTGTGATGCCAACGAGGCATTTTCACCCAGAAAACTTTTAACTCACCGGATATTTTTTTCCTTTTTGGACCATTGTTCTTAAATCCTAGAGACGGTTGTGGGGAAATCACAGAAGATCAGAAGATATCAAAACACTTAGTCCTGTGTGTCTGCCACATTCAAAATCACTTTAATCACTTTCCTTCCATATTCTGATGCTCAGTTTGAATTTCAGTATGTTGTCTTGATCATCTCTAACAGCCTAAATGCACCGAGTTGCTGCCACGTGATTGGCTGTTAGCCCACCTGACGCTAATGGTCGATTATGTGTCCTTTTTTGCTGAATAACAGCAAAAAAGTGTCTTAGCAGTTGTCTCCTGAGCAATCCCAGCCCATGCTGCCGTTGCGTTGGAAGACAAAATCAAATCAAATCTTCATATATCCTTCTTTCTTCATGATTCCTTCAAACTTTGATGAGATTCTCAGTTCCAGAAACATTGAATAATCCCCACAGCTTAATACTCCCGCCACAGTGTTTCATTGTGGGGACAGTGTTCTTCTGATTGTTCTTTCTCCAAACATAAACAGTTTCATCTCATCTGACGAAAGGGCATGCTTCCAGTATGAATACCCTTTCTCCAGGTTGTCCTTAGCACACTTTAGTCTGGCTTGAAGGCATTTCTCTCGGTCTGTGTCTTCTTTGAGATTCCAATTCTTGACTTGACTAAGTCGTTCACGAGTGTATTAGCAGTTGTCATTAGACTCGTCTCTCGCTAGTTTTCTTTCCAGTCTTTGAAATCTTTTGCTCCCTCTGCCAGGCTTCTTCTATACTGTGTGGCTCTCTTTGAATTTCTTGATGATATTTCTCACTCCACGTCTTGATGCATGGAAATGCTGTGATAACTTTGTGTGTCTATCTCCTGCTTTCTGGGCATCACCAATTCTTTTATTCAGCCTAAACTGTTTTTTATTTTGGTGCTTTCTTATCTCACAGCTCAAACCTTTCCTGAAGTTTTGGGTGTTTTTCTGAAATGATTCTGATCTTTGTGCAAAAAGAAATCATTTATGCTTTCTAAAGAAAACTCGAATGCTTGGAAATACTGTGTTGAAAGTCCCTTGTTCTCTTAAAACAGCAGTTGGGAAAATTTGGTGGTGGGGGGGGTCTAATAATTTTGTCCTCATCTGTACCTAATAAAGTGGCTAGTTTGCTATCTTCCATATAAACAAAAACAACAAGCCACCACAGGTACTTTTTTTAGGATGAATGCCAGTAACTCAAAACTAAATACAACCTTGTTTAAAGGCTTGCCAGTGTGCAGCTGAAAAAGAGGAGTCCCCTCCCCAGACATCTCTCCCGCCCCTTCCCAGAATCTGAACTTTTTGTCCCGCTTCTAATGTTTTCATTAGGAAAGTGAGCTCAACCAAGTCAGGGAGGGAAGGATTAGAAAGCAAAGGACCGAACACGGGGCAGAGAGGGAGAAGGGAAGAGCTTTATGGAAGCAGAAATCTTTGGGTTTTTATCCTAATTTTGAGTTAAAAGAGATTTCCGGTCTCTCACTTCTTTGTTTCTTTTCTCTCACACTCCTCACTCTTTGCCACCAGCTGCCCGCCAGGTTTCTGTCTTCATCATGAGCTGCCCCTCCGGCTCCTCGATTGGACTCCTCCTCCTCCTGATTGGCTATGCCGCAGCAGGTAAGTGCGGTGTGTATCGTGGTGGAGGTGGGGGTCACAGGTCAAACAGGAAGAGTCAGAGAACACAGAACAGAGATCAGCGTTTTGATTTGCTAAAACTGATTTATGGATCAGCTTAGTGGAGATACATCCGATCATCTCCATCCTACTACATGTTTGTAGCACAGTGCAATAGACTTTAGAGGTTTACAGATGTGTGTGTGTCTGTGTGTGTGTGTTTGTGTGTGCGTGCTCACATGAGCGCCAAACTGACATCATGCATGTTTGAGTGTGTTCGGGATTTTGCCAGCACATCTGTTACTAATTTAACTGCAGCTCTGGCTACGCTTGAGCGAATACGTTGCGAGTATTTCTCAAACGATCACTTCATGTATCGTGTTCATCTGCCGCTTCAAACCAGCATTTCTGAGCTCTGCGTGTTCCAGTGTCACCGAAATCTAATGGAAATTCAGAAATATGTGGGACAATCCCTCAGAGCCAAATCTGTGTGTGACAGCCTCAGAGTGTGAATTACACTGACTTCATACTACAAGAATGGCCAACTGCAGGAAGCAAACAGAGTGAACACACACAAACACACAGACCACAGTTGATGTCATCTAAAAACTTCGTTTTTATTTCACACACTAAGTATGAAAAGATAATTGGGTCATACAATAGTTATAGACTCGTGTGTTGGGTTATCTTAAAAGAAAAGATGTAAATGCTACAAAACGAAAAAGTAGTGAAAACAGTTGAACTGTCACAGAGCAAGAGGCAAAAGCAGTGGACGTGACAGTTGACTTGTAAGCACAGAAACCAGATGGCTTTTCTGATTAACTTAACACGCTGAAAATAGTTCAAGTTCGTTTGTTTTTACATGAAAGAATGGAAGCGTCAGTGAAAAGTGAAGTCAAGTGAAATCAGCTGATTATATTCAAGAAAAGCAGGGGTAGTGCTGTCTTTAGTTATTTCACAGTCAGCTGAAAGTAGCATTCAGCTGACTGATGTGTCAACTAAACTGGAGTCACTGCATGCCACCGAACCAGCCATCCATCCATCATCCATCCATCAAGCCAACCATCCATCCATCCATCCATCCATTCATCCATCCATCCATCCAGCATGGTTGGCATCAAGCCAACCATCCATCCATCAAGCCAACCATCCATCCATCAAGCCAACCATCCATCCATCCATCATCCATGCATGGATGGTTGGCTTGATGGATGGATGGCTATCCATCCATCAAGCCAACCATCCATCCATCAAGCCAACCATCCATCCATCCATCCAACAGCCATCCATCCATCCATCCGCCCATCCATCCATCCATAGCTTGATTTAAACCTCTACAGGAAATCTCTGTCCTAATTTATGCAGTAACTGAAATCTTGTATCCCCAACCTTCCACACCATTCAAGTCGTTGTGGTATGCATCGACCTGGCGTGTAGTTATACTTCTCAGGAGGTTCATGTCAGGTTACATAGAAGGCTGTTAAAATGGGGTTCTGGTTATGGTGTTAGTTACAAAGTAGATCTGACGCAGAAGTATAATTCACGTGTAAGCAGGGATGACCTCCCGCTTCCCAGCTACCTCCTCCAGCTCTTCCGGTGGGATACCAAGACCAAGCCAGCCGAGAGATGTATTCTCTCCTGCTTCTGCTTCTAGGAGGCTTCCAGGAGGCTGTTTTACTCTGAACCCTTTCCAAGTGTCCAAGCTTCTCACTCTATATCTATTTGAGAGTACCACCACCCCAGGGGAAGTAATTTCATTCCTTCTGTCATTGCCAGAAGCTCGTGACCATGGGTAGAAGTAGAAATATGGGTCCACTGGTAAATCACCAACTGTGCTTTTATGCTCAGCTCTCTCTTTACTACAACAGACCAGTACTGCAGAAGGTTTTAAACTGAAAGGAGAAGGTAAAGTTACCCAACCAAAGTGTCAGTTTGGATGTCAGCAGTGTGGAGTAAGGAGGAAAGGTCTGAAATGTCAGCTGACTTGTAGCTTAAACTTTAAAAGTAATGTGGCTGTCAGTTAAACAGTGAGCTCTGACCTGTATTGACTTTTCAATTTTACACTCAGCTGAACTCCTGCTTTCCTATAGAGAGCCACGCAAAGCATCACATACAAACACGCTCAACACACACACCAGGTAGTTGACCTTTGTCCTCAGCTGCAGCTGTGTTAGATCGTCATATCTGTGTTTGCTTTTCCTGTGGTGTGTTTTCTTGATGTGTGTTTACGTGTGCATGTGCATTTCTTAACCTCTTGGAAGAGCTCTGAAAGAGGAAAAACAGTCTTCAGCGAGTTGGCCTGAAAGCACATGCCAACATAAACAGGAACAAATGCCTTCTTGCTGTTTGTTAACACAAGCTGGCGATTTCGCATCCGCCCCTTTTTATCGCATCTGCAAAAAAAGGCAGACTCAGTGGGTGCCACATACATCACAAACTTCTGCATGTAGCTCCCCGTTGCAAGTTTTACTCTAAAAGAGCAGGCTGCGCTGTGTACACGCTGACACTTAGATGGAAGCGCAGTTGTGGTTTGGAGGGATTTCAGCCCCCCTCACTCCCAACCAGATCCCCCTTTCTTCCCCCTGTTGTTTTTGATTTTGAAACCAGCAGCACATTCACTACAACAATAGATTGTGGTTGTTGTGAGATGCAACAGCGAGAACCGCCACTTTGATAAATTCACATCTGGCTCTTTAGTGTAGATCCAGTGTAGGAAAACTTCATGTCTTTTGCAGACTTTTCATAATTCATCTGTCACTGTCAAATCAAAGCAGCGAGCTTTGCCAAGTCCTCATACACAAGAGTGAGTGCAACAAAACCCCCACTGCGGAGCACACACCGAGGCAGACATCTGCTTAGTCCGCTTGCTGGGAAGCCTGATGAATTTAATGTACCTTCCATCATCCATCGCTCTTTCTTGGCCCGATTCCTGCATGTACTGAACTTGGCACTCGCTGGACACCATAATGGTGCTTGTAAAAATGTTTCCATGAGAGGCTGTGGTAAAATCAGGGCAGCTTGATGTTCAGGTACAGCTGAACAAGGGAGTACAACTCTTTGTGTGTTGGCCACAAAAGAAAAAATGACTAATTGACCCCTAACTACAATACTTAGTTAGGGGTCAGGGTCAGCCAAACACTTCATAAAGATCACTAATTCTCAATAACATGCTGTCAAGCCTTAGCCGTCTACATTCACACCAAGTGTTTCGTTGTTTCTAAATGAGAGTGACTTCACAGCTGCAAGCATTCAGCCAGTGGATGAGACAGTCACTTTACTTTATAAAGAATAAATACTATCAAGGGGAGCTTGGCCTGTCGCCGATAAGAAGACGTTAAAAAAAGAAGCAGAGAGCTGCAAGTGAACGGAAGCGTCCCCCAAATACCCGGGCTTCAAAGAGAAACAGATAATTGGAAACTTAAGTGTGAGAAGGGAAATGCCTGGGACAATGCATGTGGCCCTCTCTGGCCTGCTGAAGCGAATTAACACCAAGCATCACGGCTGTCTCCTCAGCATACTAACTGTGGCCTTCAAGTAGGCCTGATCAATCGGCTGCTGTTTAACTAAAGAGTCACATAATTCAAGAAAATATAAACTGTTAAAAGGAGCATTGCATTTGGAAACGAGCAGATAAGCAACATAAGCTAAAAGCACATTTCCTCTGGTTAGTTTTCAGCTCTACATTAAAGATGTACATCAGATGGCAAAGACTTGTTTCTTTATAAGGACGTGTAACAATAATATAAACTTTGATATTTATTTGTTTTCTTTGCAAGATAAAGTCAATCTGCACAGAAACCTTTTCAGTTTTAAAGACAAACTAAACCCAACGTGTAATTCTTGAGCTTGTTTACATGGAGTACCGTTGTGTTTGCATGGCCAAACGCTGCATGCATTTAACATATAGATTTAAAAGACAGGCAGCACGGTGGTACGGTGGTTAGCACTGTTGCCGCACATCAAGAAGGTCCTGAGTTCAATTCCACCATCAGGCCGGGGTCTTTCTGTGTGGAGTTTGCATGTTCTCTGCGTGGGTTCCCTCCGGGTACTCCGGCTTCCTCCCACTGTCCAAAGACATGCAGTTTGTGGGGATAGGTTAATTGGATAATCCAAATTGCCACTAGGTGTGAATGTGAGTATGAATGGTTGTCTGTCCTTGTGTGTTAGCCCTGCGACAGACTGGCGACCTGT
>NW_005187463.1:2162023-2174924 GCF_000239375.1 Pundamilia nyererei | reverse complement strand
TCAGTTTTAAAGACAAACTAAACCCAACGTGTAATTCTTGAGCTTGTTTACATGGAGTACCGTTGTGTTTGCATGGCCAAACGCTGCACGCATTTAACATATAGATTTAAAAGACACATTCAAGGGGCTTAGGGACACAGCACCCATCAATAACTTAAAATCGCATTTATAGTACACATGGTATCTTACTGGATTCACATGTTTGCAGGCAATCTGAAGGTTTTATCTGCAGGCTGATTATTTAACCTTCAGAATAATTCATTTATATTTGAAATATATTAATATTCTCTATAATATGAATGTTAACGGCACAGAGACAACACAAAAAATTAAAAACGAACGGTTTCACATAGTTTTAGGAGTACTTGGCGTAGGGTTTAAGTCCTGTTTGTCTTCAGCTTGGCTAGAAAGAATTATTATCGTTTGTTACGCTGTATGTCTATGATATATAAGGACTTCAGTTCTAATTGGTCACCATGTTTTTAAGTGTTTAGTCAAACAAAACTGTTGACTTTCGTGACTGTAGATGCATATACATTCATATGGTACGATCATTGTAGTAAGAAAACTTCAAACTACAGTCAATTGTTCAGCTTAGCTTGACAGAAATAGTGGAAAACATAAGAAATAATGAAACTGGCTTTGTCTGAAGGGAACAAAATCAGCCACAAGCTCCTCTAAAACCTCTCAGACAGAGCAGGAAATACATTTTCATCCTCAAACACTCAGTGAGACAAATGTAGAGATGATGATAGATGCAAGCTAGCTAGCACAGACGCCAGTTTGGGAGTGTTTTTTGTCCTTAGACTAATTCACCTCACCATGAACTCTTCTTCTTCTCATATTTCCCTCCAGTCTTGTTGTCTTTTAACTCCTCTTCTCTCTCGGTTTTTGAAACAGTTTGACAAAGCCCCGAGCTGCCACTCAAGCTAACAAATCCAGAGCCTTTTTGGTAGCATGGATGGAAAAAAAATATTAGTGGGTAGCCACAAAATTTTGCTTCACCACGAGTCAGTAATACATGAGAATGTGATAATGAAGTCCTGACCACAAGTTAATAAGGCACTGTGGCAACATCTTAGTAATGCATGGCCACAAGATACGAACTCTGTTGTTTTCCCACCCGTCAAGTACGGCTATTATCTCATAAAGCAGGAACGAACTGGATTTAATTGGATTTTGTTTTATTTCTGAATGATTATCAAGACCCATCAAGATTTTCATCAGACTGTTAACATTTCCCATGATGTGGTAAACTCCACACGGTTTGCCAACAAAGGGTTTTAGGTTGCCAAATATTGTGTATAAAAAACACTTTGGACTCATAGATATGAGCAATGTTGACAGGAAGTGCATTTATTTCTTATTTAGTGGTTACAATGATGTTAGAAACAAGAGGCAAGAGTTTGTACATTATTCTTCGTAAAGCTACAGTATGTTGGCAAGAATATTCAGTTTGAACCACACCCATGTGGTTATTATTTGAGGCTTGCTCTATTTTTTAAATGTATTTGCTGTAAATGCTTTGGGGGGATAACAGCCCCATTAAGCCCAGAGTTGTAGGTAAATGGCAGATTTCACATCTTATGGCTATGCACTGCTAAGACACTGCCATGTTTAAATGATGTGCTTCCCGTGCATAATTAAACTGTGACCAGCAGCTGCATGTCCCGTAAAAACATGCCTGCTTTTGCATTATCTTTGCATGCAGTTGCATTGTTCTAATTTACCTCCAATCCTGCGTGAACACAGTGAGCCTAGGATTACACAACTCTGAGCTGATGTAAAACAGATGAGTGATCCGTCTTTTAGTTCAGCTCTCCTAATCAGCTGGCTAGTTCCTGTAGTGTGTGACTAAAGTTTTGTTAAGCTCACAGGAATAAATTCATCTCCTTATTCTCGTCTCTCATACGGTGTTAAAAACAGCATATTATTAAGTACCTTTCATGATTCATTATTATATCTTGTTTGCTTATACTGTGCATCTGTAACACTGAGTATACATCTAATGTGTTTTCAGGTCCTGAGCCCCACCTTCTGCCTCGAGCGGTGCGTTCAAGCGCCTGTCAGGAGCACACGAATCTTCACCACCGCCTGGATGTAGTGGAGAAGGTGTAGTTTCTAATCTAACCTCACATTTAGGCCTCAGTGGTTTGAAACCATCAGGGTTTGGAAGTCCCTCCCTCCTTGGTTTTGACAGAATGAATGCCCAATATTCTTCAACATTTCCTTTTTCATAACATTATTAATACACTAGTGATCTACTCCAGATCTCTACATCATCTCATCCAGCAAACCCCAGTCCTACTCAGACCTTACCTTGCGTTACCAGCTGTTTTGGGAAACTGTTTTATTCATTCAGATTCATTATTCATCAGTGATGATTCTATTATTCATACTACAACTTATTAATGTATTATTTACTTGTCAACCACGCATGTCTCACGCTTCCTGCAGCAAGTGGAGGACACAGTTGAAAAGTTGGAGGTTGAGCTGGCTGCTCTTCTGGATGCCATTGAGGCCCCAAAGTGGCGCCACCTGATGGACAATGTGGGAAAGACGGCTGTGGACATCCTTGAAGATCCAGTGGAGAGAAGCCAGTCCTGAGCCAAGCAGACATCCATATAGGGTGGACTTTGAATTTTCTTGTTAAAGAGAAACTGTCTATGCATTTATTCTATATTTTTCCATATGAAGTTTGTATCATACAAAAAAAAAAAGAAAAAAAAAAGAGGAATTGTTTTGAACAAAGCCAAGCCTCTGCATTATGTATACTTACAAATCCTGTGACAGCCTTGTCTCTATTCTAGTCAGTCCTAGATTCCTCTTCACTGTACGCTGCTATTTAGAGATCAGTTCACCAGGGACGCCTCTGTTCACCCAGTACATGCCCCTGCTCTTCACTGCCCCCTACTGTCTGCAAACAAACTTTGCCATTAAAGCTGCATTTGGGTAAAAATGACACACACGCCAAATTACTGGAAGGAGATTTATTTTCATTATCAAAGCGATTGAAGCAGCATGTTTTCTGAACACACGGAGCAGTTTCCGTTTCAGCAACAAGGCCTTTTACCGATTCCCTGTAAAAATCCTGCAGCACAAGAACATTATGCAAAGTAGGATCATAAGGGAGGAAACGAGTGGCATGGATCACATTTTTCTTCTTGATTTCTTTTCTCGACGGGGCACTGAGTTTCAAACTGTAACCACAGACTTAAGACACCTACAGAATCTCAAAAGAGTCGGTGAGAAAATGGTTGAGACATGCTGCTGCTGGTCAAACTATATAGCATGATGGCTTGTTTTAAAACACAGAACATTAATACATGAAGAAATATGTCGGGAGGGTTTGCAAGCACGATCCAAGTAGGAATGATCACTGATATCAAGGAACGAAAGCCTAGATTAGTTTGGTGTAACTTTGAGAAAAGTTATGCCTAAATTAACTGTTAAAATCAAATATTTTCCATTTACATAATTAACACATTGTTCCACACACTCCTCAGGCCTACGGTGAGTCTGATGCTGTGCCGACAGAGTCTGAGAAATAACCACAAATGGAGACAATCAGTTTTGTTTTGTTTTTTTTTCTTTTTCTTTTTTAATGCAGCAATTTCTGTATTGAGGTGAAGTGAAAACATGCCCCAGTTTCAAATCTTCATCTTCTGCTGCAGAGACAACAATGCAACACTTAATCCACAACAGACACACAGCTGCTGACCTCATTCCACTCACCATGAGGGTACGAGCCTGTATACTTGGAACAAAGCATTAAGACAACCTACAGTATGTCAAAAAGGTACTGCATATCATCTAAAATATCATGCCGTCCATGTAACACTGGGATTATACAATTTGTACAGCTTAAAGTAAACAGTCACGCAGGCCGGTTATACTCTGATTTTGGACTGTGTCGATAATCAGGTGAGCGTCGAGGTATGCTATTACCAAAAGCTTGTGCATGCACAAATCAGCCGGTAGGGCTCAAGCTCCAGGCTTTGGCAAAAAACAGGCTTATACTGTAAAGGTACATGCAAAAATAAAAGCACAGGGCTCAAGACTATTCAATTTCTCACACGTTTTGGCAGACTTGGAAGATAACATTTCATGTCTCTTTAAGAAAGCTTCTTAATCTAATCATAATGTAGTGTTTTAAAGAAACAGCTTACTTTTGGGAAACACACCTATTTGCTTTCCCTTTGGGAACAAGGTCAAAGCATCTGTCACGTTTGAGCGTCAACTGTACAGCTAGAGCTGGGGAACTGTTAGCCTAGCTTAACAGTGGAAGTTACGTCATTTTATCAACTTCCTACTTGTCTGAGTTTTATTGGAGGTTTAAAAATTCAACAAGCGCTTAATAATAGATCCATTTTATAAAAAAAAACAAAAAACTTTATCAAGCAGTCAGCCTGCGTTTTGAAAGTATCAGCTATTAGGTTAGCTTAAAATTAGCTATGGTGACTACACAGCAGCCATTTTGACATAAAATGCTAAATAAACATAGGTCAACTTATCACATTAATTAAAGCTTTTCAAAGTTAAAATAACAGAACGTTCATTAATGTCATTTGTAGAACATGTTTACCTGGTATTTCATATTAAAAAGGCTGGTGTGAAGAAGCTGTAATCACAAGTCTCCGTATCCTAGCGTCGAATGTTAGCAAGCTAGCTAACATGTCATAAGCCAAATATGATACTGTCTTTTGTCTCTTTTGATAGAGGTTAATGCTATGTTCACATCATATCAGAGTTACTGTGAACACTGTAAATATTTTTCAACCCTGCATGTGCGAAACTGCATGTGAGTAAAACGACTCAGCTCCTAGAAAAAATATTCATTGTGAGCTAGGCTAACACATCGATCTGTCATATGAGACTAATAGTGAAGAAGCCCACACCTGAATTAATAAGCTATGTATTATTACAGTAGACTATACGGAGCTCTGTGTGCTTTATATTTCATGTTAGATTGATATTCAAGTTTCCATTTGAAACATGTCAACTGGTAACACTTTACTATCAAGTGACATTACTTGAATAAAATGTATCAGAGTTTGGCTTTTTTTCATAATTATGTTAGAACAATCTGTTACTAGGCAACTCTCACATTATAACACTGAAAGAACATTAACACAGAATTTATCAAATTCTTATTTGTAGCTTTAAAAACAGAAAGACGTTACAAAGCTAGAGCTGCCCTGCCAGCAAAATCCCAACTCTTGCCTGTCACATGACCATCAGCCCGAAATCAAACCATTGGTGGTTCAGCAGCCCAGTTAGTGGTGTAGCTACATGTTGAACGTTTTATCCATCCTTTAAGGACCACTCATTCACTACATCTAGCTGTTTAACCAGCAGAGCACATTAACACTACATTAATATTTATATAAGAATTAATCACACAAGACAAATGTTAACTTCTAAGCTTTTACAGGTTTTGGTAAGGTGTTTTGCCCTGTGGCTACTCTTTATGTTAAGCTAGGCTAATCACTACCTGACTCTAGCTCTTTATTTAAAACAAAGACATGAGTATCGATCTTCCCCGGAAAGCCACTGGGCCTAAATTAATCCCCCTGTTGGCCACAAGAACAAATTTTTTTTAAAATACAAAAGCTTCAGTCATCAAGTTGGTTAATAGCTGGGCATTAACTGTTTCTGTTGGCTGTTTAGGCAAAAGTAAATAAAGAGTGAAGCAAATATTGTAGCTAATATTGTTTTACCTGTTCATGTGATATTTCACTCATGTCCTCTAATTACACTGTGGAGGCTAGACCATTCGTTGACCGAGCAGAGTGGGAGTGCAGAGATGCACTAAGGCCAACACTGTTCTGTCTGCACCTCACAATTAACATTACAGCAGGCAATGGCACAAAATTAACTGAGTGCAACATTAAATTGTGGCTCCAACCCCCAAAGGTCAGTCAAAGCTGCCGGGGTAAACAGCTTTACTGGTGGAAATGCTGCATCAAGACAGCAAACAGGTGTATTTCCCAAGATGCATTACCTGAAATAGACAGTTTGCACATCAGCACGTTATGATTGTATAAATTACGATGTCTTCACTTGCAGAAATAACTGACTTTATGTTATCAGAGGGATAAAGAGACATACATTCACACACTCAAAGTTCCTTAGAAATGGTTGCAAATGGTAGAAAAGCTTTGGCATATATTGCCTACAAGTTGTGCCTGCACACTTGGAAAGAAGAGCGGGATGAAGTGGTGTGAAGCTTCACACAGCTCTTCCTTAAGTTTACACGTCGAGTTAGCAGTCCCACATAAAACTGTGGTCAGTTTAATTACCTACACTGTATGCTATTTACACGGTTTTTCAATTTGTTAGGCCTTCGGGTTTTTAAGGTGGTCTTTTGCTACATATTCTCAGACTGAGATTAACGGCGCCACCCTAAAATGTACCACTCTCACTACGACAATCAAAGAGTAGCTCATCTGTGCAGTTTGATGTACCGACAGGGCACAGCTACCCCAAACAAACCTCTACAGGGACATGATCTTTATTCTAAACTAAGCACTTAACAAGATGATGAAGTCTAGTAAAGCGAACAGAGCTTTCTTATAGATGTGTAAAGGATGCCAATGTTGGCAGTGAGCTGAGTTTCAGAACCCTCTTTGGGTCAGAGCTTGGTGCAGGGCTAAAATACTAAATCTTCGTAAGCATTTTGGACACAGTGACAAGCACAACTTTTCATTCTGATTGCTGGACTGATTTTAACTTCAGTACCTTCTCCTCCTAAAAAGGCCTGAAGGGGAAAAAAGAAAAAACAGCTAGCTGGTTAAGACTTAAAAGAGGAAAATCTGCCCTATAACGCATCCATGGCTACGGTGTGATTAACAAATACCGATCATCATCGACAGGCACAACTTTAAACAGGTTTACAACATGAAACCAGTCACACTGTCTTTGCTGACTGCAGACAGCCATCAACACTTACTGGAAATGTATCACAGGAAGGTGTTGCAACAAGAGGAAGGCGCTCCAGGAGGAAAAAAATGTTCCAAATTAGGGCACACATCACATGAAAGGGGGGGGAAGAGTGAACTGAAGACACAGGCAATAAAATAAACCGAGTGCCTTCGTGTGCTGAATAATTCAGTCGTCCCCCATCGGATCTGGAACAGGGATAATAAAGGGAGGCACCTCCACCAAAACCACTAACCTTATTCAAAAAGCCGTAGACTGCTATTGCTCGGGATGTCATCATGCTCGTGTGGCTCTCTGCTTATGGAACGACACCTCCTAGTAAGTGATACCTTATTATTTTGTCATGCTATACTGTAACATTGCATAGAAGTTGGAGCTTACTCTAGGGCGGAAGGTACAATAGGCAGGGACTCTCTGGGATCCCGCTTCATTCATGCCTTACCAAAAAGATGCTATGGGGGGTGGGGGGTGTAAATGAGGGGAACCGTTATGGGAGCTGCTGCTGTGCGCCAAGTTGCCCCGCTGTCATTTTCCTCCGCTGTAGGCTACGACATGAGAGAGAGGTGAGAAGGTATCTGTTGGCATGGCACAAACACCGCAGCCGCCAGAGAGAGCTGCCATCGTCACTGTGAGGCGATGTGGCGCTAGCAGCTGCCGGGGGAGGAACACACTGAGCCGCACATGCTCAGTTTGGAGGCAGACTCGGGAGCCTGCTCGGGATCAGCTTCCGGTCCTGGTTCTGGCTCGTTCGCGTCCTCATCGGCGGCTCCGCTTTCTGCCTCTCCGTCCCCGTCGCCGCTAGCGTCATAATTCCCGGCCTCTGATTGACCCTCCTCCTGACGCTTTTTCAACCTGAGGAACACAGTGACTCATGAATGTGTGTGCATGTTTGCCAGGTGCACTTCTTTTCGTTCTTCTCCTTCCCTTCACTCTCCAATCGCCTGCTACAGGTGGCTGCCTCTAACCTGGACGTCTCTTCCTGTTCTAAGGTAGTTCTTCCTCCCCGCAGTCACCAAGTACCTGCTCAGAGGGGATACATCTTATAGTTTGAGTCTGTCTTTAATATTATTATCTCACTACACAAACCCATTCAAGATAAACTAACTGTGAACTGGCTCTATATAAATAAAACTAAATCACCACATTTATGATGGCAGCCGAGATATGCCCCCATGTTGTGTAATTAAATTATTTTTCCAAACTTTTGCGCTATAAAATCCTCAGAAAAATAGTCAAGAGGCCTTTAGACTTTACTATATAATGCACATCACTGCACATAATTCTAGACATTATGCCCTCTATTATAAATAGAAGTAACATGCCATTAATCAGACCAATAGGATATAATAAGACATTTGCCACAGAGGAGGACTGCAGTAACATTGCAGCGGCAGGACCTGGTCAATAATAAATGAGGCAATAATTTAGAGCAGCACTGAACCAATGTTGCTCACTTTATATACAAAGATACATTCTATGATAAATGGACTCTAAAGTAGTCATTTATGTTGTGCAGTGTGTATTCTGCAGATGTAAAGAAAACATTAGATGCATTATATTTAGCTACACTCTTAAAAAGCCTCCTGTCATGTCTGATTTACATAACCGAGCCATTTCATTACAGAAGCTTGGCTGTCGTAAAGGTCTGGAGTAATATGTAATGCTTTTCTTCCTATACCAGTAACTCTGCATGCTCTTGGAGGATTAAATTAGCATTTGCTGTACCTGTTCACATATGGCAGCCCTTAACTTGTTCCCACTGCAATCTTACGAGCATTTCCAGTGCCAGCCCCACATTCACCAAAGCAGTCGTGGTATAAGGTGACAGTTTTTTTTAAACTCATCATTATGACTGCAAACCTTTGAAGTGCAGATTTATTTTTATAGATCTGACTATCATCATGAATTGTTATTGTGCCGCCTTAGTTTTGAAAGTGCGTGTGGACACGTAGGGGGGAAAATACACTGATATCGCTGCAGCAACGTCTGACAGCAGGAGAAACTGGAGCAGTCAAAACAATCAGACGGGTCTTAAACAAACCTCCAGATTAGTCAAACAATCAGTATGCACAGTCAGAAATGTTTGATTGTGTGCTGTATCTGCAACGTAACAAACACAACGGAGGGGAAAAAGGTGGAAAAAATAAATGAAGTCGCCCATACAGAAAAGAAATGTAGTAAATATTTATGTATAATGTGACTCATACAAGGTACATTCCTTATACTATCGTATGAAAGTGGCATCCTCAGCATTTTGATCATACAAGATATTGCACTTGATCCATATTGTTGTTGTTATTGATATATTTGGGAGGTTTTTATGGGTTTTAATATCGAGCTAATTGTTTACCTATCAATCTAACCTTATTTTCTTCCTTGTTTGCTTATGCACAGCTCTCTTAAGATCCTGCCAAAGCATTTTAGTTGGTTTGAGGTCTGGGCCATAGTAACACCTTGATTCCTTTCTTTTTTAGCCATTCTGTTGTAAATTTGATGATGCACTTAGCACCGTTGTCATGTTGCATGACCCAGTTTCTGCCACGCTTTAGCTGACACGATGGTCTCATTTGACTCTAGAATACTTTGTTTTACAGAGCAGATCATGGACTGTGAGGTATCCAGGTCCCATGGTTGCAAAAAACCTCCAAAAACCAAACTCAAATCAACACCCCTCCACCTCCGTGCTTGGCCGTTGTTATAAGGAGTTTGAGCTGATGAGCTGGTTTGGGTTAGGCCAAACATGGCACTATCCATTACAGCCAAACATCTCCATTTTAGTCTTCTATGTTTAAAAGACATGATTACAGAAGTCTTGTAGTGTGTTCAGATGTAACTTTCCAAAGCAAACCTCTGCATCCAGTGAAATGAAGCTTTTTCCTGGCAACCCTTTTTAACAAACCATCCCTGCTCCCTCGTTTTCTAATCGTACTGTCATGAAATGTAACATTTAACACTAACTGTTGCCTGTACAGTCTGAGATGCAGGTGTTTTGCAGTTTCGTTGAGCATTGCATGCAAGACTCCTTGAACGATTGCGGCATTGTCACATACGTGAATGCTCCAGACCTAAAGACAGGCGTCCATACTTGCTGATGCCTAATTAATCAAGTGCAGCAGCTACTTATACTCTTAATTCCTATGGAAGCAGTAAGGGTGTACAGTGGTCCCTCGCTATAACGCGGTTCATCTTCCGCGGCGTCGCTCTTTTGCACATTTTTTTGGTGCAATTTTGCATGCTTTTTTTTTTAAAGCACATTGTGTTCTGCGTCCTGATTGGCTGTAGACCATTGTCAATCAATCTCGTGCCGTATCTCCTGTACAGTACAGAATGCGTTCAGCTTGTCAAATTTACATAAATCTTCTATTGCTAGCAGTGTGACTGTGAAGTGCTGTACTGTATGTTTGTAAGTTTTCTCCCCAACAAATACAACAATGCCGACGAAACCCTTTGCACCATCAAAGTAAGGAAGATGCTAACCATAGCACAAAAACTTGGACTTGTGGACATGTTAAAGGAAGGTAGACGTTACCATCTGAGTTACCCGTCTGAGAAAAGTGTATAAAGTGTGTAGTGAGGGGTTTTACAGTCTTTAAAAAAATCTGTAATAATTGTAAAAAATAAAGCTTTCACCTATCACAGGTTTTTTTTTTTTAACTTAACTCCAGCGATAAACGAGGGAACAATGTACTGAGCTTTTTATAGGACTGCAAAGAGTCCTTTGGAACTTTTTTCACACGACTGTTTATTTTCACAAGTCAGACATTGTGTAAGACTCTACTTTTTGTCCGTTTCCTACATGAATCTTATGAAATGAGCATGCAAAAACATCTGCATGGGGAAAAATGTAAAAGGAGACACTTTCATGATTAAACAGTAAAGGCGTTTAAGTTTGATATAATATCTACAAGCACAGGCTGTGAGAAATTTGTAATTTTTTTGCATTTCCCCCCCAGATGTTTCTCAGCACCAGTAGCACCTTGGAAAACAAGAACCTTAACATATTTGAAACGATGTATTATTACAGGACTGAATGCTAGCATACTGGTTAATGCCGACACTTTACAGCAGGAAGACAGCACCTGCTTTGGTCCTCCTGATCAACTGAGCCTCTTATATGTTCTCCCTGTGCCTGCATTGGTTCCTGATTGACATGATTGTGACATAACTGTTAAGCTGACTGTTGATTCTAGCAAGGGAAACAAGGACAAGGACGAAGATGCTTTGTTACCTTAAACTGCTATATCATTTTAAAGTCTCAATTTGTCTTTTGTGCGTGGATTTTATGCAATTTAATAAAAGAAACAGTAAAATGTGCCGACCTCTTGTCTCAGGGGTTTATGGGCAAAATATCTAGTTTTAACTGTAATTAAAGTGTCACTAATTTAGCTAAATTACTGCCGTTGGTTTTCTAAATATATGATTGCTGCCCCCCAAAAATAAGAGGTAGCTTTAAGATCAAAGACAAATGAACCCCTATGTTGCCTCACAATCTAAGAAAAGAAACATGAAAGAAGATTAAATTTAGCTCCAGCTGAGGATATCAATCCGATTGTTTAAAGGGCAAACAAGGCAAGTGGCAGGAATGTTTCTGTCCTTTGCATTCGTTCTAAAAGGATGACACTAATGGTAGCTAATTTCATTCTGGCTGCGTTGAATAGAAAAAAGAAACCTCTGCTTTTAGCCCGTGTTATAGACGGTCTGCTGCTCTTCTGTTCTCTTACTTCTCTCGGTTGAAGATCATGAACTCTTGCTGCACCACTTCAAGGCACTCCTGTAGATAGTCGTTCTCCTGCAGGCAGATGACAGACAAAGCACACTCATCGTCACCTTACACATCGACCTCATCATCATCAGCATCATCAAGAACCGCAGATTAAAAAAAAAAAACACAAAACAAAACTTGACGTCAACTTCAATCTGTCAAGTGCGTGACCTCCCAGGGATATTCATCCTTCCCCCTCGTTGCTCTTTTAAACAAGTCATGAATTGTTTGTGAGCTCTCCTCAAATTGGATGTTTGGCCCAAGACGAAAATAGAAGCTCATATTTCCAAAAGCACTTGGGGCCATGACAACGGCACCGAAGGCTTCATAATTTAATAATCTCAGTAATAACGCAGTATGAGTACACGCAAGCGGGCACACACGCATGTATGTGCTCCACACACAGCGTCTCACAACCCTATTGTTAGAGGTGCACGCTCTTTGCACATGTTCATCAGCCCTGATGACACGTGACACACGCACACGCGCTGATGTCATGAGGAGCGTCTGATGGGTGCAGGCTGCTTTTCATAAATACAGAGAGGACGTCTCCCGTCTGTGGTAAATAATGTCTCAATCAAACATAACACCAAGGCAAAGAAACAGAGACTGCACTGCTGCAGTTACACTCTGATCCTGCTCACAGCACACACAAATCAGACAGCAGACCTCATCACGCATTAAGGCAAAATGAGGAGGACATTTATATCTTGCATTGCTATTCATCTGCTACCTCAAAATCCTTTTGTTTTGCTGTAGTTGTTCGAACTGAAATTCAAATTGTTAACATTTAAACTGCAATAATTTTTCTTTTTTGGGGATTATTCATTTCATCCTTTAACAGAACAGCCTATTAATTCAATTCAATTTTAACTGTACAGTGGAAAATCACAACAACAGCTCTTTATATTGTAAAGTGGGAAATAGAGAGAGAGCTCTAAGGCTACGTTCACGCTGCAGGTCTTAATGCTCAATTCTGATTTTTTTGTCTGGTTGTTCACACGACAAATAAAATGTGACAGCAAACGCGCTCTAGTGTGAACGGTTCACGGCCCTCAAAGCGGCCCGCATGCACAAAAGAAGACATCCAACGCGCTCTGTCTACGGAAGTAAAAATGGCGGCTACAGAGCTAGTAGGTGTTGTTGCAGCCGTCTACCGATTTCTGCACAGTCGTAACCGACAGAATTTTGACAAAT
>NW_005187463.1:2154976-2161072 GCF_000239375.1 Pundamilia nyererei | reverse complement strand
AAACGTAAGCAGGTTATTGATGAGATGTTTCGTGCTCGGTTCTCTCATTATTTCATGAGCTGAAGCAGATGAAAGATACGGAGCTGATTCCAAGTGTTGGACTTGGAAGCTACTTGGTAGTTTTTCACTGAAACTCTCTGTAAAAACGGATTGACATAGAAATGAAGGAGCCCATCATCAGGCTGAAAAAAACAAAATGAGCCTATCAGAGAAGGACCGAGCAAAAACGTCTCAAGGAGGCAGGCATTTAACTTTCATAGGCTACAACTGAGAGATGCTTTCATGAATGGAAAAACACGCGACTTATCACAATATGCAAAACCACCATTTACACTTGACAAGAAGGCCATTGGGAGACGGATGAAGCCTAGAACCATGGACAAGTACTAAAAACAATCTTTGTATTTTCAATCTCTAAAAATAGAGACTGTGTATTCAAATGACTGTAATTCCTAAACAGTTAATGCGATGCTTTTGTTAAACCCCTTTGATCTTAAGTTGAAAGTCTGCACAATCATACAAGGACTGGGATTCAAAGTCTACTGCAGTGCTGCACAAAGGCCACATTATAGAAGATAGGTTTTTGTTAACTTTTGGACAATTACACAACTGTACAAAGCAAAAACCACACTAATCTGCTGGAGGCAAGGCTACAAAGATCAAAATAACAGGTAAACAGCAAATCATATCGGTGCCTACGAGAAAATAACTCTTTTGAAGATGAAAAAACGAAAATGATCCCTTTGTATGATCAAAGAGAAGAGGCCTTTTAACAGATGCAGTGACAATTCCACCTTCATACTCGTGACTCCAAAATCCTCCTCCTTAACAGAACATAGTGCTTTTAATGCAGAGGTTATATAACTACTAAGAGGACTTCATCTCTTGTTACTAAATATGAAAGAAGATGGAGATCATTTTGCCTTTCTGAGGACTGGGATCCTTTTTATTATTTTTATTGACTTTTCTTTGGTTACAGTGTTTACCAGTTCTCCGGTTTTCACTATTCTTTAGATCAGGGAACTTTTGAGAGATACTGACCACTGCAGACTGGGAACACGTGAGCTGTGGTTTTGGAGATGCTCTGACCCAGTTGTCTAGCCATCATAATGTGGCTCTTGTCAAACTTAATTAAATCCTTGCACTTGTCCATTTTTCCTGCTTTTAACATCAACTTTGAGGACAAAATGTTCACTTGCTCCCTAATATGTCCCAGCTGCCACCAGGTGCCACGATGAACAGATAATCAGTGTTATCATGTCACAGGTTGTTATGCCTGATCATGTATATTCTAAGCATTAAAATCAAATCAAAACTCCCAGCAGCTACCAACACACTGCTTTAAAAAGTTTCTTTAGTGGTAGCGCTCACGACTCACTAAGAAGCAAATTAATTGCAAACTAATGGTTTAGTTTGTGCCTTCTATGCATAAAAGTCAAAGCTGTTGGTATTAGAGGTATCACACGAAGTGTTGCTTCATGAGATAAAAGAACGGACGCAGCAGCTCTGTGCAGAGCACCGTGTCACTTACAGACTGTGAATCCTTGCTGTTGTCTCGTGATCGGTTCTTTGCCAGCCTCTTTTTCTTCTTGTGAAGAGGACGTGACTCCAGGATCATCTCCTCCAGCTCGAAGGTGGGGTCGCAGTGCAGGCGACCTTTCTGTGTGAGCGAGATGCACGCGAGATAATTAAAACACAGGAGCAGCATCCATCGTAAATGGACCACAGAGTGCACGCGCTCTGAGCATCATCAGGGAACAGCACACATGAATGCACTGACATGCAAGCAGGAATATAAGGTGAGTGCACCGCAAAGACGCTGCATGCCAGCGTGCATTATTTAGTTGCCAAAAATGCTCATTATGATCAGCAAGCATGAAGGAGTGCTTCAGTCTGTGTGTGAGAGAGAGCGAGGTATGTGATGGCTTTACACTAACATTGGGAACAAATCCAGCCTCCATTTTCTTCTCATACACAGCGTCCCAGTTGACGTCAGCGAGGTAGGGAGCGGTCTGCATGTCAGACAGGCTGGAGAAACGATGCTCCGGGTTCACTGTCAGTAGCTGGAAAGAAAAGACGCACACACACTTCATCAACATCACTTTCTGAGTAGCAACATCACCTTCGCACCTTCTCTCCTCGCTCACAGCCAGGCTGATCTCCACGGGAGGTGAAATAAAACCCTTACATGAGTTGTTTTTTCCCTCCTTTCCTTTTTACCACCTGCCATCCCTTTTCATCTGCTATATCTTACTAATATGCTTGTATGTGTTGAACTCAATGATATGTTAAACCCGCAGGACTGTGAACCTTACATTGTTTTGGTAGAGGTGCTGCCTTGTGTGAACGCAAGAGTTAAAAAAAAGACTATAAATAAAGATTATTAGCTTTAATAAAAATGATCAAACCCAAGAGGCTGGAAGTCTTGCATTAATAAAAGGAACAGATAAAATGGATCATCTCTTCAAAGGGAAGAGAAAATGGGAGCGGATGTGAGGGTGAGCTTGAGCAACCATTCTCAATGTGACGAGCAGTTCATCTCACTTATCATTGGAGACCTATATTCGTTTTTTTTCTCTGCTTGTGACTTTAATAATATAAAGCAAAATTATTCACAGGGCTGTGCAAATTTCCAAAGTCCACAAGAAACAAGACAAAACAACTTTGCACTTTAACCAGTCCAGTTTCAGAACATTGTATTTGCACCACAACAGACCAGTACAGACATCAACCAAAGTGCGAGTGCTTTGTCTAAACCGGGGGTTTCCAAGTCCAGGCCTCGAGGTGTCCTGCAGGTTTTAGACGTGATCCAGCACAGCTGATTTAAATGGCTAAATTACCTCCTCAACATGTCTTGAAGTTCTCCAGAGGTTTGGTTATGAACTAGTCGTTTGATTCAGGTGTGTTGACCCAGGGTGAGATCTAAAACCTGCAGGACACCTGATCTTGAGGCCTGGAGTTGGACACCCCTGGTCTAAATCCTTATGAAAACTCCTGATGGAGATTGCATTTTTGATGTTTTCCATGGAGGATTTGGAAAATCGTTTAAGAGATATAGGATGTGATTTTTGGTCACTATTCTAAAGCCGGAAACTAGTAACTGTTTTTCAGTTACAACAGCACGAAAGCTAAAATACTTTTTAAAAAAAAAAATAAACACGTATTCCCATTGAGTGTCCCAGTAAACGATGATAGCGTGCCAGCCTGCACACTACCAGGACCCTGTATCGGTTTCATTTTTGTGCGCCAACTATCTTTAAAACGTCTGCTGTCAAAACCTTTTGATCATGCATGTTTATCTAGCTAATAGCAATCGTTTGGCTTTCTGACATGCAGGTACAGAAACCATGAAATCTGCTTTTTTGGTTTTGCGTTTTATCACTATACATCCTTATAATCTGTCTGTGTAGGTTTTCAGATCATGGTAGTGTGAGAGTCAAAGGCAGCTTCATTTCTTTTTGAAGAGCCCTCACCTCAAGTGGTTAAGACTATTCCTACAATCTTTCTTTCATTTATAAAAGTCTTTCATTTATTAAGCGTCTGGTACTGACTCTTGGCTGGTGTCATTTTTTAGATTGGATGGTTGAAGCCTGAAGAAACACAATAAAGAGATATTGGCAATTTAACAGTTTATTCTTTTAACAAACAGGGGCTTGGATGGCTGGTCTCCAGCCTGGTCACACACTGCTATGTGATGACATCCTATTCTTCATTTGTCACAAATCAGCCAATGTGGTTGTGTTAGTCACTCTGGCACAAGCAGCGCATCCAAACTGATCCCAGTGGGGTTGAGGTCAGGACTGCAGGCAGGTCATTCCATCCTAGTCAATGTTAAGCCTCGCTCTGCGGAGAGTGTCGTCATCTTGGAGGATAGAGTTCGGTCCCAGACTGTGGAGATATGGGATTGCCACTGGCTGCAGAATCTCATCTTGAGACATCTCTGCATTGAGATTGTCTATAATAATGACAAGTCGCATTTTTCCAGTGAGGGAGACGCCACCCACACCGCCACCGCACTGTCTCCACACTGTTACCTTATTGGTGCAGCAATCAACACTGCAACATTTTGACCGTACGACACAACAGGTGTAGGAAAACTCCCGACTCATCGATGAACAGGACCAATCAGGCCCCTGACTGTCAGCACCTGGGGTACCAGGAGCTCTAAACAAGATCCAACGGCAGAAAAAGCTGTTTGGCACTAGCAAGAGAAGGTTTGACAAGTTTTTCATGGGTGCAACCCACATACTCAACTCTGCTGCTCAATCTACAAATGTGGTATTATTTATGGGGAAATTGACAAAACATAATTTTACTTCCTTCTCTGTAGAAAACTAATAATTATGTTACCACTACATTTGAACAGGAGGACGAATGCACCTTCACTAATAAATCCACCAACAGGAGGAATTGTTAATCAAATCTGACTCCAATCAGGTTGAATCAGAATTGTTGCACTGATCAGAACAGATGGACACCACACATGAATGGAGTCGCACAGTCCAGGGAGAAAAGAAGAGCTGGTGCTGATACAGTTGTGTTTTTAAATGGAATGCCATCTGCTTCATTTTTCACCTCGGGGGTAAAACGCTGGAGATGACAATGGGATGTGGTTTTTGTTGTTGTGTTAGCTCGCTTCCTGCGCTTTATTTTCTTCTTCTTTTGGTCACAGGCTGATTCAGTTTTCTCCTGCAGGGCCAGTTAGCTCAGTCTCGGTGGAGTCCAGACACGGTAATCGATCAGCAGCAGAGCGGAAGAGACCGTCGCTCCGTCCAGAACACTCAGTCATTCAGACGCAGAGCACATGCACGCACTCCTGCTCTGCACTTACACTCTGCCAAAGAGTATCCTCCTGAACAAGCCACAGTTTTCCTTCCCCACTCAAAAATCTTGTCTTCAAATAACTACAGAAATATCACCAGAGGGGAGGAGAGGACTAGTTTCCAGAACAGTTTTGCTTGCTTAGATGACAGCACGCTGATGCAAAGCAGAATAAGGTGGGTTTTTATTGCAAGGAAAGTTTGGAGCAGAATTATTAACATTTGATCCAGAGGGAGTTATCTCATCCAACTGGCACACTTTCGCTTTTAAGAAAACATTTTCAGTCTCAATATTAGACTAAAACACTCGTTATGATAAGTTAGCACACAAAGATACACATGCACTGTTTCGTCTCTCACCCACACGCTCAGTTTCTGTGCTTTCATCCCATCTGTCATTTTCTTTCTCCATCCCTTCTTTGCCCTCGGGGTCTCGGATCATCCCCCCTCCCCACAGCACTCACGCACACACAGAATACCTGCACCATCAGTTCCACTGGCTCCGCTGACTTTTTTTTTACCTCTACATCCTGCTCCTCTTTCTTAGGAAGACCATCTGCACTCAGGCAACATGGGTCAGAGTTAATCTGCCTTCACTTAATTAAAAACTGTAACTTTAGTTTCCTGGGACTGGCATTCACATTCCTAACCTTTCCATTTATCAGTTAGCTCATATACATTTTATTAAAATGTCCAAACCGAATGTTTATAGCTTCTCTCCTAAACCTTGGACGAAAGCGATGCATACTGACATAGTGAAAGAGATGTTGGCACAAACACCAGCTGGTAAAGAAGACGTGAACCTGATTAAAGACAAGCCATAAAATTAAGATTACAAGTTTTTTCCAGCAAGGCGAAGGCCTGAGCCAACTAAAAACACTGCTCTTTGCTAATAATGAGAGATAATGGACTGCTTGCTGAGAGCGATCAGTGAGCTTTGTCGTTCTGAACGTCAGAATAGAGCTCATCGCTAAGCCTGTTCATAGCTAAGCCTGTTCATACATATTTGACAATTTGGATATTTGTTTACTGGGTAGATATTTGCTTTTCAGTTTTAGCAATTGGATATTTATTTTATTGTAAATGTAGAAATTATGCATCTCAGCTTGTCCATCTCACACCCCTCTCATTCACGGCGCTGTCCCTATCCGGTTGTTCAGTCTGACGTCACTAGCCGTGTCTGGGCCTAAACTCCGCTGCAGGTCCATATATCAAACGATCACTGTGGCATTACTGAGAGTTGAAAAACTGTCTAAAGTCTTTCATCTTTAATAAA
>NW_005187463.1:2150458-2154378 GCF_000239375.1 Pundamilia nyererei | reverse complement strand
CATAACATTAAACATGTTAACAACACAAAAGCCATATTAAACGCAGACTACTTTAGACCCGGAAGTAGGATTCGTCGTGTCATCACTGAACAACCGGATTCAGTTCACCTCACTGGTTGCTAACTTGGCAACTTTGTATCTAAATTTGGTTACTTTTTATACTCCTTCTTTAAACTAAAAAGGCAGAGGGAAATAAATCTGTAGACAGTATCTGTCTCCGAGCTGTGCACACTGGGTGACAGAGTAATAGAAGAGTAATAGAAGAAAGAAAGGTGAAATGCTTTCTGTGAAGAGGGTCATATTACATCACGGATAAGCAGTTGTTCCTATGATACCTTTTTCAAATTTCCTTGCACTAGCTGCATAGTAGGATGGTGCTGTGTGTTACAGTTACACTGTGGAAAACAACAGTTAGAGATTGAAATACAACCAAACGTTAGCGCGACTGTGCGCAACGAACGTGCGAACTCGCTGCTTTTGAAATGGTTGCTTCAAAGACAAATCAGCGACCACTAGCAGTGAGCTCGCCGTCTTCAAGGCGACAGCAATAACATGGACTCAGTCAAGTTACATACAATCCTTTTGTGATAATACAGGAATTAGCAGTGATAAATCGGATGTTACTGACTATGTATATAGAAATTCACATTAACTAATTTGATTTTCAGAGTCCAGACAGATCCTTGCAGATCTAGTAGTTGCTGCTGGACGGAGATTTAACTGAAAGATGACAGACGTTCAGCTTGAGTCCCTTATTCCAGCGGTCCCCAAACCCTATTTCAAAGAAATATTTACGCGTCACCATAGCGACCAGAGACCATTAAGGGGCAGAGAGGAGGGCGTTACTCTCAATGTTGTTGGCACATTATAGAAGGACGTGTTACAAAATAACCCCAATTTTTTGGACATCAAACTGGTCCGTGGTGCAAAAAAGGATGGGGACCGCTGACTGAAGTGTAAGTGTAAGTTAATAATGCCCCATCGTCCTCCACTCACCTTCCTCAATAGTGAAACCAGATCCTTGGGCCAGGTTGGGCTGTACTGGACACTGACGGTACTGAAGAGCTGAATCAGCGATTCCACCGAGTTACTGGCGTGGATGTCATACGGCCTCTAGCAGAGAGACAAGGTGACAAAAGGAGGAAAAGCAGCAAGTTGAGGAAGAGAAAGACGAGCGAATGAATGGAGGCGAGCTCGTTCTTGCAGCCCGATAACATAAAAACTGCAATTTCAATGTCTCACCCATCCGCGCAGCACTTCGAAGACCGTCACCCCTAGTGACCACCAGTCTACTTCAAAGGCGTAGCCCGTCCCTCCACTCACAAAAGACTGGAAGATCTCTGGGGCTGAAAGCACAGCAGAGAGACACTGAAGAAAAAGCTTGTATAATGACAGCCTGTGCATGGAGCATTCCTTTGCAAAAATGTCATAAGAAAAGCACATTTTTCCTCGGCAATCGCATTATACAATAGTGGAACATTTGCCTCCCATTTTCACAAATCAACAGGATGTTTAATTTCTTTGATATCATTCACACACGCCTGTTTAGTGATAATGAGAGCGTAAAAATGTATTCAGAAATTGAAGGAACAGCGTCTGGCACCTTCTAGCAAATAGTTCTAGGAGCTTTAACTAACCGAGACAGTTAAATGGTACAACTGAGCATTTAAAATGACAAAGAAAAGAATAACTTAATTACGCTAGGCCCCCTTTTCTTGTAGCTTTCTTTTTCATGCACAGTATAAATGTTTAGTTACCCATGTAGGGCTTGGTTCCAGCTAAGGCCGTGGCTCGCTCTCCGTCTTTTATTATTGTTGCTATGTTGAAGTCCGTCAGGTGAGCGTGACCTGAGGAAACACGAAAATCCATCAACATTTTCTAAATAAACGTCTGCGCTCACATCAAAAGGAAACATTTTCACATGTGACAAGAGAAGGAAACAAATGAGGACACAACGTTCCCTTTCAGTAAGCTGGAATGTGATATGCAAGGACAAAGTGTCCTCATTATTTTGTGTGTCAGTCCGATGTCCCCGACTCCTCTGACCTTCTTGGGGTCGTTTCTGGGGTGTCGTACTCGTCGCAGCGGATTGGGAACGTCACTGCCGTCTCTAAGGGTTATTTATTGTACAATTTCTGTTTCCCCCTGATGATCAAGCACTTTTCAGAATCCCTCCGTCAGCTTAAGCTGATAGAAGGATTTTGAGAAACACAAATGCACGACAGACATATTTATTGTATAGCTAGGAGGAGAAGTACAAAACACAGACGCACACACACAGGGGGGTACAGACAGCATTAGAATCACATGCAGTCGAAAAAAGAAACACAGCTTAAAGTCATCCAATGTGATAAGATAGTTAGGCTTTAAAGCTGCTGAATCCACTCCATCGATACGACACAGTCCTAACATTGCAGCTTTTAAATGACATGGAAATAGGAGGACCTGAGGAAACTGAATGTGTGCATAAAGCAGGAATACATATAGTATAATCAGAATAAAACTCATTAAGAGCCATATGACAAAATATAACAGGTATCTGACAATAAATAAATAAATAAACAATGCACAAAGAATACTGTGATATGCCCTTCAGACAGGTCTGTGGTCTAAATGTGCTCTTATACAACTACGATACATACTGAAGGTCTAAAAGTCCTGTTTTGTTTTACATCCTGTCTTATAAACAGAGCAAACTGTTCACATCCTTACCTTGTTCATCCAATAGGATATTGTCTGGCTTGACATCTCTAAAAAAGACAAAGAATACGTACACATTAAAACATGTTGATGCAAATATCAGTAGAGGATATTACTTGCATTTTAATAGCACATCACTGAGTTTCTGCTGTGTACAGGTAAACTGACCTACAGCTTTCTAAACCCCTATGGATAACATCACATAGACCTTCGGAGCATGTGGGTTATCGATGCCGCCTTTAAGCGTCTCCTATTGGATTTCTGTGGAAATGAAATGGAACCACTAGAGATTGGAAACATCTCCGCATGTGGCTCTGGGGCTGCAGATTTGAGACCTCTGATCTAAGCTATCCAATGGCACCGCAGCTTCAATTTAAACAGCCTCTTATTTATTCCTGGCTGATACAAAGATGCTGATTTTAAAGATTTCCTACTATAAATGTTGGAAGGAATTAATCAGGGATAAATTAGCTGGAAAGACTCCATGATATAAGCTTGGCATGCGTCTCTTGCACAACTTGAGAATTTGAAAACAGCCTCACTCATACATCTCTCTTAAAAAAGAGAGTCTATTTCATTGTGGCCCTGGTGGTAGCTATTCTAGTCTAAAAAGACCTGTAATCATGCCAGCTCCAGTCATGTGCTGGATTTTATACAGCCTGAAATCAGAACTGAGAGGACACCCAGTAGACCCAGCTCCCCTTTAGACCATTTTACTATAAGTAAGGTAATTATGGACTCCTCCCCCTCCGAATATGGCCGAAAACATTTGCCAACCCTGGCGTCATTAACAAAAACAAAAACTGCAGTGTTCATGCTAGAGTTGTTAAAATGTGCGTTTCAAAATGCGCTTTATAAGTTGTTGTTATTAGTAAAAGTGTTCGTGAGTTTAAGCATTTGCTAACTGTCTAATCTGCTCCCATAACAGCACCTCCCATCATCATAGTTTGTGGTCAAGTGGGAAAGACCAGGATTGGACGTGTACAGTATGTGTAGATGCTAAAGCGTGTGGGAGGTGTTTTGAAGGCTGATGCATGTGTGAATTACATGTTTGAACAACATGATTTGGACATCTGTGTCAACAAGCAGAAAATTCCTTCATTCCCTGCATTTCGGAGCGCGTGAGAGCACACTCATAACTGATCCCCGGGAGAGGTTTGTCCAGAGGGACTAACAGGTCTGTCTGCACATGCTTATTACACTGAGCACCCAAGCCCTGG